>NC_052172.1:4458996-4802585 GCF_902713615.1 Scyliorhinus canicula | reverse complement strand
AAAAAAAAATAACAGCGAACGCTCTTCAGGAGCATATCATCGGCTGCAAAATGCTTTGGGGCCTCTGAGGGAAGTGAAAGGAGATATATAAATATAATTTTTTTGTATCCCCTCTCAGCCATCTCTAACTTATCCCTTCCTAAGAATATGGGCAAATTGGCAAGTCATGCTGCAGCTGTATAGAACTTTAGTTAGGCCACACTTATAGTGTTCAATTCTGGCCGCCACACTACCAGAAGGATGTGGAGGTTTTGGAGAGGGTGCAGAAGAAATTTACCAGGATGTTGCCTGGTGTGGAGGACATTAGCTATGAGGAGAGGTTGGATAAACTCTGTTTGTTCTCACTGGAACGACGGAGCTTGGGGGCGACCTGATAGATGTCTATAAAATGATGAGGGGCATGGACAGAGTGGATAGTCAGAAGCTTTTTCCCAGGGTGGGAAAGTCAATTACTAGGGGGCATAAGTTTAAGGTGCGAGGGGCAAAGTTTAGAGGAGATGTGCGAGGGAAGTTTTTTTACACAGAGGGTAGTGGGTGCCTGTAACTCGCTGCTGGAGGAGGTGGTGGAAGCAGGGACAATAGTGATGTTTAAGGGGCATCTTGACAAATACAGGAATAGGATGGGAATAGAGGGATACGGACCCCGGAACTGTAGAAGGTTTTAGGTTAGACGGCCAGCATGGTCGGCGCAGGCTTGGAGGGCCGAAGGGCCTGTTCCTGTGCTGTACTTTTCTTTGTTCCTTATGGGCTTATTTTAACCGACAGAAATGGCCATCACTAAATTAATGAACAGATATATGGTCCTCTCAAACTAAAAGGTTCTTCAGGAACCTAAGGTAAAGCAAAATGCTGCAGATTCTGGAAATGTGAAATAGAAATAAAAATGCTGCAAAAACTCGGCTAGTCAGACAGCATCTGTGGAAAGAAACAGAGTTAATGTCTGGAATTCTCTGGCTGTTCATTGGCAGAGGGATTCTCTGGGAGGGGGTGGTGGGTGGACCTAGGTTGCGGGCTGCGGGGGGAGGGCGTGGACGTAGATGGGGTACTCTATCGGAGGGTCGGTGCAGCCAGGGACCCGAGTTCGATTCGGATCCCTGTACAGAGTCTGCACGTTCTCCCCGTGTCTGCGTGGGTTTCCTCCCGGTGCTCCGGTTTCCTCCCACGGTCCAAAGACGTGCAGGTTAGTTGGATTGGCTGTGATAAATTGCCCCTTAGCGTCCAAAGGTTAGGTGGGGTTACGGGGAGAGGGGAGAGGGTGGGGCATAGGTCAGGGTGCTCTTTCAGGGGATCGGCGTAGACTCGATGGGCAGAATGGCCTCCTTCTGCATTATCGGGGTTCTATGACTTCTCTAAGTGTGCGGGGAAGGCTGGCAGCCAGGGTGGCCCCTTCCGTGGCCACGCGTCCGGGGAAGAAAACCTTCTCTAGATGTAATCATGATATTCAGGAATCAGCTGCCAGGAGCTGAGTGGTCGGCTGCAGTCCTCTGATTTCCCTTTGCACAGGAAAGGATCCACTTCGCGTTTCCCCCAGTCACACAGTTGCCTTTGGTAACTCCCGTGTGCATGTTCGCAAACATGATCTTACACCTCTCATAACATTGCGTCACGGCACCACGCCACCTGCACCATTCCACAGCCTGTGGCAACATTACTGAAGCAGCCATAGGGGGCTGAGTAAGTGACGTGAAGTGCACCAGAGCATTGGTACATGACGAGAGTACCGGGATAATTATCGGGAAGAATCCAGACTGATGTTCCCAAGCCCAGGGGCACTGAGGCCAACTGCAACCCACCTACTGAGAGCAGAAATTTCAGTAGAGGATCGAACCCAAAGTGTACTGGGTGATTCAGTTCCAGGTTGAGAAATGGATTTAGTAGCTCAGCTATCATAGTACCCTGTTAGAATGTATTTGTTTGATTATTTACAAACACTATATAGATAGTGTTATGGGCCAGGGTTTAGAGAACCCCAAAGTGTATCATGGAGTTCACCTGACCCACAACGTTTAATAGATTGTGGTATGGGGAGCACACAGTCCACTCTACAGGTGTGGTACAGCAGAAATGGAAAAGTAATTTTTAAGGCAAAACAATGTTTAATCTATGAACTTAAGTTAACCTTTTTAAAACATAGTGAACATCTTAGCAACCATTAATTCAAATACAACCCCCAAAGAATACAACACTAAGAAATGCGTACGCTGTCCTTTTAACGTCCAGAAGACTTCCAAAAAACATAACCTTTAACAGAAGCACATCAGGTTAAAGTCACGACTCAGAACATTTATAATTCTGAATTCACCAAATGATCAATAGACAGTCTTTCCGTGGCAGAGAGATCAACAGTACACCTGCTCTGTCTGGCAGAGTGGTCATGCACCCTGACGTCAAGCTCCCTCCATGTACGTGCTTTTGGCACCAAATCACGGAGCAGAGGGTAGTGGGCACCTGGAACTTGCTGGTGGTGGAATCAGGGACGATAGTGATGTTTAAGGGGCATTTTGACAAATACATGAATAGGATGGGAATAGATGGATATGGACCCCGGAAGTGTAGAAGGTTTTAGTTTAGACGGGCAGCATGACCGACGCAGGCTTCGAAGGCCGAAGGGCCTGTTCCTGTGCTGTACTTTCCTTTGTTCTTTGTTCAGAGCTGCTTCCGTTTTACAGCTGCTGGCAAGGGCTCTGTGAAGATGGATCATTTTCTTAAAAATAAGAGACAGCCAGAACGCAAATAGGCAGAGAACTTACTGTGCCAGGATCTCACAAGTGGATCTGCTGGAGAGAGCTGCGCAGGAGAGTCCAGGCCAGCACAGAGCAGTGCTAGTGTTAGCTCTGTACAGAGCCACACGGCCTCTGGTTAACGGCCGACAAAGAAGTAACTTAACTCAGCAAAAAGCAATATAAAGATTATTTTTTGAGCTAAGGTTTTGTCAAATGTGCCAATGCAATTAAGCATGCAAAGCCCATGTGTGTTATATGCAGGGAAGTACTGGCAAATGAGAGGAGAAGTTTCAGATTTTGAAAGAGAAGGGGTGGGTGAAAAATTCCGTTAGAGGTTGAGACCCCAGAGCCAGTTAAAGATGATGGTGCTATCAGGGTCACAGTACGCCGACCTACATCTGCGAGGGTGGATCTTCCGTTTTCATAAAGGTGAAGATGGCACAAAGGAACTGGCTGAAGTCTGCTCCTGATAAGTGCATTGCCCTCCCCCCCTGTGAACCAAATTGAAGAGAGATTGTGAGGGCCAAGCAGGCTCCCTTTCGCATTAAAGATAAGCAAACTTGACGCGCATTGCGAAGGTCGGCCGGTGTGAGTCCCGAAGGTCGGCCCATTGGCAAAAGGGGGTCTGGGGGGGGGGGATAAAAGGTTGGAAAAACACTGCTTTAAGGGGCCGTCCCTTTAATCGGTCCCTCAGTTCATTTGATTTGGGCTTACTTGTTTTTGGTGCTGCTCAAAAGAATGCAGCGGGATTCTCCATCGGACGGGATCCTCCGCTTCGCACGCACTCCCGCGGGTTTCCCGACGGGGTGAGGTGGCCACAAGCGGAAACCCCATTGACCGGCTGCAGGAACGGAAACTCCCCCAGGTGGCGACGGCGCACTGTGCGGGAAAACGCTGCTGAAGAACCGGAGAATCCCGCCCATGGTCTTATAGAACATAGAACAGTACAGCACAGAACAGGCCCTTCGGCCCTCAATGTTGTGCCGAGCCATGATCACCCTACTCAAACCCACGTATCCACCCTATACCCGTAACCCAACAACCCCCCCCCCCCCTTAACCTTACTTTAATTAGGACACTACGGGCAATTTAGCATGGCCAATCCACCTAACCCGCACATCTTTGGACTGTGGGAGGAACCGGAGCACCCGGAGGAAACCCACGCACACAGGGGGAGGATGTGCAGACTCCACACAGACAGTGACCCAGCCGGGAATCGAACCTGGGACCCTGGAGCTGTGAAGCATTTATGCTAACCACCATGCTACCCTGCTGCCCCTGCTGGTCTTCGCTGACCAGCTGACCAGTCGCAACGCAACATTAGCAATCTTTATTCACCTTGTTCTCGGTTACCACGGCTTTGGGTCAGGATTTGAGTTACCTTTCGTCTCAAGCCCATGAATATATTTTTCTTTTGTGTGAAGGTCGCACAGTAAGTGTCAACATTAGCTCTGCATTTGGCTGCACTGTCCAGCCCAGCTCTTTGTGGTCACAGTGAAATGATTTATAAATATTGATGAATTTACCTTCCTGTTGCTCCAGAGTAAACTGACAGCACAGTGATAACTGTCATCTGATCCTTCCAGACGACCTACCCTTTTCCGACTCCTCACAGAATGATGCAAAGTCATGTCGTAGACCTGCCGCATTGAAGACTGTGAAAGCTACGAGGCAACAAGCTCTCAAACAGGCAACTGATGCCAAGTCCATCCCTGAACAGAGGTGCATGGAGCAGACAGAATGACTATACGGCACTTTCAATTGTATTTTCCTGCTTGTAGCAACTAACTGGGGGGTGCTGCAGTCGGCTCAGATTAGCTGTGGCAAGGGACCAGGGGCATTCCGGTGTAAAAACAATTAACTGGGCAAGAGCCAATCTCGTTTTTTTATTCGTTCTCAGGATATAGGCGTTGTTTCATAGACTTTACATTGCAGAAGGAGGCCATTCGGCCCATCGAGTCTGCACCGGCTCTTGGAAAGAGCATCCTCCCCAAGCCCATACCTCCATCCTATCCCCATAACCCAGTAACCCCACCTGACACTAAGGGAAATTTGGACCCTGAGGGCAATTTAGCATGGCCAATCCACCTAACCTGCACATCTTTGGACTGTGGGAGGGAACCGGAGCACCCGGAGGAAACCCACGCACACACGGGGAGAACGTGCAGACTCCACACAGACAGTGACCCAAGCCGGGATTCGAACCTGGGAACCTGGAGCTGTGAAGCATTTGTGCTAACCACTATGCTACCGTGCTGCCCAGAATTTGCTGCCTGTCCCTAATTGCCCTTGAACTGAGTGGTTTGCTGGACCACTTTAGGGGGCAGTTAGGGGTTAACTGCATTGACCATGAGACCCCTAGGCACAGGGGGCGCAACTCTCTGGTTTCCCCCGCACATTTTCTGGCGGTGGGATTTGTTCGACGTTTAGCTGCTGTTGTATAAAGAGGCAAAGGTAATGCTCCTTTTTACAAACACCCTTGTTTCACTTTGACAGACTCTGCATAAAACTCTATCCTCACATCACCTGACACAAAGGCCACCTGAAGCCTCTTTACATATCTGTGTCAATTATTGGATACTTAACAGAAATGAGACACCGAATAGGAATGTCTCTTAACCCATTACTTAACAGGATTTTGTACTCTCTCCCCCCTCGTCAATGGGTTTTCCCATTGAAGCCATCCTGCCGGGAAACCTGTGGTCGGAGAATTATGGCCAGGAGCAGAACTAAGCCATTCGGCCCATCAGGTTTGCACCGCCATTCGATGAGATCGTGACTGATCTGATGCAATAATCCTCAACTCCACTTTTCCACCTTATCCCCATAACTCTTGATTCCCTCACTGATTAAAAATCTGTCTCTCTTGGCCTTGAATATACTTAACGACCCGGCCTCTGCAACTCTCTGCGGTAAAGAATTCCACAGATTCACTCCCCTCTGAGAGAAGAAATTCCTCCTCATCTCTGTCTGAAATGGGGAGACCCCCTCACTCTGAGATTCCGTCCTCTGGTCCTGGACTCTCCCACAAGGGGAAACAACCTCTCAGCATCGACCCGGTCAAACCCCCCTGAGAATCCGATTTATATTTATGAAAGCCATTCATGAATTGCATGGGTTTTTACAGCAACGGCTTCATGGTCACCATGACTGCAGCTTGCTTTAGAGAGAAATACAGCACAGAACATGCCCTTCGGCCCACGATGTTGTGCCGAACTTTTGTCCTAGGTTAATCATAGAATTTTGGACACTAAGGGCAATTTATCATGGCCAATCCACCCAACCTGCACATCTTTGGACTGTGGGAGGAAACCGGAGCACCCGGAGGAAACCCACACACACACGGGGAGGATGTGCAGACTCCACACAGACAGTGACCCAAGTCGAAATTGAACTTGGGATCCCTGGAGCTGTGAAGCAATTGTGCTATCCACAATGCTTCCGTGCTGCCCTTAAGAAGAAATTAATCTACACTCCATTAGGGGCTGGTTTAGCTCACTCAGCTAAATCGCTGGCTTTTAAAGCAGACCAAGCAGGCCAGCAGCACGGTTCGATTCCCGTACCAGCCTCCCCGAACAGGCGCAGGAATGTGGCGACTAGGGGCTTTTCACAGTAACTTCATTGAAGCCTACTCGTGACAATAAGCGATTTTCATTTTTTTCATTTATTCTACCCTAATCCATGTACCTATCCAATAGCCGCTTTAAGGTCCCTAACGTTTCCGACTCAACTACTTCCACAGGCAGTGCATTCCATGCCCCCACTACTCTCTGGGTAAAGAACCTACCTCTGACATCCCCCCTATATCTTCCACCATTCACAAATAATTTATGTCCCCTTGTAATGGTTTGTTCCACCTGGGGAAAAAAGTCTCTGACTGTCTACTCTATCTATTCCCCTGATCATCTTATAAACCTCTATCAAGTCGCCCCTCATCCTTCTCCGTTCTAATGAGAAAAGGCCTAACACCCTCAACCTTTCCTCATAAGACCGACTCTCCATTCCAGGCAACATCCTGGTAAATCTCCTTTGCACCTTTTCCAAATATTCCACATCCATCCTAAAATGAAGCGACCAGAACTGCACCCAGTACTCCAAATGTGGCCTGACCAAGGTTTTGTACATCTGCATCATCACCTCACGGCTCTTAAATTCAATCCCTCTGCTAATGAACGCTAGCACACCATAGGCCTTCTTCACAGCTCTATCCACTTGAGTGGCAACTTTCAAAGATCTATGAACATAGACCCCAAGATCTCTCTGCTCCTCTACATTGCCAAGAACCCTACCATTAACCCTGTATTCCACATTCCCCCATATTTGTCCTTCCAAAATGGACAACCTCACACTTGTCAGGGTTAAACTCCATCTGCCACTTCTCAGCCCAGCTCTGCATTCTATCTATGTCTCTTTGAAGCCGGCAACAGCCCTCCTCACTATCCACAACTCCACCAATCTTCGTATCATCTGCAAATTTACTGACCCACCCTTCAACTCCCTCATCCAAGTCGTTAATGAAAATCACAAACAGCAGAGGAACTAGAACTGATCCCTGCGGTACGCCACTGGTAACTGGGCTCCAGGCTGAATATTTGCCATCCACCACCACTCTCTGCCTTCTATTGGTTAGCCAGTTCGTTACTCAACTGGCCAAATTTCCCACTATCCCATGCCTCCTTACTTTCTGCATAAGCCTACCATGGGGAACCTTATCTAAAATCCATGTACACTACATCCACTGCTTTACCTTCATCCACATGCTTGGTCACCTCCTCAAAGAAGTCAATAAGACTTGTAAGGCAAGACCTACCCCTCACAAACCCGTGCTGACTATCCCTAATCAAGCAGTGTCTTTCCAGATGCTCAGAAATCCTATCCCTCAGTACCCTTTCCATTACTTTGCCTACCACCGAAGTAAGACTAACTGGCCTGTAATTCCCAGGGTTATCCCTATTCCTTTTTTTGAACAGGGGCACGACATTCGCCACTCTCCAATCCTCTGGTACCACCCCTGTTGACAGCGAGGACGAAAAGATCATTGCCAAAAATGCCAGATTTTTAAATAATAATTGAATTTAAATCGCACCAAGTGGTTCGCCCCTGGGATGCTTTCCCTGAGAGTGTGGTGGAGACAACTCTACCATGCTTTTCAAAAGGAAATCGCACAATTATGTGAATTATTGTTGCTGCAACTATACAAGGCATTGGTAAGACCGCACCTGGAGTACTATGCACAGTTTTGGTCCCCTCATTTGAGGAGGGATGTGGTTGCATTACAGGCAGTTGAAAGGAGGCCCACCAGATTGATTCCAGGGATGAGGGGTCTGTCTTGTGACAATAACCCCTCCTATCCTTTTTGGACACTAAGGGTAATTTATCATGGCCAATCCACCTAACTGGCATGTCTTTGGACTTGTGGGAGGAACCCGGAGCACCCGGAGGAAACCCACGCAGACACGGGGAGAACATTCAGACTCGGCACAGGCAGTGACCCAGCGGGGAATCGAACCCGGGACCCTGGAGCTGTGAAGCCACAGTGCTATACACTTGTGCAACCGTGCTGCCCTTTAGGCCGATACTCTCTCGAGTTCAGAAGAATGAGAGGAGGTCTAATTGCGGTGTATGAGATGATAAAAGGTACGGATAAAGTAGACGTGGAACAGATGTTTCCTCTTGTAGAGTAATCTAGAACAAGGGCAGGGCCGGCCCAAGGTACCGGCAACTTGGGCAGTCGCCCGGGGCGCCATGTGCTAGGGGGCGCCAGAGACTTGGGTCCCGCGCATCCGCAGTTGGGCCGGTGCCAAATGCGCATGCGCGGTGGCCGCCCTCCCCCAGGGCGGCCCCCTCGGCCCCCCCCCTCCGCCCCGCCCCCCCTCGCCCCCCCCCCCCCCGGCCCCCCGCCCCCCCCAGCCCCGCCCCCCCCCCCCCAAAGGGCGCCAAAGTTCAGCTTGCCCGGGGCGCCAGCAACCCTAGGGCCGGCGCTGAACAAGGTTTATAGTTTTAGGATAAGGGGGAGCAGATTTTAAACTGAGCTGAGGAGAAATTACTTCTCTCAAAGGGTTGTGAACTCTGTGGAATTCGCTACCCCAGAGTGAAGTGGATGTTGAGACAGTGAGTAAATTTAAGGAGGAGATAAGACAGATTTTTAATCAGTCATGGGTTGAAGGGTTATGGAGAACGGGCAGGAGAGCGGAGTTGAGGCTGACAGGAGATCAGCTTTGATCCTATTGAATGGCGGAGCGGGTTTGAGGGGTTGAATTGCCCACTCCTGCCCCTAGTTCTTACATTTACTGGCATTAAGCTAATCTCCTGGACATGTCCCTCTTCTTAAATGTAGCTATTCCATTAGCTATCCACCAGTCCTTGAGTACTATACATGGAGATAGCGGTGTAGTGGCGCGGTCATTAGTCTAGTAAACCAGACGCCCAGGTAAATACTCTGAGGACAGGGGTTCAAATCTCACGACAGCAGCTGGTATAAATTCAATGAATAAATCTGGACTAGAAAGCCAGTCTCAGGAATGGCGACCATTACTGTCACTGACACTACAATCATGGATTGTCCCAATCTGGTTCGCTAATGTCCTTTAGAGAAGGAAATCGGCCCTCATACCTGATATGGCCTCCAGAACCACAGCGAATACGGTTGGCTTTTAACTGCCCTCTGAATTGGCCGAGCAAGTCAGGGTAAATTAGGGATGGACAGAAAATTGCCAGTGGTGCCCACACCCATGAAATACATGTTTAAAAACACTTCCTTTCAGGGATCACGTGATGGAAGTGTGGGAACTGCGGCGTTTCCATGGAATCTGGCGCCAGTCGTCCTTCAATCCTCTCTTCTTACGCGGCCCATACTTAGCTAATCCGGGCGTGAATACTTTGTCCGATGTCCCCGGAAGATTTCTGGCTCAGCATTGGTGGCAGAATGCCGAAGGAAGACAAAAGACACCAGTCGGATTCAACTGGGGTGGGGCCGACTCCTCAACATGGCGACTTGATCCTCGAGCGGGCTCTCCTTCCAGCACTCCCCAAAGGCATTACAGAGGATGACTGCCAATATTATTAAAGTTATTGACAACAAACTCGGTTCGTCAGCGCAGAAAAATTAGCCATGCCATATGTCAGAATTCCTGGATGGTCTGAAGAAACGAGGCTAGAGGGAAAAAAATGCATGGGGACGGGGGGGACCCTCCCATAGTGCATTGGGGCTGGGGGAGGGGCACGGGGCGGTCACCTCAGGGCCTCGGAGATCAGGACGCCATTTTGGACGAGCGGAGCTCCTCGGCCACGTCTTCCCCACTGAAGCCCCTTATTTAAATCGACCGGCGTTGTATAGCCATGTGTTCCTTGGCGCTGCGAGCGCCGGGGAAATATGCAGCGAAATGCGCTCGCTATGGGACTTTGTTCCATTTATTGAATGCCGCCCTTTGTGCTCCAGATCCCGTGTGAGTATATTAGACATGATGTGGAGACGCCGGCGTTGGACTGGGGTGAGCACAGTAAGAAGTCTTACAACACCAGGTTAAAGTCCAACAGGTTTGTTTCAAACACATATTAGAAACACTGCAGTCTTGGGAAAAAGACTTCACGGTCAGTATTGATGAGGATACCTGGGGTCATATATCGGAAAATGGAAGCAAAATTTCAGTCTGTAATAGATCAAAGGTTCAAAATATTACACCGTCGGCATATCACACTGATGGAACCATCAATTCACCAGACATGTGCTTTCCGATATGAACAGTGGTTTTAATCTACTTACTACAGAGCCAGCCTGTTACCCGTTGATGAACTCTCGGTGAACTGCAGGCTGACTCTGGACAAGGGTATTTATACAGCAGCACAAGGGGGAGGAGTCGTGTCAGAGCCAAGGGTGGAGCCCCGTATAAACGCCTGAGCATTCCCAGAGCTACTCCCCCTAGTGGTCGGATAGCGCTGCTGCGCTTACAAAGATACAGTGTGAATTACCAAGTTACATTCACCACACACACCAAGCTTGAGACTGAGGTTTGACCAGCTACATCCTCGCTGGGCCAAGAGTGCAAGGATGTCAAGGGAAAGCCACATACACTGGGTGAGATTTTCCAGCAGTTCACGCTGGCGGGATCTTCCTTACTGCCGACGGCACCCCCCCCCGCCAGGGGATTCCTGGTGGCATGAAGTGGATTCAATGGGAAATCCCATTGACTGCGGCGAGATTCTCTGGCCATCCCCTCCTGCCAAAAAACACCCCGTGGGGAGGCCAGAGAATATCGCCCAATCTGTGTCAAAATTAAATCCGACCGGCCTGGTGTGCTGAAAGAGTTTGAGAAGATACTTGGCACGGCCTTCGAATTTGATCCTTTATTCCTGATTCTGGGGCTCCCAGATAGGAGAATCATTGAGGCCCATGATAAAAGGCTGTGTAATTTCCTAACATTTGCGGCAGGGATTAGCTCTAAGTCTCCATCAACTCAGAATTGGCATCAAATTATCATGGGATGTATCCCCATGGAATTCCTAACTTGCACACTCCGTTCTAAATCGGATGCATTCTGAAAACTACAGCACCTCCCATCTCTAATATATAGGTTCCTCAATGTATGACTTGCTCCTACAAGGTTTTCCATAAGTCGTGGTGCACTGTCTTGAATTTGCTACACGTGATGGTGTGCCTCATATTACCATGTTTACAAGGCTTTATGAGACATAGGAACAGAATTAGGCCACTCGGCCCATTAAGTCTGCTCCGCCATTCAATCATGGCTGATATTTTTCTCATCCCCATTCTCCTACCTTCTCCCCATAACCCCTTATTAATCAAGAACCTATCTATCTCTGTGTTAAAGACCCTCAGTGATTTGGCCTCCCAGGCACCTATAGCAATGAGTTCCACAGATTCACCAGCCTCTGGCTGAAGAAATTCCTCCTCATCAAGGGCAGCACGGTAGCATAGTGGCTAGCATAAATGCTTCACAGCTCCAGGGTCCCAGGTTCGATTCCCGGCTGGGTCACTGTCTGTGCGGAGTCTGCACGTCCTCCCCGTGTGTGCGTGGGTTTCCTCCGGGTGATTGTTGGGTTACGGGTATAGGGTGGATACGTGGGTTTGAGTAGGGTGATAATTGCTCGGCACAACATCGAGGGCCGAAGGGCCTGTTCTGTGCTGTTCTATCTATCTCTGTTTTAAAGGATCGTCCCTTTAATCTAAGGTTGTGCCCTCTGCTTCTTGTTTTTCCTACTAGTGGAACCATTCTCTCCATGTACACTTTATCCAGGCCTCACAGTATCCTGTAAGTTTCAATAAGATCCCCCCCCTCATCCTTCTAAACTCCGAGTACAGACCCAGAGTCCTCAACCACGCCTCATATGACAAGTTCTTCATTCCGGGGATCATTCTTGTGAACCTCCTCTGGACCCTTTCCAAGGCCAGAACATCCTTTCTTAGATACGGAGCCCAAAACTGCTCACTATATTCAAAATGGGGCCTGACCAGAGCCTTATACAGACTCAGAAGTACATCCCCGTCTTGTATTCTAGCCCTCTCGACATGAATGCTAACATTGCATTTGCCTTCTTAACTGCCGACTGAACCTGAATTCCTCAAGGGAATCGTCAACAAGGACTCCCAAGTCCCTTTGTGCTTCTGATTTCCGAAGCATTTCCTCATACAGAAAATAGTCTATGCCTAAATTCCTCCTTCCAAAGTGCATAACCTCACACGTTTCCAAAATGTATTCCATTTGCCACTTCATTGCCTACTCTCCCAGCCTGTCCAAGTCCTTTTGCAGCCCCCCTGCTTCCTCAATACTACCTGTCCCTCTACAAATCTTTGTATCACCTGCAAACTTAGCAACAGTGCCTTTAGTTTCTTCTTCCACTTATCCTCATCTCCCCTATCCTCCTGCTCATCCGTTTTTTTGATTTTTTATTGCATAAGCGGAGGCCTCAAGCTTAATGACTAAGCTGAGCCATCAGTGTTGGGTGTTCTGCCTTTTACTGTATTTGTGTATGGAGAAGCATTCACTCTGTACTGCACCAGTTTTGAGGGTTTGTTACGTTAGTTGCAAAAATGGAAAAACTGTAATAAAAAAATATATAAAGAAGACATTTCTTTCTCATGAATTATTAAATATGAGCAGTAATGCCTCTGTCATCTCTTCCCTAAACTCTTTTAGAATATGTGAATGAAATCCATCCACACCAGGCCATTTATCCTCTTTGAGCTTGTTTAGTTTGTTCAGTACATCTCCCCTTTTTTGTTTTCAGTGCACTTATCCTCACTCATCTCATTATTCAATGTTATATCCACTTGTTCTATCGCCCTCGTATGTACCAAAGCGAATTAATTATTTAATATTTCTGTCATCGCTGTATCGTTATCTGTGACACTATCCTGTCTATCACTTTGTGGTGCTGTTTCCACAACAGCTTTCCATTTGTCACTGATGTGCCTGAGAAGCATTTCGTTATTTAATGTTCCCGGATCATTTACATTTGGCGTTCTCCCTTGCCTTCCAAATTGTTTTTCCAATTCTCTCCTGGACTCTTCTTATTTTCTCTTTTCATACATTTCTCTGTTGTCTATGTACTTCGTGGATGCCTCTTTCCCACCATGAGTTATTTCCTTATGTCTTTATTCATATTCAGTCTGTCTTTCCTTTTAGCAAAATATATTTGACAGGGTCGATGCTGAGAGGTTGTTTCCCCTTGTGGGAGAGTCCAGGACCAGTGGGTATAATCTCAGAGTAAGGGGTCTCCCAATTAAGACAGAGGGTGGGATTTTCCAGCCTCCCAGCCACGTGCTTCTCGGCAGCGGGAGGCGGTGCGCCGTTCGATTCTCTGCTTCCGCTGCTGTCAATGGGAATACCCATTAAAGCCACCCCATGCCGCCGGGAAACCCCTGGGCATGAATGATCTGCCAGCGGGACCAGAGAATCCAACCACAAGCGGACGGCTGGATATTCCGGCAGGAGATGAAGAGGAATTTCTTCTCTCACAGGGGAGTGAATCTGAGGAATTTTTAAATAATAATAATCTTTATTGTCACACCCTGGCACTGTGAAGCAACAGCGCTAACCACTGTGCTACCGTGCCGCCCATACCGCAGAGGACTGTAGAGGCTGGGTCGTTAAGAGTGGTCAAGGCTGGGATAGACAGATTTTTGATCAGTGAGGGAATCGAGGGTTATGGGGGGTAAGGTGGGAAAGTGGTGTTGAGGATTATAACAGATCTCATTGAATGGCGGAGCAGATTCGATGGGCTGAATGGCCTACTTCTGCTCCTATGTCTTATGGTCTTCCCCTGCACTCTGGTAAACACCGTTTCAAATGTTTGCAGTGTTGCTCTACAACATTGTTTTCCAATGTAATTGCCAGTTTTCCCAAGTTCCATCATCAGTCACTCAAAATTAATATTTGTCTAATCGATTAACTTGGTCATCCTTATGTCCCTGTCTAGCATTGTCTTAAAGTGTATTATATTATGGTCAGTATTACCTGGACATCCCCCTACTGTTCTGGACACACACACAATCACAGCTATGGGCAGCGACAGCAAAATATTAGTTTACATGATGTTGGAATCCCATGAGCCTGAGAAGTCAAAGTCCAAAGGGTGTTTCATGTCATGGAGGAGTTCTGTCCGGATGACTCAGGTCCAAATGGCTAGAATTAGAGAATTTACAGTGCTGAAGGAGGCCATTCGGCCCATTGAGTCTACACCGGCCCTTGAAAAGAGCACTCAACCCAAGCCCACGCCTCTACCCCACCCCAGGAACCCCACCCAACCTTTTTAGAGACTAAGGGGCAATTTAGCATGGCCAATCCACCTAACCTGCACATCTTTGGACTGTGGGAAGAGTTGTGGGCCAGGGTTTAGAGATCCCCAAAGTGTACCGTGGAGTTCACCTGACCCACAACGATTGTGGTATGGGGAGCACACGGCCCACTCTACAGGTATGGTAGAGCAGAAATGGAAACGTTTTTTTCAAAGTAAAACAATGTTTATTCGATGAACTCAAGTTAACCTTTTTAAAACATACAGTGAACATCTTAGCAACCATTAATTCAAATACAACCCCCAAAGAATACAGCACTAAGTAATCCTTTAAGCTTTCCTTTTAACATCCATAAGACTTAAAACACCTTTTACCAGAAGCATATCAGGTTAAAGTCACTGCTGTTATTAGTTTCAAATCACCAAAGGATCGATTTACATTCTTTAGATTACAGAGAGAGACTCCAATACACCTTCTGGCTGTGACTGCAGCTCACCAGCTCTGAAAGCGAAACTAAAACACACCCTGCAGCAAACAGCCTAAAACAAAGGTAAAAAGCTGACACAGTCCAGCTCCACCCACTCTCTGACATCACTGCAGTAATAAACACCCATTTCTTAAAGGTACTCTCACTACAGATACTTATTTACACACCCATTTATATACACCCATTTCTTAAAGGTACTCTCACATGACAGAGGAAACCGGAGCATCCGGAGGAAACCCACGCAGACACGAGGAGAAAGTATGAACTCCACATAGTCACCAAAGCCAGAATTGAACCTGGGCCCCTGGCTAATTGCAGCCTTACAAGCAGTTTCTGTGCATCTGGCTATTGTTTCTCTTAGGGACAAAATAGCGGTTGTAAGACCTCCTTAGGTAGAATGCATTTGGATATCTCTGTCATTATATCATCCTGACTGGGTTCAGGGAGTCATCTTCTGGTTAAGCAAAAGGCCATATTAAAAATAACAAAAAAAGAATGAAGTTTGATATTTGCAGTTTTCAGTTCTTTTCATATGTAATGAATGTAGGAATGTTTTATATACATTGTAGTGTGCATCCGTTGCAGTAATGTTATTAAAATAATTTTGGTTAAGATATCCAGATTTTATGTTTGCTGAAGCTGTGATTAAGGGGTTAACAGTTAGGCAGGGTGTGATGTCACTCATGGGAGAGGCTGGGTCTGTTTTTAGTTTCAGCCCTGCCCTGGGTCTATCATTTTTAGAAAGCTGCTCTGGGTTCTGCGGAAAGGAGTTGTGTTTCTCAGACTGACTTCTGAAAGCTTCTCTCCCAAGGACTTTGTGAATAAATCTGTAAACCAGTGAGTGTGAACTTTATCAGTAAGTGGCATTTGACCTGTGTGTGTGGATTTTACTGATTTGAAATTATACAAGTAGATGGGAAAATGAACTCAAAGACCTTTAACTTTTTTTTAAAGAAAGATTTAACGGTTAATTGAAAAGCTGTTTTTTTTCCTGGGATGTTAATGGGATTAATCCTGTGTTGATAATAATGTTTGTTTTAACACAAAAAATACCTGTTTGTCCATGGAATCACTCCTGGGGTTGAAGTATCCTTCCCTCACAGTTTACACATTGAAAAATTGTCGGAGCCTGGTCAGGGACAGTAACACATGTTTTATTGACATAACACCTACCTTTATTTCTGCAATCTGCTCTAGTTAAATCCCCATTATTTGATCCAATGGCAAATCTTTCTGTATTGGTCTTTTTACACATTGGTAAGATAATGTCGGAACCCCATCCCATTAACCCCTTTACCTACCTTTTCTGTCCAATTAATATCAGGATAGTTCAAATCCCCCATTATTATTCTATGTTGTTTACTCAATTTCCTAATTTGTCTGCATATTTTCTCCTCCAACTTCCTTTCACTCGTAGGCTTTTTAAATTCATTTATGGGATGTGGGAGTCACTGGCTAGGCCTGCATTAATGCTCAGTCCCAGTCACTCTTGAGCAGGTGGTGATGAGGCGCCTTCTTGAGCCGCTGCAATCCCTGTGGTGTAGGTACACCTGTAGTGCTGTTAGGGCAGGAGTTCCAGGAATTTGCCCCAGTGACACTGAACGAACAACAATATATTTCCAAGTCAGGGTGGTGAGTGACTTGGAGGGAAACCTCCAGGTGGAGGGGTTTCCAGTATCTGCTGCTCTTGTCCTTCTAGATGGTAGCGATCATGGGGTTGGAAGGTGCTGTCTAAGGGACCTTGGTGAGTTGCTGCAGTGCAGCTTGTTGACGGTACACACGGCTGCCACTGTGCATCGGTGGAGGAGGGAGTGAATTTTTGTGGAAGGAGGAGCAATCCAGT
The DNA here is from genome assembly GCF_902713615.1 of Scyliorhinus canicula. Lineage (NCBI taxonomy): Eukaryota > Metazoa > Chordata > Chondrichthyes > Carcharhiniformes > Scyliorhinidae > Scyliorhinus > Scyliorhinus canicula. Next base: position 4,785,777 of record NC_052172.1, on the reverse strand, counting down.
GGGGCTGCTTTGTCCTCGATGGTGTCGATGTTCTTGAGTGTTGCTGGAGCTGCGCTCATCCAGGCAAGTGGAGAGCATTCTATCACATTCCTGACTTGTGCCTTGTAGATGGTGGGCAGGGTTTGGGAGACAAGAGGTGAGTTATTCACTGCAGGATTCCTAACTTCTGACCAGAGGCTGGTTTAGCTCACTCGGCTAAATCGCTGGCTTTTAAAGCAGACCAAGCAGGCCAGCAGCGCGGTTCGATTCCCGTACCAGCCTCACCGGACAGGCGCTGGAATGTGGCGACTAGGGGCTTTTCACAGTAACTTCATTGAAGCCTACTCGTGACAATAAGCGATTTTCATTTCATTTCTGACCTGCTATTGGAGCCACAGTATTTATATAGCTAGTCCAGTTCAGTTTCAGTCATACTGGTAACTCCCAATATGTTGGGAGTAGGGGACTCAAGTGTTGGTAATGCCATTGAATGACAATGGTTACATTCTCTCTTGTTGTATCATAGAAAATACAGCACAGAACAGGCCCTTCGACCCATGATGTTGTGCCGAACTTTTGTCCTAGATTAAGAACAAATTGATTTACACCCGATCATTCTACCTTAATCCATGTACCTATCCAATAACCGCTTGAAGATCCCTAATGTTTCCGATTCAACTACTTCCACAGGCAGTGCATTCTATGCCCCCACTACTCTCTGGGTAAAGAACCTACCTCTGACATCCCCCCTATATCTTCCACCATTCACAAATAATTTATGTCCCCTTGTAATGGTTTGTTCTACCCGGGGAAAAGTCTCTGACTGTCTACTCTGTCTATTCCCCTGATCATCTTATAAACCTCTATCTTTAGCACAGGGCTAAAGAGCTGGCTTTTAAAGCAGACCAAGGCAGGCAGCACCACGGTTCAATTCCCGTACCGGCCTTCCCGAACAGGCACCGGAATGTGGTGACTAGGGGCTTTTCACAGTAACTTCATTTGAAGTCTACTTGTGACAATAAGCGATTTTCATTTCATTTCAAATCTCCCCTCATCCTTCTCCGTTCTAATGAGAAAAGGCCTAGCACCCTCAACCATTCCTCGTAGGACCTACTCTCCATTCCAGGCAGCATCCTGGTAAATCTCATTTGCACCTTTTCCAAAGATTCCACATCCATCCTAAAATGAAGCGACCAGAACTGCACCCAGTACTCCAAATGTGGCCGTACCAAGGTTTTGTACAGCTGCATCATCACCTCACGGCTCTTAAATTCAATCCCTTTGCTAATGAACGCTAGCACACCATAGGCCTTCTTCACAGCTCTATCCACTTGAGTGGCAACTTTCAGAGATCTATGAACATAGACCCCAAGATCGCTCTGCTCCTCCACATTGCCAAGAACCCTAACGTTAACCCTGTATTCCACATTCATCCTTCCAAAATAGACAACCTCACACTTTTCACTCCATCTACCACTTCTCAGCCCAGCTCTGCATCCTATCTATGTTTCTTTGCAGCCGACAACAGCCCTCCTCACTATCCACAACTCCACCAATCTTTGTATCGTCTGCAAATGTACTGACCCACCCTTCAACTCCCTCATCCAAGTCATTAATGAAAATCACAAACAGCAGAGATGTTTGTGGAGATGGTCACTGCCTGGCACTTGTGTGGTGTGAATGTTACTTGCGAATGGTGCTGAATATTATGCAGTCATCAGCAACCATCCCCACTTCTGACCTGATGATGGATGGGCGGTCATTGATGAAGCAGCTGAAGATGGTTGAGCCGAGGACACTATCCTGAGGAACTCCTGCAGTGATGTCCTGGAGCTGAGATGATTGGCTCTCAACCACCACAACCATCTTCCTTTGTGCCAGGTATGACTCTAACCAGCGGAGAGTTTTCCCCCTGATTCCTATTGACTCCAGTTTAGCTAGGGCTGCTTGATGTCAAGGGTCGTTACTCTCACCTCTGGAGTTCAGCTCTTTGTCCATGTTTGAACCAAGGCTGTAGTGAGATCAGGAGCTGAATGACCCTGGTAGAACTCAAACTGAGCAGTTCATGGACAGGCTATTGCTAAGTAAGTGTCACTTGATAGTGCTGTTGATGGCCCCTTCCATCACTTATCACAGAATCAAAGAGTAGACTGATGGGATGGTAATTGGCCAAGTTGGATTTGTCCAACTTTTAGTGTGCAGAGCATACCTGGGCAATTTTCCACATTGCCGGGTAGATGCCAGTGTCGTAGCTGTATTGGGACAGCTTGGCTAGGGTTGCGCAAGTTCTGGAAAACAAGTCTTCAGTACTATTGCCGGAATATTATCAGGGCCCAGAGGCTTTGCAGCATCCAGTGCTTTCAGCCATTTCTTTATATCAGATGGAGTGAATCGTATTGGCTGAAGACTGACATCTGTAATGCTGGAGATCTCCGGAGGGGGCTGAGATGGATCATCCACTCGGCACTTCTGGCTGAAGATTGTTACGAATCCTTCAGCCTTATCTTTTGCGCTGATGTGCTGGGCGCCTCCATTATTAACGATGGGGGTATCTGTGGAGCCTCCCCCTCTAGTGAGTTGTTTAATTGTCCATCATCATTCACAGCTGGATGTAGCAGGACTGCAGGACTTTGTCATGGGAGTGTCTCTTTAAGAAAGGTTTTTGGCTTCAGTGATGACATTGTGTGGGTGGCCCATAACAAAATTGGGGGCTCGTCTGGGATAAAAGTTAATCTTTCATGATTGGGTTGGCTGAAAGACAGTGAGGGATGAGCATATTTATGTTTGCTTTTCAGGTGTTGTATTCAAGTTTAAATAGGGAGTGTGTTGTGGCCAATGGCTCTTTCAGCCTCTTTCAGATGCTCAGAGGTTTTTGGAGGTGAACCTTACAATTGGAGACAAAAAGGCTTTTAGATTTGGCAAAAAACATCGCAGTTAACATTGCCTGACAATGTATGAAAAGAAGTGGTAATTGTGGCGGCAGCTGAGCATTAAAAATTGCCTGAGACAGTCAGAATCATTGGAAATGGCAAGAATTCAATTACAGATCAAGCAGCTTGAACATGAAAAAGAATGAAAGCATCTTGAATTCTAAATGAGGGGAAAAGAAAGAATACTCCTAGCAGAACAAAAAGGGGGAGAAAGGGAGGTACCGATCAGGGAAAAAGAAAAGGAGAGGGAGGAAACGGGAAAAGAAAAAAATAGCCCGAGCAGAACAAAATGTGAGAGAAAGGGAGGTACAGATCAAGGGAAAAGTCCAAAGATGTGCGGGTTAGGTGGATTGGCCATGCTAAATTGCCCGTAGTGTCATAAAAAGTAAGGTTAAGGGGGGGTGTTCTTGGGTTACGGGTATAGGGTGGATACGTGGGTTTGAGTGGCGTGATCATTGCTCGGCACAACATCGAGGGCCGAAGGGCCTGTTCTGTGCTGTACTGTTCTAAAAAAAAGTGAGAGACTTTGAACTCGAGAAACTGGCCATGAAACGTGAATGTCAATTGGCAGAGGTAAAGAGATACTTGCAGTCTGAGGATAGTGATGAGGATAGTGAGAAAGAGCAAGAGCATCATATTCAAAAGCTTAATGGGGATCTATTTAAATATGTCCAAGCATTGCCAAGGTTTGATGAGAAAGATGTAGAAGCTTTTATCATTTCATTTGAGAAGGTGGCTAAACAAATGAAATAGCCACAGGACATGTGGGTATTATTGATTCAAACAAAGCTGGTAGGTAGGGCTAGTGAAGTGTTTGCATCACTATCGGAGGAGGTATCTGGGACAAATGAGAAGGTGAAAAAAATCCATCTTCGGTGCATATGAACTAGTGCCTGAAGCCTACCGATAAAGGTTTAGAGATTTAAGGAAAGAACCTGGTCAAACATACATAGAGTTTGAAATGATCAAAGAGTGTAATTTTGATAGATGTATCAGGGCTTTGAAAATGTAGCTCTTAGAGAAATGATAATTTTGGAGGAGTTTAAAAGTTCAATTCCTGATGTAGTGAGAACCCATGTGGAAGAGCAGAGGGTTAAAACAGTGAGATGAGCAGCAGAACAGGCAGATGATTATGAATTAGTTCATAAATTAATGTTTGTTTTTTGACATCAATTTCAGCCTGTGAGGGATAGAAACTGGGGACATGAGAAATATTCAAGTGGTAAAGATAAAGGGGATATGATGGGAGATAATAAGGATAGTGTACCTCAGATTAAAAAAGAAATCCAGGAGGGTGGAAGCGAAATGAAACGTTTCAGATGTTTTTACTGCAATAAACTAGGCCATGTAAAGTCACAATGTTGGGGGTTGAAGAAAAGCACTGGATAAGACAGTGGGGTTTGTTAAAGTGGCAAAGGAAAGCCCAATTGAAATGAAGGAGGTGCAAAAGATTGTACAGCCTGATCAAGAGGTGATTGATGAGAAGGTGCAAGATCTCTTTAAAGAATTTACTTGTGTGGGTAAAGTTTACTCATGTGTACCAGGAGGAGTAGGTAAACAAGTCAACATTTTAAGAGATATAGGAGCTAGTCAATCTTTGTCAAGAGATGAAAAGTTATGTAGTTTGGGAGGAATATTCAGAAAAGCTGGTAATATATGTGGAATTCAGGGTGAGAGGAGTAGTGTTCCATTATATAAGGTGAGGTTGGAAAGTCCAGTGAAGAGTGGTGAAGTGGTAGCAGGAACAATACAGAAACTATCTTGTCCAGGAATTACGTTTATCTTTGGTAATGATACAGCTCGATCGCAGGTGGGAGAGATGCCTACTGTGGTTGATAAGACAGTGGAAAATCAAACAATTGAATTCTTGAAGGACGAATATCCTGGGATTTTTCCTGATTGTGTAGTAACCCGGTCGCAAAGTCACCGGTTAATTCAAGAGGAGAAATCAAAGAGTGAAGATGAAGTTCAATTAACAGAAATGATTTTTAATCAGATGGTTGAAAAATAACAAGAACAGGTGGAGGGTGATGCGGATATTTTTAGTTCAGGAAAATTGGCGGAGTTACAATAGAAAGATATAAAAAATAAAACGGATGTATCAGAAAGCATATACGGAAGAGGAATCTAAGTGTATACCAGAGTGTTATTACCGTAAAAGTGATGTCTTGATGAGAAAATGGAAACCTTTACATATGCATGCGGATGAAAAGTGGGCAGAAGTTCATCAAGTGGTATTGCTGGTAGGGTATAGAAAGGAGGTGTTGCGAGTGGCACATGAGGTACCAGTAGGAGGTTATTTTGAAGTAAGGAAAACGCAAGATAAAATACAAAAACATTTTTATTGGTCTGGACTACATAAAAAAGTCGTAAAATTTTGTCGATCATGTCACACATGTCAAATGATAGGGAAACCTCGAGCGGTGAAAAAACCAGCACCCTTAATACTCATTCCAGCATTTGAGGAATCTTTTACAAGGGTCTTAACTGATTGTGTAGGACCGCTTCTTAAAACGAAAAGTGGGAATCAATATCTTTTGACTATAATGGATGTGTCTACTGGGTTTCCAGAGGCCATTCCAGTACGTAATATTACAACTAAAAAGATTGTGGACGAGTTACTTAAATTCTTTACTAGATATGGACTACCCACAGAAATACAATCGGATCAAGGAAATTTTACCTCAAGGTTATTCAAGGAGGTTGTGAATAGCTTAGGAATAAAACAATTTAAATCAACTGCATACCATCCTGAATCACAGGGAGTGTTGGAATGGGGCATCAGACGTTAAAGACAATGTTGAGGGCTTATTGTCACGATTATCCAGAGGATTGGGATAAAGGAATTCATTTCGTACTGTTTGCAATTACGGGTGCATCTAATGAGTCAACCAAATTCAGTCCTTTTGAACTAATTTTTGGTCATCAGGTCAGAGGACCACTTAAATTGGTTAAGGAGAAACTGGTGAGTGAGCAGTCTGAAACTATATTATTGTATTATGTGTCAAATTTTAGGGAATGATTAAATAGAGCAGGTGAATTGGCTAGACAATATTTAAAAGTTGCACAGCATGTGATGAAACAGATAGTGGACTAGAAAGCAAAAGTTTGTAGTTTTGCCAGTGGAGATAAAGTTTTAGTATTGTTACCAGTAGTAGGTGAACCTTTAAAAGCAAGGTTTAGTGGACCTTATCAGATTGAAAGGAAATTTAGTGAGGTGAATTATTTGGTAAGAACGCCAGATAGAAGGAAACCTCACCGAGTGTATCATGGGAATATGCTTAAAAGATAATTTGAAAGGGAAGGAGAACAAAAGGAGGACATTTTAGTGATTCTGACTCAAAGTGACAAACCAAATCCAGATTACTCTGAGTTTGACATGCCTCAAATTAAATTGGATAATGAGGATGTTCTTAAAAATTGGGATAAATTATTGAGTTAGCTTCCAGAGGAAAAACAAACTGACCTGAAAGAGCAATTAATGTGACATGGGCAGGTTTGTGGAGATAAATTGGGAAGTACTAAAATGGCTATACATGATGTAGATGTGGGAAATGCTGCTCCAATTAAACAACATCCATATAGACTTAACCCTTTAAAATTGGCACAGATTCAAAACAAAATTAAAACTGTGCTTAAAAATGGCATAATTGAAGTGGGTTGCAGCCAATGGAGCTCACCCATAGTGATGGTACCGAAACCGGACGGTACCCAACGATTGTGTGTGGACAATAGAAAGGTTAATGCAGTTACACTAACAGACTCTTATCCTATCCCATGGTTGGAGGACTGCATTGAGAAGGTGAGACAATCAGCTTTTATCTCCAAACTGGATTTACTTAAAGGTTACTGGCAGGTACCTTTATCCGAAAGGGCGAAGGAGATTTCAGCTTTTGTGACTCCAGATGGTATATACCAATTCAACATTATGCCATTTGGCATGAAAAATGCCCCAGCCACATTGCAATGGTTAACTAACAAAGTTGTTTCAGCATTACCCAATTGTGTGGTATACATCGACAATCTAGTAATTTTCAGCCAGACATGGAAAGAACATTTAAAGGCTCTGATCGAGTTACTCGATCGACTTCAGGAGGCGGGTTTGGTGGTAAATCTAGCCAAAAGTGAGTTTGGAAAAGCCCAAGTCACATTCCTTGGCCATATAATTGGACAGGGACAAATGTTCCCACGGGTTATGAAATCACAAGTTATTGGGGAGTTTCCAATACCTTCGACACGAAAGGAAATAATGAGATTTCTTGGCATGAGTGGTTTTTACTGTAAATTAGTGCCGAATGTTAGCCAGTGGACAGCGGAGTTTCAACAGGCATTTGGCGGCTGGTGGCTGTGTTAACCACTGCTCCTGTGTTAGCCATCCCAAATTATACAAAACCATTCAAGGTGGCTGTCGATGTGATTGGTGTGGGTGTGTTGCTCTTGCAAGAAGGCAACAAAGGAATAGAGCGGCCTATTGGGGATTTTAAAAAAAAATGATCACCATGAGAAGTATTCAACAATTGAAAAGGAGACTTTGTGCTTGGTGCTGGCTTTGCAACATTTCAACATTTACGTCTGAAACAATTATATATACTGATTATAATCTACTGACAATTTTGGAGAAATTCAAGAATAAAAATGCCAGACTATTTGGATGGAGTTTATTATTACAACCATTTAATTTAAAACTTATACAAGTGGTAGGACGAGAAAACGTCACAGCCGATGCGTTGTCACGAATGTGATGAAGAGAAGCAGGTTCTATGGTGGACAACAAAGAACTAAAAATGGATTGTATTATAGTAAATGTTTACCTGTATTAATATTTTAAAATGTATGTATGTTTACTGTCAAGTGTTAGGAATGAGCAAGTGAAAAGGTGAAAAATGAAACCATCTTTGAAGTTAATAGTTTTTTTTCCTTGAGGGTAGTGTCATGTGAGTGTGCCTTTTAAGAAAGGTTTTTGTCTTTGCACATGGCTTCAGTGATGTCATTGTGTGGATAGAGTTGCTGTGGCTCTGTGAGCTGTTTTTGCTTTCGCTTTCATTTTTAAATGCTGTGGACTCAGACAGGAGAAAGAAGTGTGCTGGCCTGTCTGTCTCTATTTTCATTTTAAATATCTGTTCCAGTAAAAAAAAACATTGATTATAGTTACCTGCTGTTTCGGTAATTTAAGATCATTGAATCACACCTCAAATGAAGGCTCTTCAGCTCACCCTAGCCAAACTCAACAAAAAGTTATAGGTCAAGTGAACTCCATAAAACACTTTGGAGTTTTCAAACCCTGGCCTGTAGCAAAATTGGGGGCATTCATTTGTCCACTCATTCAACTTGTCTAAATCACCCTGAGTGTTTGATTGGTGTATATCCTTGTGTACTGGTGCTAATTAAGTAGACACGTGCGAAGTGTATTTCCCTGCCCGGTCTGTGGGACATTTTCTATTAAAAAGAGTGTGTATTCTGAAGCACTGCTGATGTAATTCTACCTGGGGCTAGGCACCGATTTCTGTTGGTCAACATTATCCTAATGTCACTGTCGGTATCAGTCATGCGGCGAATTGTCGATTGGAGGTCGGCACGGCAGCACAGTGGTTAGCACGGCTGCCTCACAGCGCCTTGGACCCGGGTTCGATTCCAGCCTTGGGTCACTGTCTGTGTGGAGTCTGCACGTTCTCCTCATGTCTGCGTGGGTTTCCTCCGGGTGCTCCGGTTTCCTCCCACAGTGCAAAGATGTGCATGTTAGGTGGATTGGCCATGCTAAATTGCCCTTAGTGTCCAAAAAAAACCGGTTAGGCGGAGTTACTGGGTTGCGGGGATAGGGTGGAGGCGTAGGGAGCTTAAGTGAGGGCTTAAGTGGGTCAGTGCAGACTTGATGGGTCGAATGACCTCTTTCTGCACTGTATGTTCTATGTTTTCCATGGGCCGGTGCAGTTTCGATGGGCCAAATGGCCTCCTTCTGCTCTGTAAATTATGGAGGCAAGGCATTGTTTAAGACAGTGGGCTAAATAGATGTCTTGTAAAGCAGACCGAGGCCAGCAGCGCGGGTTCAATTCCTTTGCCAGCTTCCCCGAACAGGCGCCAGAATGTGGCGACTAGGGGCTTTTCACAGTAACTTAATTTGAAGCCTACTTGTGACAATAAGTGATTTTCATTTCAGAGAGACAGAGGATTATCGGAGGTGGATTTGTGTCACAAACCTCCCAGGAAACAAGAAGCCAGGCCAGTGGAGGCCAGGAAGGAGGTTGCATGTTGTCTCCCTGGTGGTTTGTGGAGAATAGGGAAATGGAGGGCAAAGCACTGAAAAAACAGAGACTCCCAAACGGAAAAATCTAAAACTAACTTGTGCAGAGGCTACTTGGCAGGTAGCATGTTTTCAGTTATTATCGCAACTCCCGTCCAATTTTAATTTGAACATCCACCCAGAAAATCAATTCCCCTGGCTAGAAATCTGATTTCCCACACATACACGAGTATTATGGCAGCATACTGTACGTAGGCTTATATTTATTTAATCTGTTTTAAAATTAAATCTTTCCTGGCAGCTCAGGAAATGCTGGAAAATAAAGCACATGACCAGCTAGATGAGCAATTGTGACTTTCCCATTCGAAATCTTAACCTGTGTTTCTCTGTTAGGTGAATCATAGAATCAGATAACAAAATGTCAAGGCTATTCTGTCCAACTCTCTGAAAGAGCTCGCCAATTAGTTCCACCATCTGCTATTTCTCCATAGCCTTGAAATATTTTAACCTTCAAGGTTATTTTTATTTGTTTTTGGGATGTGGGCAGCGCTGCTTAGGCCCACATTTGTTGCCCATCCCTAACTGCCCCTTGAGCTGCTTTCTTGAATTGCTGCAGGCCACCTGGTGTAGATACACCTACAATGCTGTTAGAAAAACTTCCATTTTGACAGTGAAGGATCAGCGATATTTCACAAGTCAGGATGGTGTGTGGCTTGGAGGGGAACTTGAAGGTAGTCAGGAGAGTGATGGAATACTCCCCGCTTGCCTGGATGAATGCAGTTCCAGCAGCACACGAGGCTCGACACCATCCAGGCTGTGATGCTTCCATGCATCTGCTGCCCTTGCCCTTCTAGATTGTGCAGGTCGCAGGCTCCGAAAGAGCTGCCAAAGTTAGTGAGTTGCTGCTGTGCATCTTGTATATCGTACAGACTGTGTGTCAGCGGGCAACACAGTGGTTAGCACTGCTGCCTCACAGCGTCAGGGTTCAATTCCAGCCTTGAGTGACTGGAGTCTGCACATTCTCTCCGTGTCTGCGTGGGTTTCCTCCGGGTGCTCTGGTTTCCTCTCGCAATCCAAAGATGTGCAGGTTAGGTGGCATTATGTGGACAGGGCAGGGGAGTGGGCTGAGGTAGAGTGCTCCTTTGGAAGGTCGGTCCCGACTCAATGGCGGAATGGCCTCCTTCTGCACTGTAGGGATTCTATGATCTGTGAATCTGCTTCCAGCGTTCTTTCAGGCATCTCAATCGTCCTCACACTAACAACTTACTGTGTAAAAGGTATTCTCATCTCCTGGCTGATTCTTTTAGCAGTTATCTTGATTCTGTGTCTTTTGCTCGCTTACCACTCCTGCCACTCGAAACAATCTCTCCTTTTTGTCGAAACCTTTTTGGATTTTGAACTCTTCCATCAAGTCTCCTCTCAATCTCTCTGCTGTGGAGGGAGCGGCTGAATCAGCTAATTGTGCACTTTCCCAGTGCTTTCTGCCTTTCGTTCCCATTTGTCACATTCGCTGGTTCTTAAACCAAGGAGTAATCGGTCTGTGCAGATTTAACAATCAAATCTTATCCATTCCAGCACTAGATGATTTGGATGTGATTAGGGCAATTAGACTCATTTTATTTTATTGCCAGTTTATAGAACATAGAACAGTACAGCACAGAACAGGCCCTTCGGCCCTCAATGTTGTGCCGAGCCATGATCACCCTACTCAAACCCACGTATCCACCCTATACCCGTAACCCAACAACATCCCCCTTAACCTTACTTTCATTAGGACACTACGGGCAATTTATCACGGCCAATCCACCTAACCCGCACATCTTTGGACTGTGGGAGGAAACCGGAGCACCCGGAGGAAACCCACGCACACAGGGGGAGGACGTGCAGACTCCACACAGACAGTGACCCAGCCGGGAATCGAACCTGGGACCCTGGAGCTGTGAAGCATTTATGCTAACCACCATGCTACCCTGCTACCCTTATATTGTTTTATTATTAGAATTTGTCTATGCCAGGAGATGATGGACTATGTCCAGGGTGTGGGTCACTTCTGTACTCGACATCTCATGGTTCTCAAGGCTGATTTGTGAGTGGCAGTCCCATCCATCGCTGACACTGGTAAATAACTGTGGCCCCACGTCAACTCATGTTTTTTTCTTCTCCTACCTGCGAACTCCCTCTTCAACCATCTGGTCACTTCTATTCCCAAGCCCTTCTGACCAGGCACCGGCTCCGGTCAGCAGCAAGGACCTCCGAGGCATCGGTTCTGATCCTGGTCAACTTGAGGTCTCGCTTACAGACATCCCATATTGCAGAGGTGAGTGTCCTGCTGGTCTCGTGCCGATAGCAAGCTTGTCACAGAGCGATGATGGAATCCACAGAATCCTCACAGTGCAGGAGGCAATTCGGCCCATCGAGTCTGCATCCTCTGAAAGAACTGGGGATTCCTGCAAGCTGGTGCTGACTTTTCTCAATTATAACCTTGGTATTCTGTAAGACTTACTTAGGCCCATGCCCTATCCCCGTTGCCCCACCTAACCTGTACATCTTTGGACACTAAGGGGCAATTTAGCATGGCCAATCCACCTAACCTGCACATCCTTGGACTGTGGGAGGAAACCGGAGCACCCGGAGGAAACCCACGCAGACACGGGGAGAACATGCTAACTCCACACGGATAGTCACCCAAGGCTGGAATTGAACCCGGATCCCTGACAATGTGAGGCAGCAGTGCTAACCATTGTGCCAACGGTAGACTGGGGGGTGTGCCGAGCCATGAGGTACAGATTGTGGTTGAGTACAATTCTGCTGCTGCTGCTGATGACCCACAGTGCCTCACGGATGCCCAGCTTTTAGCCGATAAATGGGTTTGAAGTTTAACCCATTTAGCAAGATGGTGGGGCCCACAATACAATGGATGCGGCTGTGATCCATTCAGGTTCACGTGGCCCAGCCAACAGAGTCGTTGCAGACTCAAGAGAGGAAACACGCTGGGCATCCCTGCATGTTGGTGCACTTCCATATCCTGCCTTGCCAGGCGATGCCCAATATTCATCTGAGGCAGGACAGATGCTGACATTCCAGGTATTGTCAGTGTATATGTTATATATACGACACAAGACTGACTATCCGCCTGTGCAATGGAGCGCATCTGACAAAGGTTCAAATTCTGTCCCAATGTCGGTCTTGGCGTCATCTGGCAAACTCCGGGCAAACCAAATTGTACCACGGGCAGCGCAACGGCATAGTGGTCAGCACTGCTGCCTCACAGTGCCAGGGTCCCAGGTTCGATGCCAGTCTCGGGTCACTGTCTGTGTGGAGTTTGCACGTCGTTTCCCCCCCCCCCCCCCGGTGGGTTTCCTCCGGGTGCTCCGGTTTACTCATTCAGTCCAACGATGCGCAGGTTAGTTGGATTGGCGATGATCAATGTGCGAGGTTATGGGTTAGTTAGGGCGAGGGAGTGGGCCTGGGTAGGGTCGATGGGCCAAATTAGCTTCCTTCTGCATGCGTAGGGATTCTATGGATAATACATGATGCTGGGCTTTGCCCAGGGTGCGGCAGCAGCTGTCTGTGTGGCCTTTGGGAACTGTGAAGGTGGTGATTTCAGAGTGGATCTGAAGGAGCAATCAAGTGCCCCAACACCAACACTCATCGCCACAATACCCTAGAGTACTTAATTGTTTCTGAAGGGGATTTAGCTCACTCCTGGTGAGGGTGGGCATCGGCTGCCCCAATAAAAAAAGGCTACTGCCAACGAGGAATCAGCAAAGCCTCAGCACCTTTGACAGAGTCAGCCAGGTTCGAAACGTTGGCTAGTCACCGAGAGAGCTGGGCATTGAGACCCCCCCACCCCCAAAACAACCCCACCTGAGCTGGAGGTCTGTATTCCCCCAGTCCCTCCCCAGATCAATCACTTTGGGTCGAATGCCAAAGCTCCATGCTGTGTTGTTTTCAGTGATTAATGCACCATGGAGATGGTCAGAGTACCAGATCCACACAGTATCCGCCCTCTCCCTCGGGGATTTGACTCCCACTCCAGAACCCCTGCACCAAAATCAAGGCTGACACTCCCTCGCAATACAGGGGCAATTGGCTGGACAGCTGGTTCGTGCTGAGCGGCGCGGTGGCACGGTGCTTAGCACCCGGGTTCAATTCCCACCTTGGTAGCCTGTCTTTGTGGAGTTTGCACTTTCTTCCCATATCTGCGTAGGTTTCCTCCGGGTGCTCCGGTTTCCTCCGGGTGCTCCGGTTTCCTCCGGGTGCTCCGGTTTCCTCCCGCAGTCTAAAGATGTGAAGGTTAGGTGGATTGGCCATGATAAATTGGCCCGGAGATGCTCAGGTCAAGTGGGGTTACGGGGATAGGGTGGGGGAGTGGGAGGATGGGATTGTTTCAGAGGGTCGGTGCAGGCTTGATGGGCCAAACGGTCTCCTTCTGCACTGTAGGGATTCTATGACTTTGTGATGCAGAGCAAGACCAATAACGTGGGTTCAATTCCCGTATTGGTTAAGGTTATTCATAAAGGCCCCACCTTCTGAACCTTGCCCCAACATGATGCCACCTCTACCCGCTCCCACACCAACTCCTTCCCCACCACCCACTTCCTAATCATGGCTATGTTTGCCGCCCACTAATAGTTACTTAAGTATGGCAGTGCCGACCTTCCCCGCCTCGACTCTGCTCCACCAGCACATTACTCACTCGCGGGGTTTTACCTGCCCATACAAACCCAGAGATCGCTGCATTAACCCGCTTAAAAAGAGGCCTTTGTGGGTCAGGATTCTATTGATGTACACCATCGTATCCCAACAGTGCAGAAGGAGGCCATTCGGCCCATCGGGCCTGCACCAACCCTCCAAAAGAGCACCCCAACCTCTGCCCACACCCCTCCGTATCCCCGGAACCCCACCTAATGTTTGGACACTGCATTGCAAATCCACCTAACTTGCGCATCTTTGGACTTGTGGGAGGAAACCGGAGCACCCGGAGGAAACCCACGCAGACATGGGGGGGGAGGAACGTGCAGACTCCGCACAGCCTGTCACCCGAGGCTAGAAACGAACCCGGGTCCCTGGTGCTGTGAGGCAGCGGTGTTAATCCCTGTGCCATCGTGCCGCACCATGGCAGTGGCTTTATTCGTGCATTATAAATATCTTGTACTGCGCTGTAATGTTCTATGTACCTTCTATCCATGTACCTGTTGGTGTCTCCTGGATTATCACACCACCAAAAGAAATGCCCTGACCCCTGGAATTTCACTTTGTCAAGGTAAACCTCCTTATTCCACACAGCCTTTGAAAGTGAAGCGTCCATCTCCCCGATGGGTTTGATGCTCATGTGATGTGACAGAAACCTTTGCATCGACCTTTTACTGATTAAACTGGTTCACTGCATTTCCTTCTCAATGTTAGAGGGTGGGAGATCTAAGCCAGGGGTTTTGTGATTCGTGGTATTAAACCTCCTTTATAATACAAATTTCTACTTTGCTGCCAGTTATACCCCCCCCCCTCCCCCCTCCCCCCCCCCCCCTCCCCCCTCCCCCTCCCCCCCCCCCCTCCCCCCTCCCCCCTCCCCCCCCCCCCCCCCCCCACCCCCACCCCCACCCCAACCGTCTTCCTATACTTTAGTTAAAATGGTCATGGATCAATCCACTCAGCAAAGATTAATGGAATCACATGCCTCAGAACACTCCATTCTCGTACAAAATGTAAAACCCAAGTAACAAAAGGTCATTGAGACACACGGGTCAAGTGTGTCCCAAAGGGCGAGAGGGCATCTCTTGCCCATCCCTAATTGCCCTTGAACTGAGTGGTTTGCTGAGGCCGTTTAAGAGGGGCAGCTAAGAGCCAACCACATCGCTGTGGGGATCTGGAGTCACATGTAGGCCAGACCGGGTGAAGACAGCGGATTTCCTTCCCTAATGGGGCATTAGTGAACCAGGTTGGCCTTTAACAACAATCGATGACCGTTTCACTGTCGCCATCACTCTGACCGGCTTTATATTCCAGGCTGACAAGCTGGATTTTTAAAATTCCACCGGCTAGTCGAGGTGGAATTTTCACACATGCTGCCAGACAATTAGCCTGGGTCTCTGGATTACTCGTCCAGGAACATTACCACGACGCCAGTGAGGACAAGGCCCCTGTGGTGATCCAACCACTGTATATATGTGTGCTTGCAGTAGGGGGATGTATGGCCGTACCTGTATTACAGGTTTCTCCGGGAAGCCCCTGCCGGCTAGCTCCGCCCACAGGGAGCTGTATAAATATTCGTAAGTTTCACTGAGATGCCATTCTACAGCTGCCGCATGAGGAATAGCATCTCACTGTAATAAAGCCTCTCTTGTACTTCACTCGAGTCTTTGTGTACAATTGTTAGCGCCACAGCCCCTCAACAACTGACTAAATCCAGCAGGCGGTAGTAACATGATTTCAGTAATTGCGCTCAGGAATGGCTGTGTTAGACCATCCCTCGACTACAAGAGGAAGTAGGGAAGTTAAATCTCAGTGAGTGGACAGCTATTCAAATCCTAATATGATCCTCGTGTAGCCCGAGACCTTCAACGAGGCAAGGTATATCGTGAATAGGTTAGCTGCCATGCTGCAGGAGGACTCATACAACAGGACTGGAAACACATAAACTGAGGTAGCATGGTGGTTAGCATAAATGCTTCACAGCTCCAGGGTCCCAGGTTCGATTCCCGGCTGGGTCACTGTCTGTGTGGAGTCTGCACGTCCTCCCCCTGTGTGCGTGGGTTTCCTCCGGGTGCTCCGGTTTCCTCCCACAGTCCAAAGATGTGCGGGTTAGGTGGATTGGCCATGCTAAATTGCCCGTAGTGTCCTAATAAAAGTAAGGTTATGGGGGGGGGTTGTTGGGTTATGGGTATAGGGTGGATACGTGGGTTTGAGTAGGGTGATCATGGCTCGGCACAACATTGAGGGCCGAAGGGCCTGTTCTGTGCTGTACTGTTCTATGTTCTATCTTATAAACTGAGTGACCTGGCGACAGATAAACCCAACAACTTTAAGGTGATGCGAATGAAGGAAACAATACTCCGCACAGCGCTGCTGGAGCAAGCTCCATTGTTTTAATTGAAATATAGACTGCTGAACCTCATGGCTCTATTGCGATGTCCCCTTGCTATGAGACTTGGACCACCTGATTTCCCATTGCATTACTTTCCTCTGCATTGAGTAGTAAATAACAATCAGCCCTCTGTTGGAATGGCTGAGTTCGGAGATTCCAGAAATGGAATGGTTACGGCGCAGGAGGCCATTCAGCCCCTCGTTCTGTGCCAGCCCACTGGAAGAACAACTCCCCTGGTGCCACTCTCCAGGCAGTGTCCCTTAGCCCTTCACAATCTTTGCTTCCGATAACAACTACCTTTTGAAGACCCCGATTGAATCTGCTTCCACCGTGGACGCGGGCAGTACATTCCAGACCCCAACCACACACAGCATAAAAAGTTTTTTTTAATTCACTTACGGGATGTGGGCATCGCTGGTTAGGCCAGCATTTATTGCCCACCCCTAGTTGCCCTTCAGAAGGTGGTGATGAGCTTCCCTCTTGAACCGCTGCAGACCCTGAGTTGCAGGTACACTCTCTGTGCTGCTAGAGAGGGGATTCCAGAATTTTGACCCAGCGACAGTAAAGGAACGGTGATATATTTCCAAGTCGGGGCGGTGAGTGACTGGTGGTTAGCACAGCTGCCTCACGGTGCCAAGGACCCGGGTTCAATTTCGGCCTTGGTTGACTGTCTGTTTGGAGTCTGCACATTCTCCCCGTGTATGCGTGGGTTTCCTCCGTGTGCAACGGTTTCCTCCCATGTTTCAAAGGTTTGCAGGTTAGGTGGATTGGCCGTGCTAAAATTTCCTCATAGTGTCCAAAGGTGTGCCGGTTGGGTGGGGTTGCGGAGTTGACCTAGGTGCCGTGCTCTTTCTGGGGGTCGGTGCAGATTCAAAGGACTGAATGGACTCCTTCTGCACTGTAGGGGTTCTATGACAAGGTGTAATCGTCATGGTGCCTTCAAAGACCCTGGGACACCTGATGTTAATCACCACACAAGTCCACGTTTTCTGCTACATTAATAAAGGAAGAAATTAGTTGCATTTGCGCAGTATTTCACTAGAAGCCAGCGATAAAGACTGGGGTTTGAATGGTGGAAGGAGAGCAGCAAGGGTGGCAAAGGGCAATACTGCCGGTAAAGTTGAGTCCTCCTAGTCAAGGAGCAGAAATGAAATGCGAGAGTTTAGAATCTATGGGGTCAGGCTTCAGGGTCAGGATTGGGTTTCATCACCATGCAGATGAAAACTGACTCTGTGCTTCCTGATCATTTGCCTTGGGCAGCAAGGTAGTATAGTGGTTAGCACAGTTGCTTCACAGCTCCAACATCCCAGGTTCGATTCCCGGCTTGGGTCACTGTCTGTGTGGAGTCTCCACGTTCTCCCCGTGTCTGCGTGGGTTTCCTCCGGGTGCTCCGGTTTCCTCCCACAGTCCAATCCCACACCTTCAAAGATGTGCAGGTTCGCGTGTTAATCACCCTGGGGTAACACGGACTGCAATTGGATGCAGTTGTACTTGAAAGTAGACTCCAAACTTTGATGTTAGTTCAATACGCTTTATTGAACTTTGTTAAGCAGTGCACACAGTTCGCTGTTGATTTGACACTCTACTAATCTAAGCATGCTAACTGTAACTAACTAGACCAGACTAGCTCTGAGCCACATGTAGAAGGTGCTCACTGATATATACACCCTGACTGTCACTGCAGTTGTCACCAGTGGAAAGAGGCAGAGTGTTGATGCCTCGTGTGTTTTATAGTGTGAGACCACCTTCTAGTGTTCTGCCTGGTGATTGGTTGTGTTCTGCCCTGTGTGTTGATTGGCTGTACTGGGTGTCTGTCACTGCCTGTCTGTATCTCATTATGTGGTGAGTGCATATTATGACATCTCCCCTTTTAAAAAAAAATATATGTTGGTTGCTTGGAGCATATGCGACTGTATTTGCATGTAGAGCTATTTATATTAAATGGCGAGTGGATGAAAGCGAGTGGATGAATATATACATAAGAGGAGTCTAGCATGCAGATACCGAACAAAATTTACAAGAGAAATGTCTATAAGTCCAATCTCTGGGGCTGGCGTCGGATCCGTGTCTACCGCCAGAGAGGTGGAGGTGGGGACGACGACGCCTTGACAGGCGGGATTGCTGCCAGATCGGTGGCCTCAAGATGCAAGGTGTCCGGAGGAGGCATAACAACATATGGTAAAGTAGGATCTGGTGATGGGCAGGCAAATTTTGCGCAGTGCCCTTCTGTTGCGCATGACAATGGAGCCATCAGCCATACGAACTACAAACAATCTGGGAGCAGCCTGTCAAACAACAACCGCTGGAACTGGCCAGCCTCCATCAGGTAGCTTGATCCGAACAGCATCCTCCGGATATAGCACAGGCAAATCGGTAGCATGAGCATCGTACGTCAGCTTTTGCCGGTTTCTGAGTTGCTGCACCGTTTGCAGCGCTGGGAGGTGATCCAGGTCTGGTAAGTGTATGGCCGGAACAGTCGTCCGCAGGTCTCTATTCATGAAGAGTTGAGCCGGAGACATACCGGTGGAAAGAGGGGTTGCCCTGTATGCCAACAGCACAAGGTTGAAGTCAGAAGAAGAGTCCACAGTCTTGCAGAGCAGTTGCTTCACTATATGGACCCCTTTCTCAACCTTCCTGTTGGACTGCGGGTAGTGTGGGCTTGAGGTAATGTGGTTGAATTGGTACGACTTGGCGAAATTGGACCACTCTTGGCTGTGGAAGCAGGGACCATTGTCACTCATGACAGTGAGTAGAATACCATGCCTGGCAAATGTCTCCTTCAGGCCTTGATGACTGTCCTTGATGTGAGATCTGACAGCTTCAGAACTTCCGGGTAATTTGAGAAGTAATCTATGATGAGCACATAGTCACGCTTATTAGTGTGAAAAAGGTCAATTCCCATCTTGGACCACGGAGAGGTCATGATCTCATGTTGCTGGAGTGTTTCTTTTGTTTGAGCAGGCTGGAAACGCTGGCAGGTCGCACAATTGAGGACCATGTTGGATATGTCCTGGCTAATTCCAGGCCAATAGACAGCTTGCCGGGCCCTGCGCCTACACTTTTCAACACCTAGGTGTGCCTCGTGGATTTGTTTGAGCACTAAGCTCTGCAGACTGTGAGGAATAACGATACGATTTAGCTTGAGGAGGATCCCCTCGATGACTGTCAGGTCGTCCTTCACATTAAAGAACTGAGGGCATTACCCTTTTTGCCAGCTATTTGCAAGGTGGTGCATTACACGCTGCAGAAGAGGGTCTTTGACAGTCTCTTCACGAATGCTGATCACTCTTTCATCTGAGGACGGGAGGTTGCTGGCACACAGCTGCACCTGTGCCTCAATATGGCGGATGAAGTCAACCTGTTCACAGGGCGAGGTGATGGAGCAGGACAGGGCATCCACAATTATCAGCTCCTTGCCTGGTGTGTATACTAAGTCAAAAACTTACCTTCGGAGTCGAAGGGAAATGCACTGAAGCCTGGGTGTCATGCCATTCAAGTCCTTATGAATGATATGGACCAAGGGTCTGTGGTCAGTCTCCACTGTGAATGTTGGTAGACCGTAGACGTAGTCATGGAACTTTACAATGCCAGTTAGGAGGCCCAGGGACTCTTTTTCTATCTGGGCGTACCTCTGTTCAGTGGGAGTCATGGCCCTTGACGCATAAGCAACTGGAGCCCAGGACAAGGAGTCATCCCTCTGGAGGAGCACCGCACCAATGCCGTCCTGACATGCGTACGTGGAGATTTTTGTTTCCCTGTCCGGGTCAAAAAACGCTAGTACAGGAGCAGTGGTGAGCTTTGCTTTGAGCTCGAGCTACTCTGCTTGATGTGTGGGTAGCCACTGGAATGCAGTGAACTTCTTCACCAGATGTCTGAGAGCCGTGGTGTGTGAGGCCAAGTTGGGAATGAATTATCCCAATAAGTTCACCATTCCGAGGAAGCGTAGTACCGCCTTCTTGTCTTCTGGGGTATTCATGGCGTTAATGGCCTTGACCTTGGCCGAATCTGGTCGCACACCCTGCTGGGATATCTGGTCGCCCAAGAACTTGATGGTTGACATGCCAAAGGAGTACTTGGCCTTGTTCAGCTTGAGGCTGTCTGCATGGACACGTCGAAAGACTTGTTTGAGACGAGATATGTGTTCTTCGGGGGTCGTGGGCCATATGATTACATCATCTACGAAGACATGCACAGTCTCAATGCCCTCCATGATCTGCTCCATGATCCTGTTGAAGATTTCAGAGGCTGAGACAATACCGAACGGCATGCAGTTATAACAGTACCTGCCAAATGGTGTGTTGAACGTGCAGAGCTTACTGTTGGACTTGTCCAGTTGTATCTGCCAGAAACCACACGATGCATCTAACTTCGTGAAGAATTTGGCGTGTGCCATCTCACCAGTCAGTTCCTCCCGCTTCGGGATCGGGTAGTGTTCCCGCATTATGTTCTGGTTAAGATCTTTGGGATCTATGCATATTCGCAACTCTCCTGGGGGCTTCTTCACACAGGCCATCGAGCTGACCCAGTCAGTCGGTTCCGTTACTTTGGAGATGATGCCCTGGTCTTGGTGCTCCTGTAGCTGTGGCTTTAAACGTTCCTTCAGAGTAGCCGGCACCCGGCGTGGTGCATGGATTACAGGCGTGGCATCAGACCTGAGTAGGATCTTGTAGCAGTATGGCAGAGTGCCCAGTCCATCAAACACATCTGGATATTGAGCAAGGATGTCATCAATGTCAGCCTGAAAGTCCACATTGGAAGAGGACATGGCATGGACTCGCTTTACGAGGTTGAGTAGCTTGCATGCATGGGCACCAAGCAGGGATGCCTTATCAGGCTGGACAATTTCGAATCGCAGTTTGACATTGATGGTCTTGTTGGAGACGAGTAGATGGACAAGATCCTAGTGCAGTTATGGCATTGCCATTATAATCGAGGAGCTGGCAGGCTGGCGGAAGAATTTTGGGTTGCTTTTTAATGCGGTCAAAATCAGCTTGAGAGATGCGATTGGCAGATCAGTGTCCAGCTTGAACTGGATGCTGCATTGATTTACGTGTATGACAGCACGCCATTCGTCTGCAGAATCCACATTAAGGATAGATAGGCGTCTTGCTGAATTTGAGGAGGCATACTCACATGTAGTGATGATGCCCACACGATAGGGGGACTCCAGCCAGTCGTCCTCTGGATCCGTATTGCTACCAGGATAAGAATCCAGTAGACCTTGCTGTACACATCGAAGGCGCTTGCGTTGGAATTGGGATCGCTGGCCCTTGACTGGTGGTGCAGACCTGCACAAGGCTGCTTAATGTCCAGGCTTTCTGCAATTTAAACATGGCCTACCTTTTGCAGGGCATTGTCGCTTTAAGTGGGCGGTGCCACAGTTCGGGCACGTCATGATGTTGACGTCGCTACGCTCCCTGCGCCGTCGCACATGCGCAGTGCAGCCAGCCGACATTCACACCTGCGCAGTTTGGTTTTCGGCTGCTTCATTCTCCCGTTTGTGTTGCGCATGCGTGGGGCCCCGGGAAAAGCGCGCAAAATGGCCGCTTTCATCGATACTGAGGCGCTGCATCTGGCCGATGGCCTGTACACACACTGCCTCGTGGGAGGCAAGTTTTTCGTATTCTGCCGATTTGAAACGGGAGTACCGATTTCTCGCATGATCATGCATTATACACGTCTCGATTGCGACTGGCAGGGTCAGTGCTTAATTTTGAGGAGTTACTCCCGCAAGGAATTGGAGTACACCCCAAACACGATCTGATCCCGGATGATGGAATCAGCGGTTGCACCATAATTGCAGGACTGTGTTAATATACGGAGATGAGTTAGAAAGGATTGGAAAGGTTCATCTTTACCCTGAAGGCGTTGCTGGAAGATAAAGCACTCAAAACTCTCGTTTGTTTTGACTTCACAGTGACTGTCGAACTTCTCCAAAACGGTCTTGAATTTGGTCTTGTCCTGGCCGTTGGTAAAATTAAGCGAGTTGAAAATCTGGATGGCTTGGTCCCCCGCAGTTGATAGAAGCAGCGCGATTTTTCTGGTATCGGACGCATCCTCGAGGTCTGAGGTCACAATGTAGAGAAGCAACCTTTGCTTGAAGTTGGTGCAGAGATTGCCGGAGATCCGTAGCTGTGGAGGGGCCTGGATCCTCTCCATGCCGCTGGAAGGCACTTGCTGGTCGTCACGGAATCACTCGAGGTAAACCGCTTAGAGATAGTAGACTACTGGTACCATGTCGTGTTAATCACCCTGGGGTAACACGGACTGCAACTGTACTTGAAAGTAGACTCCAAACTTTTGTTAGTTCAATACGCGCTATTGAACTTGTTAAGCAGTGCACATACTGTGGGTTTGAAACTCTACTAATCTAAGCATGCTTACTATAACTAACTAGACCAGACTAGCTCTGAGCCACGTGTAGAAGGTGCTGACTGATATATACACCCTGACTGTCGCTACAGTTGTCACCAGTGGAAAGAGGCAGAGTGTTGATGCCTCGTTTGTTTTATAGTGCAAGACCACCTTCTAGTGTTCTGCCTGGTGATGGGTTGTGTTCTGTCCTGTGTGTTGATTGGCTGTACTGGGTGTCAGCCAGTTTGCTCCCTCGAAGAGACGCTGCAGACCCTCGAAAGGATGTGGCTTAACCAGCCGCCTGCTTGGTATCACTCCCCAGTCCTTACGTTCCTCGTCCTGTGCATGAGGGCATATCATGACACAGGTTAGGTGGATTGGCCATTCTAAATTCCCCTTCGTGTCCAAAATGGTTAGCTGGGGTTACTGGGTTACCAGGATAAGGGGGATAGGGTGGAGGCGTGGGGCTTAAGTAGGGTGCTCTTTCCAAGGGCCGGTGTGCTCTTTCCAAGGGCCGGTGCAGACTCTATGGGCTGAATGGCCTCCTTCTGCACTGCTGATTCTATGAACAACAATGGTCGCGATCTTGACCTGCACTTGTCGTGGGATTGCAAATTGCCTTGGTGGCTCAAAGGTTTTGAGGTCCATACTACGGGTGGTTAAGGGTGCCCCCTGGTGCTTCCCTGCAACTTTGTCTACGCTCCTTCAGTATCTTCACTATACCTACCTCTTTCTGTCCCTCAGGTACTACCACCAGGCTTTCCTGATTGTCTAATGAACGGCCAAACCTCTTGTAACATCTGTTTACCAATATCTCGTAACCACAGCCTAGGTCCAAGTCACAGCTTCCATCTGGCTCGTGGCTCATTTAAATTCTCGGTCGGCGGGTTCACTCACCGGCCGCGCCTGGGAGCCGTTCGGTACTGGTCCACACAAACCTGGACCAGACGTAACGGCACCTTGAGGGACCTTGAGGCTATTGGAGACCCCCAGGGTGGTCAGTAACAGGACAGGGTGCCAGGAACACCACCAGGTGCCAGGGTGCCAGGTTGATACTGGCTGGGGTCGGACTGCGGGGGAGGGGGGGGGGGGGGGGGGGGAGTCCTTGCCCATTGGAGAGGAGTGAGGGGGAGGTCCCCAGGTGCCTGGCTAAGGTTGGGGGAGCTGGGGGCGGGGGGGGGGGGGGTCAGTAATGTGGAGGAGGGGAAGGTGAGATGGGGCCTGCCGGACAAAATGGCACGCTGATCTGAGAGCAGCTGTTCCTGCTAGCAAGCTCAGCTCGCCAGCAGGAAATCCATCGACGCGCAGCCTTGGTGGAGAAAAACTCCCCAAGGCCAAAAACAACGTCAAAAGTGGCGTTGAATAGCGAGGTGATTCTTAGCCCTGCAGCCCCTGAGAAACACCCCGCTCAACGTACCCGAGAGCGGACTTAGATTTAAGTCCAATGAATGGCGCCCACAATTTGAAAGATTAATCACACGTACAATGGAAATCCTTTTTTTTAATAAATTTAGATTAGCCAATTATTTTTTCCAATTAAGGGGCAATTTAGCGTGGCCAATCCACCTACTCTGCACACATTTTTGGGGGCGAAACCCACGCAGACACGGGTAGAATGTACAAACTCCACACGGACAGTGACACAGAGCCGGGATCGAACCTGGGACCTCAGCGCCGTGAGGCGGTTGTGCTAACCACTAGGCCACCGTGCTGCCCTGTACAGTGGAAATCCTGAGAACTGGTCACTAGGCTCTGCGTTAAACAAACAATGATAACGGATCCTTTGTATCAAAGGCCTTCACTGAGCCTTAATTCAGAAAAAGATCTTCATTATTTATGAGGCTTTCTGTGCACTTTTCAAGGTGTTGGAAAATAACATCCCCTTAATGAATAAAATACAACCAAAACATACAAAGCACAAAACAGGCAATCAGCTCCTTATGTTACTGCCTATTAATAGTGAAGCAACTATTATATACAACTGCACCATGTATCACTGTATCAGCAATTAAATAATTATATAGTCCTCATGAGAACTTTATACTTCTATTAGAAAATAACACCATATCTCATGCTTTCCATGGCTATGCGATGGGATCTGTAAGACAGGAGATAAGGCCTGATTGATGCTGTGCTTGGCGCATCTAGAAGCGAGCAGGCAGGACCTGCGGCCCACAATAAGCTTGTAACCCAGCATGAGAAGAAAAAGCTCTGAATTCTACCACCCCTTTGAGGCCGGCTTGGAGGGGTTAGGAGTTGAAATATCGGATGGGAAAACATTGGGATGGAAATGTGACATCGTCAAGGGGGGGGATCCGGATATTGTGGACAGTGGGCCACAAGGCGGGCGACATCATGCTTGCACAAAATGAGTATGTAATTGATGTACCATCAATTGTACGCAAGGCGAGTGATTTACCAAAGTCCGGCTTTAATAGACTAGAACACAGCTCTGCGATCGTCTACAATGGAAAGGACGATCGTCAGGCGTCTGACCATTCACACCTCGTTAATTGAGGCGTGGTTGACTCAGCCTCTCGGCCAAGAGGCACATGACCGACTAGGGCCAATGGTAAGCCGACGTTCTGGCCCAATGGCAGACAGGTATGCAGATCATACCACCACAGTAATTAATACAAAAAGAAAAATACTGCAGACGCTGGAAACGCATGTCGGGCGTTACTTGAGGCGGGAAAACTGGCGTGCAGCTCGCCAGCTGCGCAGCCGAGCTTTCTATCCAGCTTCTCTGGCACTCTGTGCGCAGAATGGCTGGGGACGTGGTCTCCGCCGTCACACTGCCGGTGCGGTACCTGATAGAGCCAGCAACGGCGGCTCCAAAGAGATTCCCTACCCTTCCCCCGCTATGAGCACCAGGACCCAATCCCCTCTACAAGAGCCAGGGCAATCCCCCCCACAAGCACAGGGCAACCCCCTCCCCAAAGAGCCAGGGCAATCCCCTCCGTAAAGCACGGGGGCAAACCCCTCTCCGCACGTCAGGGTAACGCCGTCCCGCAATTGAACTCCCCCGCCCCCCCCCGAGGCCCTGCCCTGCTCCAAGCAGTGCCACCCTGGCCAGGATATTGCCCAGCCATGGGCAGTGCGGTAGCATTGTGAATAGCACAATTGCTTCACAGCTCCAGGGTCCCAGGTTCGATTCCGGCTTGGGTCACTATCTGTGCGGAGTCTGCACATCCTCCCCGTGTGTGCGTGGGTTTCCTCCGGGTGCTCCGGTTTCCTCCCACAGTCCAAAGATGTGCAGGTTAGGTGGATTGGCCATGATAAATTGCCCATAGTGTCCTAAAAAAGTAAGGTTAAGGTGGGGGGTTGTTGGGTTACGGGTATAGGGTGGATACGTGGGTTTGAGTAGGGTGATCATTGCCCGGCACAACATCGAGGGCCGAAGGGCCTGTTCTGTGCTGTACTGTTCTATGTTCTACACTCATCTTTGTACCCCTGGCGAGTTCCCCTTGACGTTTTAAATGCCGGCTGAAAACCTCGCCGACGTGACGTGATAGGAGAAATTCTGGCGAGGGGAACATAGGGTGGGGAGGCCTTTTAAGCCCATTAAGCTAGATGAAGGGGAACCAGTAGATGTAGTACGCCTGGATTTCCAAAAGGCACTCGTTAAGATGCTATACAAAAGGTAAACAGGCAAAAATAAGGGCTCAGGGCGTTGAGGGTAGGATTGGTTAACCGACAAGAGAAAAGGATTTGACATAATTGGGGCATTCTTCAGTAGGCATAAGCTGACTAAATGAGCCCCTCATGGATCAGTGCTGGGGCTTCAGCTATTTACTATTTATTAATGACTCAGACAGAGGCAGAGGGTAGTCAGATTTGTTGATTAGGTAAAGTTAGGTGGAAATGTAAGTTGTGAGGAGGATACGGAGGCTGCAAATAGATGTCGAGGGGTTAAAGTGAGTGGGCAATAAGATGGCAGATGGAGAATAACGTCGGGACATGCGCAGTTATTCAATTCAATTGTAAGAATAGGACGGCAGTTTTCTTTTAAAGTATGAAACTGGTAAATATTGATGTTCAGAGAGACGTGGGTGTGCTCTGACATAGAACTCAAAGTCGGCATGCGGGTGCAACAAACCGTTAGGAAGGTAAATGGCACGTTGGTCTTTATCACAAGGGGAACTGGAGTACAAGGATAAGGGGCTGGTTTAGCTCACTGAGCTAAATCACTGGCTTTTAAAGCAGACCAAGCAGGCCAGCAGCACGGTTCGATTCCCGTACCAGCCTCCGGAATGTGGCGACTAGGGGGCTTTTCACAGTAACTTCATTGAAGCCTACTCGTGACAATAAGTGATTTTCATTTCATTTCATTCATGAAGTCTTGCTATAATTGTATGTGGCTTTAGTGAGGCAACATCTGAAATACTCCCCACAGTTTCTTGCCTCCATATCAAAGGAGGGGCTGGTTTAGCACATTGGGCTAAACTGCTGGCTTTTAAAGCAGACCAAGGCAGGCCAGCAGCACGGTTCAATTCCCGAACTGGCCTCCCCGAACAGGTACCGGAATGTGGCGACTAGGGGCTTTTCACGGTAACTTTATTGAAGCCTACTCGTGACAATACGCGATTTTCATTTCATTTCAGGAAGGATATAGTTGCGTTGGCAGTAGAACGGCAGAGGCCCACTGGATTGGTTCCTGAAATGAGGACTGTCCCATGATGAGAGGCTGAGTAAATCAGGAGTCTGGAAGAACGAGAGATGATCTCACCGAAACACACCAGGTTCTGAAGAGGCTGAAGAACATATGAATTGGGGGCAGGATTTGGCCATTTGGCCCCTTTGACCAGCTCCGCCATTTGGTAACATTGATTGTGGTCTGCGATTGTGACCTCAACTTCACTTTCCTTCTCAAGGAAAGTTCCCTAAATCACAACGATGGACTGATAGTTGTGCTGCTGGCTGGGCGCGCCTGCAATGGCCGGGGAAAGGAGTGGAGACCGAATCGGAGACGGGCACTGGTTTCGGAGTGCGTCCCCCAGCATCGGAGTAATCAGGCACGGACCGCCATTGCCAAGGCCTGCAAGGCAGCTACCGTGCTGCGCTCCCCACCGACTGACCACCGTGTCTTGTAAATGTGTAGAGCGCCACCGGTCGTACGGGTTCCCCCTGGGACATACCCGTGGGACACCTCAGACCCCAGCTGACCCACCCAAGAGATGGGCGTGGCCATGCGCACCCAGTGGCCCACCTCTGTTCCTCACCAGAAATGATGCCCCACTGCAGGGGAAGTAGGGGACAAGCAGAGCGCACCCCAGAGAGCGGACACGTGCACCATGGCCTCTGGCACCCACACTGACCCTCTCAGGGCAGAGGCCCCACCAGTGACACTATCAGCTGGGCCACTCCACAGGGCTGCCTGCTGTCTCCAAGCCCTGCCTCCCTCCATCCTGCCCCCAGACTGGTTGCCACAGCCCATAATGCCGCACACAGGACCCACAGCACACTACAGCTACGGTCCCAACAGGTGCCCACCCCACTCTCCCAGCCCCATCCATGGGTCCTACACGCACATATACCACCAAGCCATGGAGGCGGTCGGTGGAACACGGAAGCCCCCCACCCCACCAAGCAGTGCTCCCCTGCGGGCGGGGTCGCATACGGCCACCCAAGGAGGACACCGACCTTGGACCCCACATGGGGGGGGGGTGCAGGACCGGGG
Source organism: Scyliorhinus canicula (assembly GCF_902713615.1). NCBI lineage: Eukaryota > Metazoa > Chordata > Chondrichthyes > Carcharhiniformes > Scyliorhinidae > Scyliorhinus > Scyliorhinus canicula. Next base: position 4,757,512 of record NC_052172.1, on the reverse strand, counting down.
CCGCAGAGTATATCGATGGCATGGGTAGCGCCAGCCACTGGGTACACCTTCCGACAGGGATGGTTGGTAGGGTCAGAGGCTCCCCGGGGCCAGGCATCAATGGGGTCACGGGTGGGGTGTGGAAGGCAAAGTGCTGGGGAGAACTGCCAACAGATGGGGGGGGGGGGGGGGGGGGGGGGGGGGGGGGGGGGGTGGGCTTGAGATGGGGGAATGCGGAGGTTGGGGCTGCGGCGCAACCCAGGGCCACTGTGTAGCTGGTTGGACACTGATGGGCACGGCAGTACTCACCATGTTAACATGTCTGCCCTTTTCCTCCAGTAGAGGATGGACTTCGGTATTCAGCCAGCAATGGTAGCCTTCTGCCTAGCCGCAGCAGCCCTTGCTGATGCATTGAGGCTGCACGCACAGGAGCAGCTCTGGGGGGGACCCAGCACAACAAGAGCCTGCCCCAGAGGAGCAGAGGCCAGCCGCTGCAGCTGCGGAGCCGGCCGCCTAATAGGCCGAGGAAGAGGTGTGAAGGAGGCGCCTGTCCTTCGAGGATCTGCCCGATCGAGCGTGTTGCCAAAGATTTCGGCTGACCAAAGAGACCGTGCAACACCTGTGCCAGGTGATGGCGCACCTGGAACCACGGGGATATAATAATAATCTTTATTAGTGTCACAAATAGGTTTATATTAACTCTGCAATGAAGGTACTGTGAAAATTTGAACATGTAACCAGTACAGTTGACAAGGGGGAGCCAGTCGATGTGGGACTTACGGGAGGAAACCGGAGCACCCGGAGGAAACCCACGCAGACACGGGGACACATGCAGACTCCACACAGAGTGACCCAAGCCGGGAATCGAACCTGGGACCCTGGAACTGTGAAGCAACTGTGCTAATCACTATGCTGGGAGGACACCCGCTCCCAGTGGCCGTCAAGGTGAAAGTCGCTCTGAACTAGTTCACCACAGGGTCCATCCAGGCGCCGATTGGGAACCTGTTTGGGATATCGTAGACCTCCATGCACAGGCGTATCCATGCGCTATATTACCGGGCAGCTGACTAGACACATCAATGTGGACTGAGCCTACCAGGTTGTCATGGCAGCCGGATTTGCTTCCGTGCTCCAAGTCCAGGGGGTGATCGATGAGACACATCCCCTACAGGCACCGGCTCATGAGGGGGTGCCCTTCATCCATCAGAAGGGCTTCCACTCCATGAATGTGCAGCTGATGTGTGACCACTGGAAGCACGTCATGGAAGCCTGCGTCCAACATCCAGGCAGCGTGCACGATGCATTTTTCCTGGCGTACTCCACAGTGCCTGACACCTTCAAGGCCCTCCCTCGGGTGAGGTGTTGGCTCCTGCGGTCGAGGCTAATGACGCCTGTCCGGAGGCCCCAGAGCAACGGGGAGAACCATTACAATGATGACCCTGCAGCAACCAGGTGTGTCATCGGGTGGTGCATCGGCATTGGAAAGATGCAGTTCCGATACCTGGACTGCCCTGGTGGGGCCCTCCAATACAGCCCTAGGAGAGTGTCTCTCATATTGTGCTGGCCTGCTGTGTATCACACATCATGCTGCATGGGGAGGGACATGCTGGAGGAGGAGCAGGATGAGGAATGTCAGGCCTCTGCTGACAAGGAGAATGCAGAGGATGGCCAGGGCACGGGGCCCAGTCAGGCACAGGAGGCCGCACAACGCGTGCGCCAGGGCCGCCAGGCACGGGAGAACCTCATAACCTCCAGGTTTGCCAACTAGGAAGCCTGGCCGCTGGCAGGCAAGCCTCCCTGTCCCGCCTCCCCATAGCCGCCCACCCCTCCCTTTCCTGCACAAAATCTCCCCAACCCCCAGCCCAGCACCTGCACCCCCTATCCAAGCTTCACACCAGCTTCAATACAGGGTGTCGGCCCTGGGTCGTCAGTATCAGCAGTTTTGGTCCATGGGACAGAGGATGAAGACCTCCCGCTCCGGGGTGAGCTCAGCTGCTTGACATCGCCTGACTGCCTCTGACTCCTGCCTTTAGTATCACATTCTACTGTCTGCTCGGTTGATAGCTGCATGCGTGCTGGCCATTCCATCTCAGGAGACCTTCAGGAGTGGCAGGTTTCCTGGGTCACTGTCTGTCCTGGGTCACTGTCTGTGAGGAGTTTGCACATTCTCCCCGTGTCTGCGTGGGTTTCACCCCCACAACCCAAAGATGTGCAAGGTAGGTGGGTTGGCCACACTAAATTGCCCCTTAATTGGAAAAAATGAATTGGGTACTCTAAGTGGAGTGGCAGGTTTGGGGATGGGGTTCAGGGTGGAGGGGGAAGAGTTGGTCACGGGTAGTGGTGAGTGGAGATCGGTCACTCACCGGGTACGCCCTACCACATGGCAACCCCACATCTCTGGCCCCAACCCTTGCCGCCTCCGAGGGCGACCCCTGGGGGAATGTCTGACTGTCCTGGGTGCCTTGCCCCCTACCTTCCTCCAACACCCGCACCCCACACCACCAGCTTCCCACATCTCGTACCTCGTGTGTCTCCCCCCCACCACACCCTCTGCGATGGAGCCCTCCGAAGGTTCACAACAAGTGAAGCAATGTCTCCTTATGTCAGTCTTGGATAATCAGCTCCTTATTCTGTTACTGCCGCCACGTCCTAGATTCCCTCACACCAGCCCGGCTCTCTCACACTTTAGATAGAGGGCTGAGGCAGTCACAATAATAATAATAATCGTTATTAGTGTCACAAGTTGGCTTATATTAACACTGCAATGAGGTTACCGTGAAAAGCCCCTAGTCGCCACACTCTGGCGCCTGTTTGGGTACACAGAGGGAGAATTCAGAATGTCCAATTCACCGAACAGCACCCGGAGGAAACCCACGCAGACACGGGAAGAATGTGCAGACTCCACACAGACAGTGACCCAAGCCGGGAACCGAACCCGGGTCCCTGGCACAGTGAAGCAACAGTGCTAACCATTATGCTACCATTCGGAAGATCGGTGAACAGGGCCGGGATTCTCCCCTACCCGGCGGGGCGGGGGGTCCCGACGTACCGGAGTGGCGAGAACCACGCCGGCGTCGGGCCTCCCCAAAGGTGCGGAGAATGGGGCTAGGCCCGCGCCGGCATGCCTCCCGCTCCACCGACCGACGCGAACGGCCTTTGGCACCCCGCCGACCGACGCGAATGGCTGGTTAAAAGGCCTTCACCGGTCGGCGTGAGTCCGCGAATGCGCCGGAGCATCAGCGGCCGCTGACGTCACCCCGGCGCATGCGCGGTGGAGGGGGTCTCTTCCGCCTCCGCCATGATGGAGGCCGTGGAAGAAAAAGAGTGCCCCCACGGCACAGGCCTGCCCGCTGATCGGTGGGCCCCGATCGCGGGCCAGGCACCCCCCCGGGGTCAGATCGCCCCGCGCCCCCCCCCAGGACCCGCTCGTGCCACCTGCTCCCGCTGGCACCAGAGGTGGTTTAAACCACGTGGGCAGGAGAGGCCTGCAGCGGCGGGACTTCGGGCCATCGCGGGCCGGAGAATCGCCGCGGGGGTCCGCCATTTCCCGCCCCCGCCGATTCCTGGGTGGCGAAGAATTCCGGCCACGGCGGCGGAGGGATTTACGCCGGCCCCAGGCGATTCCCCGACCCTGCGGGGGTCGGAGAATTCCGCCACGGGTGTCTGTTTGTGACAGTGCCTTGTACAATAACTGTGCTCTAGCCCCTAACGCTATTCTATGTGCTGCACCCGTGCCAACTTAATTTTAGGTGTCCTAATGTTCCCTCTGGGTGGGTCCCCAGGCGGTACATCAGATGTGGAGGCGGCCTGCTGCGTATCCTGCCCTGTGACCTGGGTCCCCTTTGGTGGCCATCATCTGGAACGACCATGCCTGGATGCACCACCCTGTTCTGCCCACTGTCCATTGGATGCGCCAGGAACAGGTCGGGGGGTGGGGGGGGGGATTCAGAAGTGCTGCAGTGTTCCAGCAGCCCCCCCTCCGGTAGTCACCTGCACGGGCCTCGTCACGCTTTTAACGCTCTCTCGAGTGCCCTAGTTAAACGACTCACCGGAACACTGGTCCCGGAATGGTTCAGGTGCAGACCACCCCAACAGGCTTGACAGGGTAGACATTTCGAGGCCATTGGCTGAGGGAATCCAGGACGTGGCGGCAGTCTCACAATAACGAGCTGATCATTTAGGACTGAGATAAGGAGACATTGCTTCACTCACAAGGGCTGTACATCTTCGGAATTCCCTACCCCAGGGGGCTGTAGATGCTCCGTCGCTGACTCTATTTAAGGCTGGGATCGATAAATTATGGTTTCTCAGGGAATTAAGAGGTATGGGGAGAGGGCGGGAAAGTGGAGGTCAAAGATCAGACATGATCATATTGAAATGCAGAGCAGGCTCGACCTATTCCGGTTCCTAACTCTTGTATTTTGATCAGTGTCTAAAGGATAAAGAAAAGCAAGTGAGGAAAAATAACACTTGGAGTGATATAATCTAACCTTTTATTGGAAGTGTCCCAAAAACCCTTAATTGTTGAACGTGTTCCGGAATGTTTCACGTTGATTCGAATATTCCCTTGTTATCATAAGTTTCAAAATCTCAGCCTGTCAAGTACAGGTGTAACGTAGATAGCTGCAGGAGTCACACAGTGTGACCTTGAAACACGATGGTAAAATAAGACCAAGGAAGCGAATTGGGCAAAGAGGGAGTGCGTGCGGCTAATTTTGTTCGATTGCTGATGAATCCCTGTGGTGTTGCTCATGTTGTGTTGGATGAGAGGCTGTTTGTAGCGGGAGGACCACAATCGCATGTACTGCAGATGGATCCATCTGCTGCTTTAACCCTTCAGGGTCACAAAGCTGAATTGTTATACAATTTTTATAGAATTTACAGTGTGGAAGGAGGCCATTCGGCCCATCGAGTCTGCACCGGCTCTTGGAAAGAGCACCCTACCCAAGGTCAACACCTCCACCCTATCCCCATAACCCAGTAACCCCACCCAACACTAAGGGCAATTTTGGACACTAAGGGGCAATTTATCATGGCCAGTCCACCTAACCTGCACGTCTTTCGGGACTTGTGGGAGGAAACCGGAGCACCCGGAGGAAACCCACGCACACACGGGGAGGATGTGCAGACTCCGCACAGACAGTGACCCAAGCCGGAATCGAACCTGGGACCCTGGAGCTGTGAAGCAATTGTGCTAACCACCATGCTACCTTGCTGAAATAAACAAAGGCCCGAGGTCAATTCAGTGTTTTATTATTTGTGTTTTATTATTTTGTAAGGATACTGTGGAAGAGGTAAATCAGAGTTTGCTTTAATATTCAGGTGTGAAAGTTATTATTCATGATCAAAAGTCAGCCATTCTCATTTAAACGTTCTTGTAATATGGGTTCTTGATATGTCTGATTGATGAGATTTTGAGACTAGTATGTTTAAACATGAACTGTTTATTGTTAGTCTTTAACTATTTGAACATCCCAGGTTAGTGTCATGCACGGTGTTGCTTCCATGCAGGTAGGATTTCAGATTATTCTCTCTGGACTGTTCTCTCATAGTCCATTACATGTGACTCTGCACAGCATACCATGGGATATCCTATTCCCCAGTCCTAGATTAACTATTGCTCTGCCTAGCACATAGAACATAGAAAATACAGCACAGAACAGGCCCTTCGGCCCACGATGTTGTGCCGAACATTTGTCCGAGATTAAGAACAAATTAATGTACACCCCATCATTCTACCGTAATCCATGTACCTATCCAATAGCCATTTGAAGGTCCCTAATGTTTCCGACTCAACTACTTCCACAGGCAGTGCACTCCATGCCCCCACTACTCTCTGGGTAAAGAACCTACCTCTGACATCCCCCCTATATCTTCCACCATTCACCTTAAATTTATGTTCCCTTGTAATGGTTTGTTCCACACGGGGAAAAAGTCTCTGACTGTACTCTATCTATTCCCCTGATCATCTTATAAACCTCTATCTAGGGGCTTTTCACAGTAACTTCATTGAAGCCTACTCGTGACAATAAGCGATTTTCATTTCATTTCATTTTCATCCAGTCTCCCCTCATCCTTCTCCATTCTAATGAGAAAAGGCCTAGCACCCTCAACCTTTCCTCGTAAGACCTACTTTCCATTCCTAGATGGCTAGCCCACCACATCTCTCCAGACTGTTCTCTCAGAGCCTATTACCATGTGACTCTATACAGCATACCATGGGTTATGCTATTGCCCAGTCCTACGTTAAGCATTGCTCTGCCGAGCACATTTACTTTACAATGGTATGCGCACAATATCACAAGTGTTATTGCTGAGCTTTACTTTTAAAGTCACAGGCTGTAGATAGATAACGGATGACTTAAACCCTAACTGCCTGGCAGGAACTGAGTGGTCAGCTGTTTACATCAGCCGAGTGACTTACTCAGGATGACCTGCCTATACCTGGGTGGCACAGTTTCACAGTGGTTAGCGCTGCTGTCTCACAGCGCCAGGGACCCAAGTTCAACGTCCGCCTCGAGTTTGCATGTTCTCTCCGTGTGTGCGTGGGTTTCCTCCGGGTGCTCCGGTTTCCTCCCACGGTCCAAAGATGCGCGGGTTAGGTGGATTGGCCGTGCTAAATTGCTCCATGGTGTCCAAAGATGTGAAGGTTAGATGGGGCTGCGGGGATAGAACGGTGGAGTGGGTCAAGATAGGGTCTTCTTTCAGAGGGTCAGTGCAGGCTCGATGGGCCGAATGGCCTCCTTCTGCACTGTGGCGAGTCCATGATTCCGTCGCGATTCTATCTTGCATCTTCCATGTTAACCTCTTCTCCTGAGCAGTCATGGGCACTCGTGCAGTTGGCGGGGTCCTCCATCACGCCACAGATCAGATCCGACAATGTCAACAAGCCCAAACCTACAATAGCAACCACTGCGTCCAGGGGGTACCTGCTGCAGCCTGCCCACCGTGAGGAGACTGAGAAATCTGGGACCACAGGAGGCCATTCAAGAGACCAACAGCCTCCCTTCCGCTGCCTGAATTCCTGCCCGTCAGCCCATTTTTGTTTCCTACAACTGACCGGTGGGGAGTAAATAAGATCCTGCAGCTCAAATCACGGCAGCGATTAAGAGGAGGGAGGGGGTGGGGGGGGGGGGGGGGGGGGGGGGGGGGGGGGGGTTGTGAGGTGGTTTTGGTGCTGGCCTTGCTCTCTGCCCCTCGCAATCCTGCATCAATTGAACAGAAGAGCCTCTTGTTTCTACACTACTGAAGGTTTGTCTACAATTGTATTCCAAAGTAGCCTCATCTTGCAAGAAGAAATTTGAATTAATTTGCATATGATCCAACCATCTGCAAGAAATTTGAACAGAATAAATTATCTCTCATTAAAGTGAGACTGAAGAGTGTGAAGCAAGAAATGCAAGGTGGCGTACAGCAATCGCAATAGGCAGGCAGACAGACTGATACAGATTCTCGTTTACATGCTGCGCTACGAGTGGTCTGGCTTTGCCTCTGTGTCACAGTCTGCAGTGACGAGAGTGAGCCAGGAGCAAGGGATTCAGTACACATTGCCACCCTCAGTGCAGGTTGCCATCCTGGAATTGCAGGAGATTGTTGAAATAAGCTGATCAGCAGAATCCACTGACAGTCGACCGCTGGGAATGCAGAATATTAAACACCATCTGGCCCTGTAACAGGAGCGAGTTTCTCTGGGCGCTTCCAGAAATACTGAAGCTTTCCATGTATGTTGCAAATCTGGCTATATATATATATATTCCTGGAGGACGGCACGGTGGCACAGCGGTCAGCACCATTGCCTCACAGCGCCAGAGGCTTTGGTTTAATTCTGGCCTTGGGTGACTGTCTGTGCGGAGTTTTCACATTCTCCCCATGTCTGCGTGGGTTTCCTCCAGGTGCTCCGGTTTCCTCCCGCAGCTCAACGGTGTGGTTAGGTGGATTGGCCATGCTAAATTGCCCCTTAGTGTCCAAAGATGTGTAGGTTAGGTGGGGTTACAGGTATAGGGCGGGAGAGTGTGCCCAGGTAGGGTGCTCGTTCAGAGGGTTGGTGCAGACACGATGGGCTGAATGGCCTCCTTCTGCATTGTAGATTCTATTCTGTGACCTCTCACCTCCAGCCTGCCGCCCCTTATCCACTTAGTGAAAGTCTGTCTTTTGTATTTCTATAACTAATAAAAAATCTTCAAAGAAGATAGTTCCTCTCTAGGTTCATTCACAGCAAGGTCCTGGAGACTCCAAGACAAGCCCAGGAGGGTCGACAACCTTGTTTGCAATATAACCCCGTCTTTCCTGCGTAAAGGAATGATGTCTAAACTCAACCTTTTGCACCTGTGTCAGCAAAATATAGAAAATAGGAGCAAGAGGAAGCCATTCAGCCCTTCGAGTCTGCTCCACCATTCATTATGATCAAGGCTGATCATCCAACTCAACAGTCTGATCCCGCTTTCCCCACATATCCTTCCATCCACTTCACCCCAAGTGCTATGTCAAACTGCTTCTTACAATGTTTTGGTCGCTGTGGTAGTGGATTCCACAGGCCGACCAATCTCTGGGTGAAGGAATTTCTCCTCTTCTCTGTCCTAAGTGGTCTACCCCGTATCCTCAGACTGTGACCCCTGGTTCTGGACGCCCCCCCACCATCGGGAACATCCTTCCTGCATCTACCCTGTCCAGTCCTGTTAGAATTTTATAGGTTGCCATGAGATCCCCCCTCATTCTTCTGAACTCCAGCGAATACAATCCTAACCGATTCAATCTCTCCTCATACGTCAGTCCCGCCACCCCAGGAATCAGCCTGGTAAACCATCGCTGCTCTTCCTCTAGAGCAAGAATATCCTTCCAGAGATAAGGGAGTGGATTCTCCAAAAATGGGGCTATGTCCTTAAGAAACTCCTGAATGATTCTCCTACCTACAGGGGGCTGGCAGGGCCCCGGAGTGCTCCTCGCAGCTCTGGTTGCGAATACGGGGCCCCGCACTTTCGGTCGGAGGTTCGCACATACGCACGGCGGCGGCTGCCCTGTGCGACACGGCGGACTCGCACCGCAGACCGTCATGCAGAATGTAGTTCAGTCGCGCCCGCGGATCCCTGCCGCCCGATCGCTCCCCTGGCCGTCCATGTGGCCCACCCCGGGTGATCGATTTCCAACCCCCCCCCCCACCAACCAGGGCAGCTGCGGACTGAGTCAACAGTAGCCACCTGAGGGCCAATACAGGGTTTGAACCAAGCATCGGGAACTCAGCCGGTTCGCCCGGAGAATCAGTGGGCACAAGGGATTCCCGAGCGATTCTCGCTTTAGTGGCGCCGGTCCGGATTTCCGGGTAAACGGCTATTCTCCGCCCCAGCGGCAAACACGATTTCGGAGCGGAGATTCGGAGAATCCAGCCCAAGGAGACCAAAACTGCACACTATATTCCAGGTGTGGCCTCACCAAGGCCCTGTATAATTGCAGCAAGACATCCCTGTTCCTATCCTCGAGGTTTCTCGCTATGAAGGCCAACATACCATTTGCCTTCTTTACTGCCGGCTGCACCTGCATGGTTACCTTCAGTGACTGGTGTACGAGGACACCCAGGTCCCGCTGCACACCCCCCTCTGCTAATTAATGGCCATTCAGATCTGCTTCCTCGTTTTAAAGTGGATAACCTCGCATTTCTCCAAATTATACTGCAACTGCCATTCATTTGCCGAATCACATTGTAGGGTCTCTGCATTACCCTCGCAGCTCACCCTCCCACCCAACTTTGCGTCACGTTTGGAGATACTGCGTTGTGTTTCCTTATCCAAATCATTAACAGATGTTGTGAATAGCTGGGGTCCCAGCACCAATCCCTGCGGTACCGTACTGGTCATTGGCTGCCAATTTGAAAGGACCCATTAATTCCTACTCTTTTGTTTCCCGTCTGCCAACCAGTTTTCTGTCCATCTCACTATACCACCCTAATCCCATGCTCGTTAATTTATGCGCTAATCTCTTATGTGGGGCTTTCTCAAAAGCCTTCTGAAAGTCCAAATGTACCACATCCACTGGCTCCCCCTCATTAACTCTACGAGTTATATACATAAAGAATTCCAATAGATTTGTCAAGCATGATTTCCCATGCATGAATCCATGCTGACTCTGTCCGATCCTGCCACTCTTTTCTAAGTGCTCTGCTAAAAAAAATCTTTGATAATGGATACTAGAATTTTCCCTACTTCCGATGTCAGGATTACTGGATTATAATTCCTTGTTTTCTCTCTACCTCCATTTTTAAATAGTGGGGTTACATTAGCTACCTTCCAACCTGCAGGAACTGTTCCAGAGTCTATGGATTATTGGAAGATGACCACCAATGCACTATTTTTAGAGCCACTTCCTGAAGTATTTTGGGATGTAGATTATCAGGCCCTGGTGATCTACCAGCCGTCAATCCCATCAATTTCCCAAACACCATTTATCTACGGATATTGATCTCTTTCAGTTTCTCCCTCTCACTGAACTCTGAATTCAAAGAACAAAGAGGAACATCGGGCAGCACAGTAGCATTGTGGATAGCACAATTGCTTCACCGCTCTAGGATCCCAGGTTCGATTCCGGCTTGGGTCACTGTCTGTGCGGACTCTGCACATCCTCCCCGTGTGTGTGTGGGTTTCCTCCGGGTGCTCCGGTTTCCTCCCACAGTCCAAAGATGTGTAGGTTAGGTGGATTGGCCATGATAAATTGTCCGTAGTGTCCAAAATTGCCCTTAGTGTTGGGTGGGGTTACTGGGTTATGGGGATAGGGTGGCGGTGTTGACCTTGGGTAGGGTGCTCTTTCCAAGAGCCGGTGCAGACTCGATGGGCCGAATGGCCTCCTTCTGCACTGTAAATTCTATGAATAGTACAGCACACGAACTGGCTCTTCGGCCCTCCAAGCCTGCGCCAACCATGCTACCATTCCAACCTAAAACCGTCTACACTTCCAGGGCCTTTTCCCCTCTATTCCCATCCTATTCATGTATTTGTTAAGACGCCCCTCAAATGTCACTATCGTCCCTGCTTCCACCACCTCCTGCGGCAGCAAGTTCTAGGCACCCACTACCCTCTGTGCAAAAATCATCCCTCGCACATCTCCTCTAAACTTTGCCCCTCGCAACTTAAACCGAAGTCCCCCTCGTAATTGACTCTTCCACCCTAGGAAAAAGCTTCTGACTATCCACTCTGTCCATGCCCCTCATAATTTAGTAGACTTCTATCAGGTCGCCCCTCAACCTCCGTCGTTCCAGTGAGAACAAACAGAGTTTATCCAACCTCTCCTCATATTTAATGCCCTCTATACCAGGCAACATCCTTGTAAACCTCTCCTGTACCCTCTCCAAAGCCTCCACATCCTTCTGGTAGTGTGGCGACCATAATTGAACACTATATTCTAAGTGTGATCTAACTAAGGTTCGATATAGATGCAGCATGACTTGCCAATTTTTATACTCAATGCCCCGGCCAATGAAGGCAAGCATGCCGTATGCCTTCTTGACTGCCTTCTCCACCTTCAGTGACCTGTGGACCTGTACACCCAGATGCCCTTGTCAATACTCTCAAGGGTTCTGCTATTTACTGTATATTTCCCTCCTGTATTAGACCTTCCAAAATGCATTACTTCACATTTGTCTGGATCAAACTCCATCTGCCATCTCTCCACCCAAGTCTCCAACTGAGCTATATCCTGCTGTATTCTCTGACAGTCCTCATCGCTATCCGCAACTCCACCAATCTTTGTGTCATCTGCAAATTTACTGATCAGACTAGTTACATTTTCCTCCAAATCATTTCTATATACTACAAACAGCAATGGTCCCAGCACTGATCCCTGCGGAACACCACTAGTCACAATCCTCCATTCAGAAAAGCACCCTTGCACTGCTACCCCTCTGTCTTCCATGACCGAACCAGTTCTGTATTCATCTTGCCAGCTCCCCTCTGATCCCGTGCGACTTCACCTTCTGTACCAGTCTGCCATGCGGGACCTTGTCAAAGGCTTTACTGAAGTCCATGTAGCCAACATCCACTGCCCTACCTCTATCAATCATCTCCATCACTTCCTCAACCACTCCTCATATGACGAGTCCTACGTTTCAGGCATCATTCTTGCGAACCTCCTCTGGACCCTCTCCAGGGCAGCACATCCTTCCTTAGATACGGAGTCCAATACTGCTCACAATATTCCAAATGGATGTGGGCAAGGTGTCACTCACACAGGTGGGAAATGAAATTCTGCAGAGCCATTTGAATTTAGTGTTGAGTTGAGTTCAAGCAGGCCTCATTTTGGCTGTTGCACGGGGCTTAACCCAGTGTGGGAGTCGTGAATTGACGGAATAGATGTGAATTCTTGAAGGGACAATTAAGGTCCGTTTCACCATAATGATCTGGAATTTTTGAACTGCCCCACTCTTAAGCTTAAACTAAGAATTAAACAAAATGCTGCTGAACGACATTGTTTGACAGACCATCTGGTGTAAATTAGGAAAAAAATAACATCTTGTTGCGCAGTTTCAGTAGGTTTCTTTATTGATATTTCCCAAGGGCTGTTATTACCACAATTAACTCAGAGTTCAGTTTGATCAACAGTTTAAATAAGCTACTAAAGGATTATCTGTCTTTGATGTGGGTTCTGAATAGAAGTTTGTTTTTATAAAAGACTAACCCCTTGAGTAGATTTCAAAGCTTTGAATTTGTTTGATGAATGGGGGTTTCTCAAAGTGTGCATGAGTGAGAGTCGTCTTAGATCCTTCAGTCTCCTCCGGTGGTACCTGGCATCACAGATGTCAGTCTTCAGCCAATATGATTCACTCCACATGATATGAAGAACTGGCTGAAGGCACGGGATACTGCAAAGATTATGGCCCTGACAATATTCCAGTAATAGTTTTGAAGACGTCTGCTCCAGAACTTTCTGCACCCCTAGCCAAGCCGTTCCAGTACAGCTACAACATTGGCATCTACCCGGCAATGTGGAACATTGCCTAGGTGCGTCCTGAACACAAGGAACAAGACAAATCCAACCCAGCCAATTACCGCCCTATCAGTCTACTCTCCATCATTGGCAAAGTGATGGAAGAAGTCATCAACAGTGCTATCAAGCGGCACTTACTCAGCAATAACCTGCTCACGGATGCTCAGTTTGGGTTCTGCCAGGGTCAGTCAGCTCCTGACCTCATTACAGCCTTGGTTCAAACATGGACAAAAGAGCTGAGTGCCAGAGATTAGGTGAGTGACTGCCCTTGCCTGGCACAAAAGATGGTCTTCTCAGCTCCAGGACATCACTGCAGGAGTTCCTCAGGGTAGTGTCCTCGGCTCAACCATCTTTAACTGCTTCATCAATGACCTCTCTTCCATCATAAGGTCAGAAGTGGGGATGTTTGCGGATGACTGCACAATGTTCAGCACCATTCAGATAATGAAGCAGTCCATGTCCAAATGCAGCAAGACCTGGACAATAAATAAAAGCAAATTACTGCGGATGCTGGAATCTGAAATGAAAGAGAAAATGCTGGAAAATCTCAGCAGGTCTGGCAGCATCTGTAGGGAGAGAAAAGAGCTAATGTTTCGAGTCCGATGACTCTTTGTCAAAGCTAACAGACAGAGAAAGTGGGAAATATTTATAGTGTGGAGTGAGAATGAAAGATGAGTCATACCCAGGGAAACCGGGTGCTAATGGCCACAGATACCAAGAGGAAAGAGCTGGACAATATCCAGGCTTGGATTGACAAGTAGAAAGTTACATTTGTGCCACACAAGTGCCAGCCAATGACCATCTCCTACAAGAGAGGATCTAATCATTGCCCCTTGACATTCAATTACAGTACCACCACTGAATCCCCCACTATCAACATCCTGGGGGTTACCACTGATCAGAAACTGAACTGGACCAATTAGTACTGTGCTTACTAGGGCAGGTCAAAGGCTAGCAATCTTACGGCGAGTAACTCACCTCTTGATCCCCCAAAAGCCTGTACACGATCTTCAAGGCACAAAAAAAAACCAACATAAGTATACTTTACCTGAATGCTCGTAGTATTCGGAATAAAGTAAATGAGTTGATGGCACAAATCATCGTAAATGACTATGATTTAGTGGCCATTACTGAAACATGGTTAAAGGATGGTCACGACTGGGAGTTAAATATCCGAGGGTATCAAACTATTCGGAAGGACAGAGTGGATGGTAAGGGAGGTGGTGTTGCTCTGTTATTTAAGGATGACATCCGGGCAATAGTAAGGGATGACATCGGTGTTATGGAGGATAAGGTTGAATCCATTTGGGTGGAAATCAGGAATAGTAAGGCGAAAAAGTCACTGATAGGAGTAGTCTATCGGCCACCAAATAGTAACGATATGGTGGGGCAGGCAATAAACAAATAAATAACTGATGCATGTAGAAATGGTACAGCAGTTATCATGGGGGATTTTAATCTACATGTCTATTGGTTTAACCAGGTCGGTCAAGGCAACCGTGAGGAGGAGTTTATAGAATGTATCCGCGATAGTTTCCTAGAACAGTATGTAATGGAACCTACGAGGGAACAAGCGGTCCTAGATCTTGTCCTGTGTAATGAGACAGGATTGATTCATGATCTCATAGTTAGGGATCCTCTCGGAAGGAGCGATCACAATATGGTGGAATTTAAAATACAGATGGAGGGTGAGAAAGTAAAATCAAATACTAGTGTTTTGTGTTTAAACAAAGGAGATTACAAGGGGATGAGAGAACAACTAGCTAAGGTAGACTGGGAGCTAAGACTTTATGGTGGAACAGTTGAGGAACAGTGGAGAACCTTCCAAGCGATTTTTCACAGTGCTCAGCAAAGGTTTATACCAACAAAAAGGACGGAAGAAATGAGTCACAGAAGGTTGGTTTACAAGTGCAACAGGTGATTAAGAAGGCAAATGGAATTTTGTCCTTCATTACTAGAGGGATGGAGTTTAAGACTAGGGAAGTTATGTTGCAATTGTATAAGGTGTTAGTGCAGCCACACCTGGAGTATTGTGTTCAGTTTTGGTCTCCTTACTTGAGAAAGGACGTACTGGCGCTGGAGGGTGTGCAGAGGAGATTCACTAGGTTAATCCCAGAGCTGAAGGGGTTGGATTATGAGGAGAGGTTGAGTAGACTGGGACTGTACTCGTTGGAATTTAGAAGGATGAGGGGGGATCTTATAGAAACATTTAAAATTATGAAGGGAATAGATAGGATAGATGCGGGCAGGTTGTTTCCACTGGCGGGTGACATAAGTGCATTTAAAAGAAAGTTATCATAAGTTTTTATAAAATCTCCACATGGTTCCTGACATCTAACCATGGTGGATACTGGCCAAGTGGTTATGGAAGTGGCATGGGGGCTATGAGGGACATGGGGGTGGGTGGGGGTGAAGGCTAGAGAGCCCAACAGCTTCAAATACAACTGGGACAAAGACCCAGCCTTCTAAGCTACCTGCCTCAGCACCTGCCCACCTTCATGGTGGCCTACACTTTGCTTCCAAGGTCAGTGGGCCTGACTCCATTCCACTCCACCCCCCCCCCCCCTACTCACACGGCATTGTTTTACTGAGGTGGGTGCAGCGAGTTAGGACATTTTCAGCCTCGTTGGTAGCAAAAATCTGGCCCTCGGAGTACAGCATTAGAGGGATCAAAATAGCCACATTCCGTTAGAATGAAATTATAGCCAAAATTGCTAATGTGGCATTTACAAACAGTTTCACTTCCCAGTAATGCTCCTGAATTATGTCTGACTCGTATGGTCTAGGATGAGGAGCTGACATTGGTGATTTGCTACGAGCAAGATAGCCAGGGGTTGAGTTATTGCAGATGAAGCATGATGTGCCAGAGTGGAGGGTGACAGGATCTCGAACTCTATCCATTGGCTGCCCAGAAAATGATCATGTCGATGGTACCAATGGAAAGGTGAATGCTTGCAGAGTGACAGGGCCACGAAAAGCCACTTCAAAGGCTCTCTGAAAATGTGCGGCTGACGGCAGGCGTGTTGGCAAAATCTACAGCCATCCCCTGCAACACTATTAGAAGGAAGGGAATGTCAAGGAGCTTGTGGATCTCACTGCAGTGCGAGGTCAACCTATTGCTTATTCACACCAGCTGTGTGAATATTTGTTAGCGATACATTTTTAACAGCGCGGCCTTTTGGCTAAGATCCAGCGTCAGATCAGGCCCAAGATGACGGGCAACGCCCTTTCTTGTCAGCTTGTTTGTCTCTCTTGTGGAGACCGTGAATTGGATTCAATTTGAATGTGAATTGTTTTTTGGAGAATCAATGAGATGGATTAAGGGTTTGCCCTGTCCCATTCTGTGCACTGGCTTCGTAACTTTAAGAATGGAGTAAAAGAAATTAAACAGCTGTGTCATTTTAGAAGCCAGCACAGTGTGATAACACGGGAGGCGGGATTCTCCATCCTGCCGGCCCCCGTTTTCCGGCATGGTGCTTCCCCGCCGGCAGTGGGATTCCGCAGCTGGCCAATGGGGTTTCCCACTGTGGGCCACAGCACACCACCGGGAAACGCGCGGGCGATGTTGCGGCGCCAGTGGGGCACAGAATCCCGTCGACGGAGAATCCCACAGAGGACATTTCAACCAGATCAATTACAGATCGGGCAATACTCTGGGCCTTGGAGGTCCAATCCTGCTAGATTTTCTTTGCCCTTCTCTTCCCACTTTCGCACGTGCTCAGGGGCGAGGAGGCAACCAGAGGGCTTTCTTGAATCTCCCACTCCGCCCTCCGTCCTAAAATCAATAAACAAACGGCGGCATTGGTAACCAATGTCCTCCAAAGGTTCTGCCAGTTCTGCCTTTCCTTTCGTCCACCCCTCTGCTTGACACATGTATCAACACAAAGGTAGCACCCAGAAAGGTAACTTTCACAAAAAACATGGGAGGGGCGAGTCCTCAGTGGGAACCGAAAGCAAGGATAAGCATGGCAGGGTTGGACCAGTTGTCAATGTCAGCGATGACAGGGGTGATGAGTGAACGATACTGATGTGATCATCAATTCACTCGAGACACGAGAGGAAGTAAACTGTGGCTTTAATAGACTTACAACTGAGCCTGACTGCGACCAGAACTGAGGGCAGACTCACGAGACCGCAGCACTTTATACTTCCGGTAATGGGAAGGGCCATGGGCGGAGCCAAGGGTGGAGCCCTGTACAAGCTCATCTCCCCCTGTGGGCAGAGCCGCGCAACGGCTTACAGAGCGCACAAGGACGCAATGATACATAGTGTGAATTAAGAATTATACATTCACCACAGATACATGATGTTAGTAAGGATGTGGGGCAGAGTTTTTTTGGACAGTATTGCACGCCTCCATTAACAGCGGGCGCAATTCTGTAATGGCCGCTAAATCTCACAAGATACCAAAACCGCAAACCTTGATGGCAAGGTTTGGTTTGCGATTTTCCTAACCTCCCTCCGATGACCCAGAATACCTGCTACCTGGAAAGCAGCAGCGACAGTAACAATAACTGATACGGGCGGCACTGTGGTTAGTACTGCTGCCTCACAGCACCAAGAACCCGGGTTCGATTCCGGCCTCTGGTCACTGTCTGTGCGGATTCTGCACGTTCTCCCCGTGTATGCGTGGGTTCCCTCCGGGTGCTCCGGTTTCCTTCCACAGTCCAAAAACATGCAGGTTAGGCGGATTGGCCATGATAAATTGCCCCTTAGTCTCCAAAGATTAGGTGAGGTTATGGGGATAGGGGAAGTGGGAGTAGGTTAGGGAGCTCTTTCGGAGGGTCTGTGCAGACCCCATGGGCTGAATGGCCTCCTTCTGCACTGTAGGGATTCTATGATATTTATATAGCTCCTTTATGATTGGTACATATCCCAAGGTGTTCCATGGGAGCGTTATCAGATGACACCGAACCACATCAGGAGATATAAAGAAAGATAACCAAAACCTTGGTCAAAGACGTTGGACATAAGAAGCATCTTAAAGAATGGTGGAGCAAATCAGAGGTTTAAGGAGGAAATTGAAGAATTTTGGGCTTAAATAGCTGAAGACATGGCAGCCAATGGTAGAGCGACGAGAGAGGGCAATGTGCAGGAGGTCAGAATAAGAGGAACACGGAAATCTCAGAGGGTTACAGGGCTGGAGGAGGCGACACAGCATTGCTTTCACAAAGAAATGGGAGGGGGGAGTCCTCAGTGGGAACCGAAAGCAAGGATGAGCATGGCAGAGTTGGACCAGTTGTCAATGTCAGCGATGACGGGGGTGATGAGTGAACGATACGTGATGTTAGTAAGGGTGTGGGGCAGAGGTTTTTTGGACAGTATTGCACGCCTCCATTAACAGCGGGCGCAATTTTGTAATGGCCGCTAAATCTCACAAGATACCAAAACCGCAAACCTTGATGGCAAGATTTTGGTTTGCGATCTTCCTAACCTCCCTCCGATGACCCAGGAAGAGCGAATGCGCAGTTGCCGTCCTCCCCGCGGGCGCTCCGCAAGACATGGGGCATTGATCTTGCGGGGCGGCGAAGGGAAAAGAGTGCGTTTTTTATAGACGCCTGCCCGCCAATTAGTGGGCACCGATCGCGGGCCAGACCCGCACTGAGCACCCACCTGCTGCTCGATCCACCCCCACCCCCCACAGGCCGCACACGCAGCGTTCGCGCGCTGTTCACGCCGGCAGCAACCAGGTGTGGTTGGCGCCGGTGTGGACCGGTCGGATTGGGCAGGCCGCTCGGCCCATCAGGGCTGGAGAATCGCCGCTCAACCGTCAACCGCAGAAACGGCGAGCGGTGATTCTCCGAGCGGCCTGTCGTAAAACGCGGCACGCCGTTTTGGGGATGTGGGAGAATGTGTGGGCCCTGTGTGTGAGCAGGGATGAATGATGAGGAATCTCCGGGGGGGGGAGCTGAGGAAGTGTGTGGATGTTCGTGGTGGGACCCAGCGAGGTGGCAGCAAGTAGGAGGGGGGGGGGGGGGGTCAAAAAGCGTAGTGAGGAGTGTTTGAGTGGGACAGTGATGAGATAAGACAAGAAACACTTACCTTGGCTCATCTTTTTCCAGTACTGCATCCGTGACCCCACCGTCTCCCAGGTGGGGTTTGTGACCTCACTGAAGGGTCACCTGCCTGCCTGCAGGTAAAGGGTTGCCCTCCACAGCATCTGAACCTTGGTACTGGCTTTGTAGCTACCCTCCCCTTGGCTAGACTGTGAGCATGTGCTGCGGAGCGGTTTAAATGCAGCTCAAATGGCCCTGCTGTGGGAGAATGAGATGCGTCGCGTCACGGACACGGTCCCGACGGGATTCACTCCAGTTTTCACGTCAATGACACTGATACAAATTTTGGAAGAATTCCGACCTTCGTTTTTCTCAAAGGCGTTTTGAATTTTGGATGGAATCTCCCTGGCCCCACAGCCCCATTCGCACCGTCCAAATGTTCTGGCCCCTCCCAAAAGAATGGGTGCCCAGAGGCCCGTGATCCAGCCTTGGGTGAATGTGTGGAGTTTGCACATTCTCCCCGTGTCTGGATAGGTTTCCTCCACAGAATGCACGGTAGCATTGTGGATAGCACAATTGGTTCACAGCTCCAGGGTCCCAGGTTCGATTCCCGGCCTTGGGTCACTGTCTGTGCGGAGTCTGCACATCCTCCCCGTGTGTGCGTGGGTTTCCACCGGGTGTTCCGGTTTCCTCCCACAGTCCAAAGATCTGCAGGTTAGGTGGATTGACCATGCTAAATTGCCCCTCAGTGTCCAAAATTGCCCTTAGTGTTGGGTGGGGTTACTGGGTTATGGGGATAGGGTGGAGGTGTTGACCTCGGGTAGGGTGCTCTTTCCAAGAGCCGGTGCAGACTCGATGGGCCGAGTGGCCTCCTTCTGCACTGTAAATTCTATGAATGATAGAATCCCGACAGTGCAGAAAGAGGCCATTCCACCCATTGAGTTTCCACCGACCCTCTGAAAGAGCCCCCTACCTCGGCCCACTCCCCACCCTGAACCCGTAATAATAATAATTTTCATTATTGTCACAAGTAGGCCTACGTTAACGCTGCAATGATGTTACTGTGAAAAGCTCCTAGTCGCCACATTCCGGCGCCTGTTCGGGTACACTGAGGGAGAATTCAGAATGTCCAATCAACCTAACCTACACAACCCACGAAGACACATGGGGAACATGCAGACTCTGCACAGGCAGTGACCCAAGGAAGAATCGAACCTGGGACCCTGGCGCTGTGGAGCAACAGTGTTAACCACTGTGCTACCGTGCCACTTACCCATAACCCCACCTAACCTGCACATCCTTGGACACTAAGGTGCAATTTAGCACGGCCAATCCACCTAACCTGCACATCGGGAAACCAGAGCACCCGGAGGAAACCCAGACACGTGGAGCAAGTGCAAACGGCAAACAGACAGTCACCCAAGGCTAGAATTGAACCCGGGTCACTGGCACTGTGAGGCAGCAGTGCTAACTACTCTGATTACTCTATGCCACTGCCACTGTGCGGCCCTGGGTATTCCGGTTTCCTCCCACAGTCCAAAGATGTGCAGGTTAGGTGGATTGGCCATGATCAATTGACCCTTAGTGCCCAAAGGTTAGGTGGGATTTCGGGGATAAGGTAGGGGGTAGGCCTGGGTGGCCAGCTCTTTCGAAGGGTTGGTGCACTCAATGGACGGCACGGTAGCACAAGTGGATAGCACTATGGCTTCACAGCGCCAGGGTCCCAGGTTCGATTCCCCGCTGGGTCACTGTCTGTGCCGAGTCTGCAAGTTCTCCCCATGTCTGCGTGGGTTTCCTCCCACAGAGCAAAGACGTGCTGGTTAGGTGGATTGGGCATGCTAAATTGCCCTTGGTGTTCAAAAGGGTTAGGAGGGGTTACTGGGTTACGGGGATAGGGTGGAAGTGAGGGCTTAAGTGGGTCGATAAAGACTCAATGGGCCGAATGGCCTCCTTCTGCACTGTATGTTCTATGTTCTACGGTCTCCTACTGCACTGTAGGGAGTCTATGATTGGGGTTAATACACAACCGTTTATGCAAAATGACCTCACCAATGCCATGACGGATCAAGATTCTACTGTGCTGAACTTCCAGATCTTAGCTCAGTTTCTTTACGTGGGTTAATCTGCAATTCTCACTTGCCAAATGAAAATATTAAGCTTCAAACTCTGTTGATTTGCAAAAACACCTAAAAGCAGAAGCAAGATCAAGGGAGGATACTGACAGAAAGTTCCTCAAGGGTGGCACCGGCCCAGTTAATGTTGCAAAAATTTTTATTTAGAAAAAAAGATTTTTATTCAAATTTTCACAAAATATCAATAACAGAAAATACTAAGAATAGAAAGAACAACCCTCCCCCCACTATGCAAAAAAGAAATAAATTAACGTCCGACATTAGCAAAAAACAAATATACACGTCCCTTCAGCCCAAAACAAAGGGACGCTCCCCCCCCCCACCCCCTCCTTCCCCCCCGGGTTGCTGCTGCTGCCGACCTTATTTCTACCGTTCTGCCAGGAAATCCAGGAATGGTTGCCACCTCCTGAAGAACCCCTGCACTGACCCCCTTAGGGCAAATTTCACCCTCTCCAATTTAATAAACCCAGCCATATCGTTGACCCAGGCCTCCACACTTGGGGGTCTCGCATTCTTCCACTGAAGAAGAATCCTCCGCCGGGCTACTAGGGACGCAAAGGCCAGAACACCGGCCTCTTTTGCCTCCTGCACTCCCGGCTCCACTGCAACCCCAAATATTGCGAGCCCCCAGCCCGGTTTGACCCTGGATCCTACCACCCTCGACACCGTCCTTGCTACGCCCTTCCAAAATTCCCTCAGCACTGGGCATGCCCAGAACATATGGGTATGGTTTGCTGGGCTCCCTGATCTCCTAATACACCTGTCCTCGCTCCCAAAGAACCGGCTCATCCTTGTCCCGGTCATGTGAGCCCTATGCAGCACCTTAAACTGTATGAGGCTAAGCCTCGCACAAGAAGAGGAGTTCACCCTTCCTAGGGCGTCCACCCATGTCCCCTCCTCAATCTCCTCACCCAGCTCCTCCTCCCATTTACCCTTCAGCTCCTCCACCGATGCCTCGTCTACCACCTGCATCACTTGGTAGGTTGCAGAGATCCTCCCCTCTCCAACCCATACCCCCGAGAGCACCCTGTCCTGGACCTCACGTGGCGGCAACAGAGGGAACTCCGCCACCTGCCGCCTGACAAACACCCTTACCTGCATGTACCTAAAGGTGTTCCCCGGAGGGAGCCCGAACTTCCCTTCCAGCTCACCCAGGCTCGCAAACTTCCTGTCTACAAACAGGTCCCTCAACCTCCTAACACCTGCCCTGTGCCAACTCAGGAACCCGCCATCAATTCTCCCCGGGACACCCCGTGGTTCCCCCGTATCGGGGACCCCATGGAGGCCCCCACCTCCCCGCTGTGCCGCCTCCATTGCCCCCAAATCTTGAGGGTAGCTGCCACCACCTGGCTCGTGGTATACCTCATTGGAGGGAGCAGCAGCGGTGCCGTTACCAGCTCGTGCCCACACAGGACGCCATCTCCATCCTCTTCCATGCTGCCCCTTCCCCGTCCATTACCCACTTACGCACCATCGCTGCGTTGGCAGCCCAATAATACCCACAGAGGTTGGGCAGCGCCAGCCCCCCCCCCCCATGCCTGCCCCGCTCAAAGAACACCCTTCTCACCCTCGGGATCCCGTGTGCCCACACAAATCCCATAATGCTCCTGTTAACCCGCCTGAAAAAGGCCTTCGGGATAAGGATGGGGAGGCACTGGAACAGGAACAGAAATCTCGGGAGCACCGTCATCTTGACTGACTGCACCCTACCCGCCAGAGACAACGGCAACATGTCCCATCTCCTGAACGCCTCCTCCATCTGCTCCACCAGCCTTGAGGTTAAGCTTATGCAAGGCCCCCCAGCTCCTGGCCACCTGGACCCCCAAGTACCTAAAGCTCCTCTCCGTCCTTTTTAGTGGGAGCCTACCAATTCCCCTCCTCCTGGTCCCCCGGGTGTACAACGAACAGCTCGCCCTTCCCCAAGTTGAGCTTGTACCCCGCAAAATCCCCAAATTCCTGGAGAATCCTCATCACCTCCGGCATTCCCCCCACCGGGTCCGCCACATACAGCAATAGGTCATCCGCATAGAGCGAAACTCGATGCTCCTCCCCACCCCAGCCCCCTCCAGTTCCTTGACTCCCTCAGCGCCATGGCCAGGGGTTCAATTGCCAGCGTAAAAAGCAGGGGGGAAAAAGGGACACCCCTGCCTCGTCCCTCGGTATAACCGAAAATACTCCGACCTCCTTCTATTCGTGGCCACACTCGCCATCGGGGCCTCATATAACAGCCTCACCCACCTGACAAACCCCTCCCCAAACCCGAACCTTTCCAGCACCTCCCACAAGTACCCCCACTCTACCCTATCAAAGGCCTTCTCCGCGTCCAACGCCACCACTATCTCCGCCTCCCCTTCTACCGCCGGCATCATTATAACATTCAAGAGCCTCCGTATGTTAGTGTTCAGCTACCTCCCCTTCACGAACCCCGTTTGATCCCCGTGGATAACCTGCGGCACACAGTCCTCTATCCTCGTGGCTAAAATCTTCGCCAACAGCTTGGCATCTACATTTAAGAGTGAGATCGGCCTGTAATGCCCCCACTGCAGGGGATCCTTGTCCCACTTAAGGATCAAGGAAATCAGCGCCCGAGGCATCATCGGAGGCAGAGCCCCCCCTCCCTTGCCTCGTTGAAGGTCCTAACCAACAGGGGGTCCAACAGGCTGCATACATCTTATAGAATTCGACCGGGAACCCATCCGGCCCCGGCGCCTTCCCCGACTGCATGCTCCCTATCCCTTTCACCAGCTCCTCCAGCTCAACCGGCGCCCCCAGTCCCTCCACCTGTCCCTCCTCCACCCTCGGGAATTTAATGTTGCAAAATTGAAGGACCCCCATGTCCATGAATAAAGCGTCTGCCAAACACTCTTTGTCTTTGTTATGAACATACCACACAATGATGTCAAGTGGCAAGTACTGCAGGTTCTGTGAACCTGAAACAATAACGGGAAGCTACTGGAAACACTCAACTGGTCAGGCAGCATCTATGGAGAGAGAAACAGTTAACAAACATTTCAGGTCACTGATTGAGCAAACTGTGGAAACGTACTGTTGTACTCCTTGCTCATGTTGTCGATTGGGTTCAAAATAATGCACAGCACCTCTCTCTCCCCAATCAGAATAATTTCTCTGCCGCTTGTTATGTTCTTTTTTGTGGCCATAATAAAGATGCACACAGAACATCTAGTTCTTTGACTGGTAATATAGTTTATTAACAAAGTGAGCAAATGGAAAGATAACTGACAAACTATCATACAGAAGATGGTAATGAATAATTGAACTCTCCTGGAACTACTTCTAATGTGACTGTCCTCCAGTACAACCTACTGCCAACTGCCGTATCTCTGGTGCCACATGGTGTCTCTCATTCACCACCTGCTGGTCGGAGGTCGTATCGATAACTATATACATTAATGTGCATATGCATAACACCACGGCACTTTTCCATGTTAAAGAGCCCTACTTAATAACGGGATCTCCCGTTGAAGCCACCTTACGCTGCCGGGAAACCCGCGGGTTCAGGTGCGCTGCCGGTGGGAACACAGAACCCTGGCCGTTATTTTAGGATGTCAGTGGAAGGTTAACCCCGGCTTCTCTTTGGATAGTGCCAAAGGATCTCTCACGCCCGCTTGAGAGGGAAGGGCAGGACCTCGGTTTAACGTGCCATCAGAAAGAGGGCACCTCCGACAGTGCGGCGCTCCCTCATTGGTCTCCTCTCAAGGGTCAGAATGGATTATGGGCTCAGGTCTCTGGGGTGGGACAAACCCACAACCTTCAGAATCATAAATAAAGAGTCTTGACTGCCGATGATGACAACCTACCTCTGTTTGAAGAGGACGGTGGTTATTTAACATCACCGGTGAGTATTTTTCTACAGTTCCTCCTTGGACTCCAGCAGAATATGATGCTGGTGTAGTTTCACAATTAGTTAAAAATAATTTTTCCATCTTTGGTAGATTTTCCAAAGCTTTAGGGGCAACAGACTGTGTTTTACACTCCCTAGCGGTGCAGTGCCAATTGGGGTCCTGCTGTATTCCGGAGGGCGGAATCTTAACAGAATCTGGCAGTGTCTGGCTCACACTAAAATCTGGCATGCAACCCTCCAGTTGCACAGACCGGATTTCCCGCCAAGCCTCGAGTCCCTGAAATAGAAAATTGGAATTGGGAAATGAAAATGAAATGAAAATCGCTAATTGTCACGAGTAGGCTTCAATGAAGTTACTGTGAAAAGCCCCTAGTCGCCACATTCCGGCACCTGTTCGGGGAGGCTGGTACGGGAATTGAACCGTGCTGTTGGCCTGCCTTGGTCTGCTTTAAAAGCCAGCTATTTAGCCCAGTGAGCTAAACCAGCCCCTCCAGCGAGAATCACGTTACCAGATTCTCGCGAGATTTTCCACCCGTACCTCCGCTCCCACGGACGTCAGTGTGGGCTCAAATTCGCCTCATAGCATGGACAACCACTTCCACAAGGGCGATTAGGGATGGACATTAAATGCTGGCCTAGCCAACGACGCCCACACCTCCTGAAAGAATAAAAGAAAAAAAGCAGCTTTTGCTGAGGTTCCCTGCGGAGGAAGGCATTGTTGTGTAACTGTGCATATGCAGTAAATGTGATATATTACAAAATCTAAGGAGCTCTGAATGTAATTCCCACTTCATTTGCCATGTTTAGAAACTTGCTGGTTTGATTCAGTGATTGTCATTTATTTTCCTTTATAGCACACCTGTGGCTATGTTCTTCTCCAGACTTTTAAACAATTACCTGTCGAGGCAATTATTCACTCTGCCTACTGCATTAACTCATCCCATCCCTGAAATTAT
The DNA here is from genome assembly GCF_902713615.1 of Scyliorhinus canicula. NCBI lineage: Eukaryota > Metazoa > Chordata > Chondrichthyes > Carcharhiniformes > Scyliorhinidae > Scyliorhinus > Scyliorhinus canicula. The sequence goes on along the minus strand of NC_052172.1, from coordinate 4,731,621 downwards.
ACCGTAGAATAGTTACAGCACAGAGGGAAGCCATTCCGCCCATCGATGCTGTTCTGGCTCTCTGCAAAGGCAATTTAGGTGCTGTGACACCCCTGCAATCTCCCCACAGCCCCCGCAAATAGTCTTCCTTCAGGGGCTTATCCAACTCGTTTTTGAAACCCTATGAAGCAGTGCAATCCAAACCTAACCACTCACTGTGTGAAAATGTTTTTCCTCATGCTACCTTTGATTTTGTTTTGCTCATCAATCTTAAATCTGTTGTCAATCTGCCCAGTTTCACCGCACGCAATCTGCCTAAAGCGCCCATGAATCTGAACGCCGCTATAAACCTCCTCTGAACCGTCCCTCCCCCCAATAAGAACAGCCTTGGCTTCTCCAATCCATCCCTGTAACTGAAGTCCCTCATAAGAACATAAGAACTAGGAGCAGGAGTAGGCCACGTGGCCCCTCGAGCCTGCTCCGCCATTCAATAAGATCCTAGCTGATTTTTTTTGTGGATCAGCTCCACTTACCCACCCGCTCACCGTAACCCTTACTTCCTTTACTATTCACAAATCTATCTATCTTTGCCTTAAAAACATTCAACGAGGAAGCCTCAACTGCTTCACTGGGCAGGGAGTTCCACAGATTCACAACCCTTTGGGCGGCACGGTCGTACAGTGGTTAGCACTGTAGCTTCACAGCTCCAGGGTCCCAGGTTCGATTCCCGGCTTGGGTGGCTGTCTGTGCGGAGTCTGCACATTCTCCCCGTGTCTGCGTGGATTTCGTCTGGGTGCTCCGGGTTCCTCCCACAGTCCGAAGATGTGCAGGTTAGATGGATTGGCCACGCTAAATTTCCCCTTGGTGTCCAAAGATGTGCAGGTTAGGTGGGGTTACGGGGAAGGGCGGGGGAGTGGGCCTGGGTGGGTTTTTCTTTCAGAGAGTTGGGGCAGACGCAATGGGCCTCCTTCTGCACTGTAGGGATTCTATGAAAAGCCAAGATGCTGATGGAACTACTGTGCCTTTCCATCATTCAATGTGTTTTATTGTCAGGTCCCCAGCACTCAGACATTCTCTTTCATCTGTGCTTTTCTGTGAGTCGGAGGCGGGTAGGAGATAAAAACCACAGCAGCGTTGACAATAAATTGAATACACAACTGAGCTAGTTCTTATTAACACTGTGAGAAAACATTTAAAAATAACAAACAGGCGGCTGATGCAGCGGGGAGTTAAAAAAAAATGGCCAGAGAAGAATGAGGATGAGTTGAAAGAATACTCTCGGAGTATACCCAGCCATTGCTGCCGACTCTGTTATCCAAGAACATGAACAATGTGAAGAATAGAGAATGTGCTTTGCCAATTGTATTTGCTTTCCCAGAACCCATCCACCTCTGCCTTAAAAAATATTCAAAGACTCTGCTTCCACCAGCTTTTCAGGAAGAGAGTTCCAGGGATTCCCACCCTCTTGAGAGCAAAGATTTCACCTCATCTCCGTCTCAAATGGGTGACCTCTTTGTGGTGATGTGCATCACTGTAGTTACACAAGGGGTTAATGTAAATTTAGAGATGTGGATCAGAAATTGGCTAGTTGAAAGAAGACAGAGAGTGGTAGTTGATGGGAAATGTTCAGAATGGAGTTCAGTTACGAGTGGCGTACCACAAGGATCTGTTCTGGGGCCGTTGCTGTTTGTCATTTTTATAAATGACCTAGAGAAGGGCGCAGAAGGATGGGTGAGTAAATTTGCAGACGACACTAAAGTCGGTGGAGTTGTAGACAGTGCGGAAGGATGTTGCAGGTTACAGAGTGACATAGATAAGCTGCAGAGCTGGGCTGAGAGGTGGCAAATGGAGTTTAATGTGGAGAAGTGTGAGGTGATTCACTTTGGAAAGAATAACAGGAATGCGGAATATTTGGCTAATGGTAAAATTCTTGGTAGTGTGGATGAGCAGAGGGATCTCGGTGTCCATGTACATAGATCCCTGAAAGTTGCCACCCAGGTTGATAGGGTTGTGAAGAAGGCCTATGGTGTGTTGGCCTTTATTGGTAGAGGGATTGAGTTCCGGAGCCATGAGGTCATGTTGCAGTTGTACAAAACTCTAGTACGGCCGCATTTGGAGTATTGCGTACAGTTCTGGTCGCCTCATTATAGGAAGGACGTGGAAACCTTGGAACGGGTGCAGAGGAGATTTACCAGGATGTTGCCTGGTATGGAGGGAAAATCTTATGAGGAAAGGCTGATGGACTTGAGGTTGTTTTCGTTAGAGAGAAGGTTAAGAGGTGACTTAATAGAGGCATACAAAATGATCAGAGGGTTAGATAGGGTGGACAGCGAGAGCCTTCTCCCGCGGATGGAGGTGGCTCGCACGAGGGGACATAGCCTTAAATTGAGGGGTAATAGATATAGGACAGAGGTCAGAGGTGGGTTTTTTACGCAAAGAGTGGTGAGGCCGTGGAATGCCCTACCTGCAACAGTAGTGAACTCGCCAACATTGAGGGCATTTAAAAGTTTATTGGATAAGCATATGGATGATAAGGGCATAGTGTAGGTTAGATGGCCTTTAGATTTTTTCCATGTCGGTGCAACATCGAGGGCCGAAGGGCCTGTACTGCGCTGTATCGTTCTATGTTCTATGTAGACTAGCTAGACACTAGAGGGAGCACCAGATACATGACACACAGACACTCAACCAATAGAACAGTTAGATAGGACACGACCAATGGGCATTCACGATACACACAGAGGTGACACGACCACAGGAGGGCATTACACCAACCCATATATAAAGGACACCACACACATGATCTGCATCTTTGCAGTGGAGACAGTCAGTGAGTACAGACACAGGGTTGATTCAATATCACTCCCACCACGTGGATTGTAGCAGTCTGGTTAATCAGTCTGGGTAGCTATAGTAGGATTTACAATAGTGTTGAACCCGAGTAATAGAAGTGTAAATAGTTTAATAAACGTGTTGAAGTTATCTCCAAGTCTTAACCTTCCTTTGTCAAGTGCACCACAAGGTGCTACACCTTATGCTACACCTAGAGCGTAACAAGACACTCTTATTTTTAAACAATGGGCCCTGGTCGATCCTCCCACGAGAGGAAACATCCCCCTCGCCGTATTCACCCTGTCGAGACCCCTCGGGTTCAAAACCTAGCCCAGGCATTGTCAAACTCAGGGGCGCGACCTGCGGGCGCGTGTCGGGAAGATCGCGGAGCCGTCAGTCGTGGCGCTCCAGATCGCGCAAATCCGCGCACAACAGCCGACAATTGGGGCCAAAGGGACGCAAAAACCATTTCCTCCATTTTTGTCAGTAACAAACAAGGTTAAGAGAAAATGGTAGGCCGCGCAGATCGGCTGGCGTGGGACGCGAAGGCCGGCCGGTGTGGGTCGCGCAGGTCGGCCGACGTGGGTCGCGAACCTTGGCCGGTGTGGGTCGCAAGATCGGCCGGCGTGGGTCGCGTAGGTCGGCCGGGTTGGTAAAAATGGGTCCCCAGAAAAAAAGTTTGAAAAACACTGGCCTAGCTCCTCTGCCATTTCCTCATAGGACAACCCATTCACTCCAGGCATTGACATAATCAACCAGAATCTCTTAGACCAATGTAAATGGGTCAACGTTTTAACCAGAATATTAGCTAAACAAAGTGCTATTTTGGACAAAAAAATGAAACTCTTCTCAAATCAAGAACTCACCACATTCCTGCCACTTCAGGTTTCGCCTCGCAAACAACTGTTTTCCTCCCAACGGAACACACCGCATCTGCGAGCGCTGACCACAATTTCAGGGCTGGAGAATTACACCAAACATATAAAATAGTTTATATTTAACACACTTCACATTATAAAACATCCCAAGCTGCTTCACCGGAGAATACGGCACCAAGCCATGTAAGGAGATTTTCGGTCACATGACCCAAAAGAGGTTGTTTTTAAGAATTGTCTTGGGGGGGGGGAAGCAAGACAGAAAGGGAGAGAGACCTAGAGAGGAATTTCCAGAGCTCAGGATCTTGACAACTAGTGATGGCCACCACTGGATCATCAATTAAAACTGGAGACGGTCAAGTGGCCAGAAATAGAGGAGCACAGATATGTCGGCGGGTTGCGGGGTTAGGGAAATGACACAGATAGAGGGAGGGCGTGACCACGGAGAGATTTGAAAACAAGGATGAGAACACTGAAATCAAGGTGTTGCTTGACAGGGAGCCGATGAAGTAGGTGAGCACATGATTGATATGTAAATGGGATATGGTGCAATTGAAACCACAGACAGCAGAGCTTTGGATGAGGTCAGGTATGCAGAGATAATCTTTATTATTGTCACACGTAGGCTGACATTAACACTGCAGTGAAGTTACTGTGAAAAGCCCCTAGTCGCCCCATTCAGACGCCTGTTCGGGTACACAGAGCGAGAATTCAGAATGTCCAATTCACCTAACAGCACGTCTTTCGGGACTTGTGGGAGGAAACCGGAGCACCCGGAGGAAACCCACGCAGACACAGGGAGAACGTGCAGACTCCGCACAGGCAGTGACCCAAGCCGGGAATCGAACTTGGGACCCTGGAGCTGTGAAGCAACAGTGCTAACCACTGTGCTGCCGTTCCGCCTATAGTTACCAAATTAAGCTGACTGTGCCCGCGATCTCCAAAGGCTCGCCGCATATGTTGCCAGCTGTGCATCAGGGTCCAGCAATGCCAAGCTGCAGATGCCCGAGCGGACTCGGTCGCACGTACGGCCGCTGATTACTGAGACCGCGGCTCCGGTATCGAGTGCCATCTGGATAGAGAACCCATTGGTCTGGACTGTCAGCTGTATGGGCGCCACCCATGATGCCAAGATACAATAGAGGTGGCGGGCACCCTCCGCCTGGTGTTCCACTAAATGGGCCGTCTCCTGGGACAGTCATTGGGGGTGTAGCGGCGGGCGAGCTTACCCACTGGTGTCCAATATGCCGGTTTCTCTGGGTACTGGGGCGTGCATCCAGCAGGTCAGGGGTTTCTGGCATGGAGGAGTTCCGGTGTCTCTTGCCGGGAAAATGCTGACGCTGGTTCTGGCCTTGAGGCATGCGTCCCCAATGGCGGGAGTCCTGAACTACAGCACGGGGAGGGGGCAATCTGCATCCAGCTGGCGCCCCAGGCTGAGGATTCCCATTCCACTAAACACCTGGAAGCCGTGCTCTGCGCCCTTCCTGACCAAGGCCATTGCAGTTGTCTTCAAATCGAGATATATTTCCCCCAGCAAGTGTTCTTGGGTCGCCACATCGCAGGTGCCACAGACCAACCGGTTTCTGAGGGTCTTGGTAAAGGTTACACAGAACACGGCGAGTTTTCATAAACGGGCGAAGAAGTTGGTCACAGGCTCTCCCTGGTTTTGGGTGGTTGTGTGAAAGCAAAACCGGCGGACTATCGGTGGTGGTTTCGGATCAAAATGGTTGCTTACCAAGGAAAGCGACTCCGCAAACTGGCAGGTGTCGGGTGAATCTGACAAAGTTAAAACTCTTGATGATACTGTAGGTATCTGCCCCGCAGACCGCGAGGAGGGTCACTGTTTGCCTTTCGTCACCGACAATGTTGTTGAGCCGAAAGAACTACCACATGCAAGAATGGATGGAGGCCTCCTGAGGCCTAGTCTATGTGAGCCTGGGCTGGAGGAAATGGCGTCTCCTGCAGCTCCACTTTACCCTCGTCGCCAGGCGAGTGACCACATGGATGCGCTAATTGTAAGAAAATCTCAAATTGATTTTACCTATTATATTACACATCCTACTCCCGAAGGGTCTCCCGTTCCTGGCCCACTCTTGGGCCGGGGTATTTGTGTCCCAGGAGCCCCTGGCTTAAAGGGGGAGGCTCCGCCCCCTCATCTAGGGAGAGGCCACAGGGACTCTGAGGTTGCAGACTCAGTGGCTTGGGTGACTGTGTGGAGTTTTCACATTCTCACCGTGTCTGCGCGGGTTTCCTCCGTGTGCTCCGACTTCCTCCCACAGTCCAAATATATACAGGTTAAGTGGACTGGCCATGTTAAATTGCCCCTTAGTGTCCAAAGATGCGCTATTTAGGTGAATTGGCCACGATCAATGCACTGTCATGGGGATAGGGCCGGCGAGTGGGCCTAAGTAGAGTGCACTTTTGGAGGGTCAGTACAGGCTCAATGGGACAAATGGCCTCCTTCCGCACTGTAGGGATTCTATGAATAAGAAAGAGTAGGCCATGCAGCCTCTTAAGCCCACTCCACCATTCGATAAGGTTATGGCTGATTTGGTTGTGACCTTAACTTCACTGTCCTGCCTGTACCCCCTCTCTGAGGAAGGGAATTCCAAAGATTAATGTCTGTCTGAGAGACGAAATTCCTCCTCATCTCCAGCTGAAACGGGAGATCCCTTGGGCTGGATTTTCACCCTCGAGGTGGGCAGCAAGAGTCAGAATTTCTTGACTCGGCCCGAAAATACCTGCGTAGGTGGAATTCCCACAGTAGGGGTGTGTGCTGGCATTGGGCCCACCGCACCTGGAAAGAGTCCGAAGACAGCCACCGGCAATTCTGAGTGTGGAGGCAGGCTGTTCAATTGTTCTGGGACATTGTCACAGCTGTAATAAATGCAATAAAACAGAAAACAATCTTCTAGTTCTCACAGCTCCTCATCCGATACATATCCCCCATGCTAAACTATGCCCCTCCACCCATTTCTCCATGGCACCTCATACCCCCATGGCAACCTATACCCCTCTAACCACCTTCATATCATCCATACAGTAAATCTATGGCACTTCCATGCCCATTCACCCAGTGTACACTCTGTACAGAACCAATGAACCCTATAGTAGGATTGGCATGTGTAAAGAGCTTTTTAAAAAATGTAATTCATTCATAACCTACTTTAAAAGTCTGCTTTCACCACAGCCCTATAATAGTAACAATCAACCTGGCCTTTAAAGTATCAGTGAGAGAAACTGCAAGCACGTGACATCTGTTGTGTCGATAAACATTGAGCAATTGAGAAATAGATCCAGCTGCCAATCAACCAATGCCATGGGTGTAGCAGCTTCAACAGGCTAATGGATATCTGGACTGAGCCAAGAATACATAATAAGGCTTGGCTATGATCACCTCTCATTCTTCTAAACTCCAATGAGCATCTTCCCAAACTACTCAATCTTTCCTCATAAGACAATCCCACATAATAATAAAAATAATAATAATTGCTTATAGTCACAAGTAGGCTTCAATGAAGTTACTATGAAAGGCCCCGAGTCGCCACATTCCGGCGCCTGCTCGGGAAGGCTGGTGCGGGAATTGAACCCACGCTGCTGGTCTTGTTCTGCATTGCTGCAAGCCAGCTGTTTAGCCCACTGTGCTAAACCAGCTCCAGGTTCTAATTCAGAATCAAGGACGTTCACAAGAGATTCCTGTGCACAATTATTCTTTTGAACTTCCCTATCTTCTTTATGACATGACACAGATTGGAAATTCGCAAGAGTGTGGGTGATTAAGTCGAAGTCCATCATTCTATGGCGTTCTACATTAATCCTCTAAAATGCTGCCATTAGACTTTCTTTTTAAAAATTAACGCCTTTCTCATTATTAAAATAAAGGGCAAAGGAAATAGAAGTGATGTGAAGAAAAATCTTTTCACCCAAAGGATGGTTGGAGTCTGGAATGAACTTCCCGAGACAGGTTTGATCAAGGTATTCTAAAGGGAATTGGATTGCTACCCAAAAATCAGTAATGTGCAGAGTTACAGACAAGGCAGGAGAGTGGTACGAGGTTGAATGCTCTTTCAGAGAGCCAGTGCTGACTTGATGGGCCAAAAGCTCACTGGGCTAAATCGCTGGCTTTTAAACATAGAACATAGAACAGTACAGCACAGAACAGGCCCTTCGGCCCTCGATGTTGTGCCGAGCAATGATCACCCTACTCAAACCCACGTATCCACCCTATACCCGTAACCCAACAACCCCACCCTCCTTAACCTTACTTTTTTTAGGACACTACGGGCAATTTAGCATGACCAATCTACCTAACCCGCACATCTTCGGACTAAAGCAGACCAAGCAGGCCAGCAGCACGGTTCGATTCCCGTACCAGCCTCCCCCGACAGGTGCCGGAATGTGGCGACCAGGGGCTTTTCACAGTAACTTCATTGAAGCCTACTCGTGACAATAAGCGATTTTCATTTCATTTTATTTTTTCTGCAGTTTAGAGATTCTGTGATTCTGAGATTGTTTATTTCTGTAAATGCGTTGAAAAATATTTCTTGAAGTTCAGGGGCAGAACACTACAGTGTCACAGGGCATTCTCTTCACATCCTGCTCTATCTCCTAAATGAGAAAGCATGTAATTAGCTTCCAGCAGGCTCGTATTAGTAGGGTTGAATCTCAAAACTTGCGAGAGAGTTTAAGGCTGCAACCAACAAACTATCATTATGTGGAATGTGTGTTGCTGTAGTAACCGTCTCTGCCCCAACCTCTGCTTGATTCTCTGTCGTGAATAAACTATGTTAAAAACATTCAGTGAAGGTTTTCTTCAGGGTCTAATGGCAGAATTTTGGAGGATTGATGTACAAAGCCATTGAAATGAAAATGAAAATGAAATGAAAATCGCTTATTGTCACGAGTAGGCTTCAATGAAGTTACTGTGAAAAACCCCTAGTCGCCACATTCCGGCACCTGTCCGGGGAGGCTGGTACGGGAATCGAACCGTGCTGCTGGCCTGCTTTAAAAACCAGCGATTTAGCCGGGTGAGCTAAACCAGCCCCTTAATGATGGACTTGGACTTGATCACCCACACTCTTGTGAACTTCCAACCTGTGCCATGTCGTAGACAGCGAAGATCAAAAGAATAATTGTGCACAGGAATCGCTTGTGCACCTCCTTGATTCTGGGTTAGAACCTCAGATGAGGGATTGTCTTATGAGGAAAGATTGAGTAGTTTGGGGTTATACTCATTGGAGTTTGGAAGAATGAGAGGCGATCTCAGCCAAGCCTTATACATTTGACCACATATAATAATATAGAAAATAATCTTTATTGTCACAAGTAGGCTTACATTAACACTGCAATGAAGTTATTGTGAAAATCTGCTAGTAGCCACATTCCGGCGCCTGTTCGGGTACACAGAGAGAATTCAGAATGCCCAATTCACCTAACAAGCACATCTTTCGCGACTTGTGGGAGGAAACCGGAGCACCCGGAGGAAACCCACTCAGATACGGGGAGGATGTGCAGACTCCGCACAGACAGTGACCCAAGCCGGGAGTCGAACCTGGGACCCTGGAACTGTGAAGCACAGTGCTAACCACTGTGCTACCCGTGCTGCCATTTCACATTTTGGATTGTGCATTTTGTATTCAAAGACAAAACTTCCATATTATTGGCAAACACATATCGAGTTGAATTTTACCAGCCAGTTGAAGGCAGCCTGGGAGGTGGGGTGCTTTGTCGTATTTCGGTGAAAGGCATCAGGATGGTGGGAATGGCAGCAGCAAGGAAGAAATTCCAATTAATCGACTAATTCATGACCACAACACGGGCCCACTGGCAATTTACTTGCATTGGGGTGAAATCTTATCACTTGGGGAAACTTGCTGATAACCATGATTTCCCACCAGATTCCTGAGAGCATGGTGGTTGGGGGAGGGGGGGAAGCAATGGGGACTTCCTTATCTGACAGAGCACCCCCCCCCCCTCTACTGCGGCAATACCCATGACTATGGCATTTGTTCCTCCATTCATTGGGAATTCTAAAGTGCAGAAGTCGGCCAGTCGAGTCTGCACGGACCCTCCAAAAGAGAACCCCATCGAGGCCCACTCCCCCGTCCACACCGCCCTATCCCTGTAACCCCACCTAACCTGCCCATCTTTGGATTGTGAGAGGAAACCAGAGCACCCGGAGGTGGCCGAAAGAAGACAGCGAGTGGTAGTGGATGGAAAGTATTCCGCCTGGAGGTCGGTGACCAGTGGTGTCCCGCAAGGATCTGTTCTGGGACCTCTGCTCTTTGTGGTTTTTATAAATGACTTGGATAAGGAATGGTTTGCCGATGACACCAAGGTTGGGGGAGTTGTAGATAGTGTTGAGGGTTGTTGCAGGTTACAGCAAGACATTGACAGGATGCAGAGCTGGGCTGAGAAGTGGCAGATGGAGTTCAACCTTGATAAATGTGAAGTGATTAATTTTGGAAGGTCGAATTTAAATGCTGAATACAGGGTTAAAGGCAGGATTCTTGTAAGTGTGGAGGAACAGAGGGATCTTGGGGTCCACGTACATAGATCCCTCAAAGTTGCCACGCAGGTTGATAGGGTTGTTAAGCAGGCGTGTGGTGCGTTGACTTTCATTAACAGGGGGATTGAGTTTAAGAGCCGCGGGGTTTTGCTGCAGCTTTATAAAACCCTGCTTCAACTACACTTGGAATATTGTGTCCAGTTCTGGTCGCCTCATTATGGGAAGGATGTGGATCAGGGGTGGGCAAACTATGGCCCGCGGGCCGCATGCGGCCCGCCAAAGGTCTTTAGGCGGCCCACCAAAGTTAAATTCATTAAAAATAAGGTTTATTTTTAAAATAAGGTTAATTTGGGGGGGGGGGGGGGCTGTTGGGTTACGGGTATAGGGTGGATACGTGGGTTTCAGTAGGGTGATCATTGCTCAGCACAACATCGAGGGCCGAAGGGCCTGTTCTGTGCTGTACTGTTCTATGTTCTATATGAGGCGCCCAGAATCATAACCGGGTGAAGCGCCATTTTTGAAAAGTAGAGAAAAAGAGGGCTAAAGGCAGGATGCCGCCGGGGGAAGCGCTGAGGTATCTGCCGCACGCTAATTGGTTACAACCGGGACTATTAATTAATATACTATGCAGCCCTTTAAAATTGTGAATTTCTGAATGTGGCCCTTGCACGGAAACGTTTGCCCACCCCTGATGTGGATGCTTTGGATAGGGTACTGCCTGGACTGGAGGGCATGTCTTATGAAGAAAGGTTGAGGGAGCTAGGGCTTTTCTCACTGGAGCGAAGAAAGAGAGGTGACTTGATAGAGGTGTACAAGGTGATGAGAGGCATGGATAGAGTGGATAGCCAGAGACTTTTCCCCAGGGCTGAAATAGCTGTCACGAGGGGACACAATTTTAAGGTGATTGGAGGAAGGTATAGGGGAGATGTTAGAGGTTGGTTCTTTACACAAGAGTGGCGGGTGCGTGGAATGCACAGCCAGCAGAGGTGGTGGAGTCAGAGTCATTCGGGATATTTCAGCGTCTCTTGGACAGGCACATGGACAGCAGTAAATTGAAGGGGAGTAGGATAAATGGTCGGCACACTATTGTGGGCCGAAGGGCTTGTATGTGCTGTACTATGTTTATAAACCCAAGCAGACATGGGAAGAAGGTGCAAACTCCACAAAGACAGTCACCCAAGGCTGGAATCGCACCTGGGTCGCTGGGAGGCCGCAGTGCCGACCACATGGCCAGCCAGGCCCATTAGAAAAAAAACATCTCACCTGGCCTTCGAGGGCATTTCTTCTTGTCTCTGCTGCCACAGCCACCTCCATCAGTGGCATTGCCTATCTGCCAGGCGAAGCCGGCAATTCTGAGATGCGAGTGTCGTTCCTAACTGGACAGCAGCCTTCTGTTTTGTTGCTGCCAGTTCAATCACGCACACCCACCCCAGCCCCTGTTGCTCGGAACCCACTTTTTCGGGCCTGGAACTGGGGGCGACATACCTCTTGGAAAGATCCCAGCTACTGAGTCTCACCATGAGTCAATCTAGATTTATCGGGCCTGGAACTGGGGGCGACATACCTCTTGGAAAGATCCCAGCTACTGAGTCTCACCATGAGTCAATCTCGATTTATTTGACATCAGATCGGTTTACGTCACATCTGCCAAAATGACTAATTCTTTGCAGTATAGAAGTCTCAATGGAATTAGACACAATAATGTAAAAATGCAGCGTTTGAATTGTCCAGCATAAATACCTCATGGTTCAGCACTTTGTTATGATAAGCAGTGTGGAACCCAAACATTTGTGCACAAATATAAAAGATTAGTGTTTATACAAGGAAGGTAATTTCTGTGATATTTTTAATTGGCACAGAAATGGACCACTTGCTGGGAAGTGAACATCACTTCCAATTCTCTCAATGATTCTTCAAACTTGGGCACCGTTTCAAATTAGCCATCTTCTCTCTTGTTCTCAGTCAAAGGAACATTCGCACTAACGAAATAAGCCTGGATTTTCATCCTCGAGGCAGATGGCAGGAGTTGGGAAATACCTGGCTGGGTTTGTCTGGCTCAGGAGAAAGCGTCCGCAAGGAGGGAATATTCATTCCGGCTGCGGGCCGGCAGATAAAGCGGGAACAACTTGGAGCCCATAGGGGCTGCCGGGCGCAGAGCTGAGCTGTTTAAAAGGCAACCCTCTCAGTGATGTGGGACTTTGTTCTGTTTATAATGAGAAATGTAAGGCCCCCAGCCCTCCTCCCCATCCCATCCATGCCACCTCATGCTAAACAGAAAGGCCCTCCAGCCCTCATCTTCACCACCCATGTCACTTCATGTCCCCCAACCACCCCCGATGCCAAGCTTGCCCTCCCCAAAAATACAATGACACCTCATTGCCCCATGCAAACATGTGGAACTTCCATGCTCATTCACCCATTTCCACTTTTTTAATTTTTTGGCCATTATCATTTTAATCCATGGATGCTAAATGGACACATGCCTTTAGGTTGAGCAGAGGAAGAAAGGAATTCAAAAGTTACAACATAATACACTCTGCTAGTTTTGGACAACAGAACTCAGACTTTGTGGCACCCAAAAGATGGGGTGGGACTCAGTTCGATTGGTTGACTGGTGGCCAATTAATTGGCCAAAGGGCCATATTCTGCCCGGTAACAGGTGATGATTGGATCCTGCTGAAGCAGCCAGGTGTTGAGTTTTCAGTTTTGAAGTTCAATTTTAGATAGGGATGTGGACAGATAAGCAGCTTCTCTGAAAACAGTGAGTTTGGGTCCACCTGTGAAAAGGAGCAGTTTTTCCCTGAAGAGTTGGTTAACGATTTGCTGTGAACGGGGCAAGAGCAGTTTCTCAAAGGCTGGAAGGTTAAACAGTAGTTTGAGACAGGCAAGAATCGGCAAGCTGTACCTGAAGGATATCTCTTTCTCAAAGCTGGGTATCCAAGGCATCTCTAATAAACAAGTATCCCTGGGTCTGCTAACTCTATTTGAAAGTGGATTTTGACTGGAGATGGGTGTTAATCGAATGGAGATAAAGATAGCAGTTATTGTTTCATTGCATTGTTAAACATTGCTTAACTGGTAATTGTAAGCTATGATATTGAAGTTAGCAATGAAGTTCGTTTCTAATATACTAAGGGCAGAATTCTCCCCTACCCGGCGGGGCTGGTGGTTCCGGCGCCGAGGAGTGGCGTGAACCACTCCGGCGTCAGGCCGCCCCAAAGGTGCGGAATCCTCCGCACCTTCAGGGGTTAGGCCCGCCCCGGAGTGGTTTGCGCCCCGCCGGCCGGTGGGAAAGGGGCTTGGCGCCACACCAACCAGCGCCGAAGGGACTCCGCTGGCCAGCACGAGTTGGCGCATGCGCGGGAGCGCCAGCGTGTGCTGGCGTCATCCCTGCGCATGCGCAGAGGGCTTTGTTTCCACACCGGCAATGGCGGACCGCTACAGCCGCCGGTGGGCCCCGATCGCAGGCTAGGCCACCGCGGGGGCACTTCCCGGGGCCAGATCCCCCCGCGTCCCCCAAAGAACCCCGGAGGCCGTCCGCGCCACCATGTACCGCCGGTAAGGACCTACTCTAATTTAGGCCGACAGGACTGGCAAAAAACGAGCGGGACTTCGGCCCATCGTGGGCCGGAGAATTCGGGCGGCCCTGGGGCCCATTGAGTCGCGCCAGTCCCCTCCATACTCCGAGGAGGGCGGTGTGATTCACGCTAGTGCGATTTTTGGGGGGCTGGAGAATTCGGAGGACGGTGGGAGCAGGATTCACACCGACCCCCGGCGATTCTCCAACCCGGCCCGGGGGTGGGTGTCGGAGAGTCCCGCCCCATATTCTTATTTTTGCGTGGAATCACTCCTGGAGCGAAATATCCTCTCCTCACAGTCTTTACAATTTAAATAAAATATTGGGGTTTCCGGTATACTAGCAACTGTTGGGGTCTGGTCTGAGATCGCAATAGCTAACAAAGTCAAACTTAGAAAATGCTTCAAGAGAATTTGGTGATGCATGAACAAATGATACATTCACTTAACAGGTGTTCGCTATTGATTCATCTAAGTTGCCCAAAGTTTCAAAACAGTTTCCTTACTTCATTAAATGTCTGCAAAATAGTTGTGAATGATAGATGTCTCCGTGTTGTCACCGGGACCCAGTTCCTCTGCAGGAGCAACAACAAAACAAATGTTTACCACTATGGCTTCTCCATCTTTAATATACAAGGCGGTTTTGTGAATTAACCGGTACAAATGTTTCTTGATTTCTTTTGATGCCCATACATGATTTGAATATTGGTTGTCTTAAGTAAAACTTCAAAATTTGCCAATGATTGGAAACTTGGAGGTGTAGTTGACAGTGAAGATGACACCAATCAGCTTCAACGGGATGTAGATTGGCTAACAGAATGGACAGGCAAGCGGCAAATACAACTTAATATAGAGAAGTGTAGGATGATATATTTTGGCAGAAAGAATAGGAAGCGGCAATCGGTTAAATGGCCCAGCTTTAGTAAGTGTACAGGGACAGAGGGGGGTGCATGTGCAAAGGTTTTTTTAACTTGGCAGGATATGCTGAGAGGGCAGTTTGCAAAACATATGGGGCGAGATTCTCCGCACTCCCGACGGTGCGGAGAATAGCGTGGCTCGTAAAATTTTACGGCCACGCTGTTCCGACGCCCTCCCGCTATTCTTCCCCCCCACGCCCGACTCCCGATACGAATCGCTGCCGCCGTTTTTTTTACGGCCGGCAGCGATTCTCAGCTGATCGATGGGCCGAGTTCCCAGCCCTTTACGGCTGTTTTTACGAACGGCAAACACACCTGGTCTGGCCGTTCGTAAAAACGGCCGTAAACTCTCGATTTTTAAAACCATGGCACCGATTGGCACGGCAGTACCACGGCCGTGCCAAGGGTGCCATGGGCCCACGATCGGTGGGCGCCGATCACGGGCAGCGGGTCCGATGCCCGCGCACTCTTTGTCCCTCCGCCGCCCCGCTGTATCACTTCGCGTGGCGGCTGAGGGGCATCCCGGCCCGCGCATGCGCGGGTTTCGCGCAAATGCGCGATGACGTCATCCGCGTATGCGCGGGTTGGAGTCTTCCAATCCGCGCATGCACGGCTGACGTCATATGACGCGTCAGCCAGCGCTAACTCTGGCAAGCGGGCTTAACGAAATTCGTTAAGCCCGCGATGCCGGAGTTTACGGCGTCGGCATGCTAGCCCCGACCGGGGACCAGAATCGGTTCCCGGTCGGGAAGGGGGGGGCTGGCGTCAAACCCGCCCGGATTTGACGCCAGCCTTACGATTTCTCCCCATATGGGAGAATCGCGCCCCATGGAATCTTGAGATTCAGAGACAGAAGAAAAGCAGGGAACTGACATTAAAGCTGTAAAAATCTCCAGCTAGAGTCTTCAGGAAGGATGTGAGGTCCTTGAGAGGATTTAGAGGTCTACAAAATGATTCCAGGTTGTTACATCACGTGGGCTGCAGCAGTTCCAGAGTGACCTTTACTGTTTGTGTTGTAAATTAACGATTTGGATATGAACATGGGGAGGGGTGGGGGGGGGGGGGACGATTGGGAAATTTGCAGACGACACAAAAATGGGTCAAGTAGTGGACAGTTCAGAGGATAGCCATAAACTCCAAAATTATATTGGGGGGTCCGGAGAGAGTGATCGCTAATGACATGCTAATGTATTGAAATAAGGAAGTTTCCGGGCTCCCGCAGCACAATTCCCACTACTCCACGTGGGAGGGGGTAAAAATTCCCAAACTCAATTATGCCGGAGAGAATGGCGTTTTCCGATTCTCTCCGCATTTTGATCCTATGCCGAGTTTTTCACAGACGAAGGGTGCGAGCTGAAAACCATCCTCATTGGAACTCTGTATGCATTTTTGTATTGCCAGTAGCATTGTAGCATGGGATTGTAATTTGTTACTCCAGCGGAATGCAATCACCCAGCACTGAATTATGCATATTGTAATATTAGTTTGAATATCATGGACTCTGCAGTCAGGGTCTGATTGAGCTCAAATTTACAGTTGATTATTTATAGGTGCAAATTTTCTCAGCTTGAAAGTTGGAGCACCAGCTACTCATTCCTGTCAGAGGTTTGAATAATGAGGGAAGGATTCAAATCATCAATCGCAGTGTTTTAAGAGCTTTTTTGTACAGGACCCATTTTTACCAATTGGCCGACCTTCGCGATCCACACCGGCTGACCTTCATGACCCACGGCGGCTGACCTTCGCGACCCACACCGGCCGACCTTCGCGACCCACGCCAGCCAACCTTCGGGACCCACGCCGGCCGACCTTCGCGACCCACGCCAGCTAACCTTCGCGATCCACACCGGCCGACGTTCATGACCCACGCCGGCCGACCTTCGTGACCCACGCCAGCTGACCTTCGCGACCCACGCCGGCCAACCTTCGCGACCCACGCCGGCCGACCTTCGCGACCCACGCCAGCTAACCTTCGCGACCCACGCCAGCTAACCTTCGCGATCCACACCAGCCAACCTTCGCGACCCACACCAGCTGACCTTCGCAACCCACACCAGCCGACCTTCAGGACCCACGCCAGCCGACCTTCAGGACCCACACCAACCAACCTTCGCAACCCACACCGACCAACCTTCGCTCCCACCATTTTCACTTCCCTTCAATGTGGCAGGTGAGCTGCTCGGTCCTCACAATCTCAATCACTTTGTTGTTCAATGTTCCATTTCTGATAATGACTCCAGCTGATGATTTAAGATCTCGCTGCATCCGTTGAAGAAAATAAAGAGGTTTGCCCTCAGACTCGCCATGTTTAGTCTTCAAATGTCTTTGAAGTTTTGAGGGTTTTAAACTTTCATTTATAGTGTTTCCCTGCAGAGAACACATATGAACTGTGAATCCTGATTTGCAGAGGAACAATTAATAATAATAATCGCTTATTGTCACAAGTCGGCTTCAACGAAGTTACTGTGAAGTTACTGTAATAAACCCACACTTCAAGTAATCATCTTCATGCTGCTTTGTTTCTGTTTTCAGCTCCTTCTTCATGGGAATATAAAGGATGGCACGGTGGCAGAGTGGTTAGCATTGCTGCCTCACGGCACCAAGGACCCGGGTCACTGTCAGTGTGGAGTTTGTAATTCTCCCCTTCTCTGCGTGGGTCTCACTCCCACAACCCAAAAAAGATATGCAGTGTAGGTGGATTGGCCACACTAAATTGTCCCTTGACTGGAAAAAAAAAAACTTATGACATATCAGCAGCGTGGACCCAATAAATAGGGTGCGGTTCCATTAGAGATGTACCTACCGGCTGCCTGCCTTCCCATTCACTGCGATTTAAGGAGCGATGGGGGAGGCATCGAGTGGGCCGCCCACCCATGGCCCAATTAGGGCCATTAAATGAGCAATCAATGCCTGATTCCAAGGTCTCTGGTGCCCATCAGAGTCCCCACTTCACACCGGGTTGCTGCTGGAAAGACCAGAAACGGGAAGTGGAGGACTGGAGAGGTGGGGGGAGGGGGCCATCGCCATGGGGAGCGGGTTAGAAGGGGAGGGTCGACCCGGGGCGAGCAGGGAACAGGACATGGCTAATCGGCAGGGGAAGGGGGCGGGTCGTCCCGCGACCCGGCTGATCACTTGGAACGTGAGGGGGCTGAATGGGCCGGTCAAGAGATCAAGGGTATTCTCACACCTGAAGGGACTGAAGGCTGATGTAGCAATGTTACAGGAGACCCATTTGAAGGTAGTGGACCAGGTTCGCCTGAGAAGGGGGTGGGTGGGACAGGTGTTCCACTCTGGATTGGACGCAAAGAACCGGGGGGGTGGCGATTCTGGTGGGAAAGAGGGTGCCGTTCGTGGCGGAGGAGGTGGTGGCGGATAAGGAGGGTAGGTATGTGATGGTGAAGGGTAAGCTGCAGGGGGAGAAAGTGGTGATGGTCAACGTATATGCCCCGAACTGGGATGACGCGGGTTTTATGAGGCGCCTATTGGGCCTCATTCCAGGACTGGAGGCAGGGGGCTTGATCATGGGGGGGGACTTTAACACAGTGCTGGACCCCGGGCTAGACAGATCGAGCTCAAGGACCAATAGGAGGTCGGCAGCGGCAGAAGTGCTGAGGGGGTACATGGAGCAGATGGGAGGAGTAGACCCATGAAGGTTTGGTAGGCCGAGGGCGAGGGAGTATTCCTTTTTCTCCCACGTCCATAGAGTGTACTCCAGAATCGATTTCTTAGTGTTGAGCAGGGGGCTGATCCCGAGGGTACGGGAAGCTGAGTACTCGGCCATTGCGATCTCTGATCATGCACCACATTGGGTGGATGTGGAAATGGGGGAGGCGCGGGACCAGCGCCCGCTGTGGCGGCTGGATGTGGGGCTGTTAGCGGACGACGAGGTGTGTAAAAGGGTCCGGAAGAGCATTGAGAGCTATCTGGACTTGAATGACACGGGTGAGGTGCAGGTGGGGATGGTCTGGGAGGCCCTGAAGGCAGTGATCAGGGGAGAGCTGATCTCCATAAGGGCGCACAGAGAAAGAAAGGAGAGGCAGGAGAGGGAGAGGCTGGTGGGGGAGCTATTGGAAGTGGATAGGAGATATGCGGAGGCACCAGAGGAGGGGCTGCTGGGAGAACGGCGCAGCCTGCAGGTCAAGTTCGACCTGCTGACCACCAGGAAGGCAGAGACGCAGTGGAGAAGGGCACAGGGCGCGGTCTATGAGTATGGGGAAAAGGCGAGCAGGATGCTGGCACACCAGCTTCGCAAACGAGATGCGGCTAGGGAGATTGGGGGAGTGAAGGAGAGGGGCGGGAAGGTAGTGCAGAAGGGGCAAGAAGTGAATGGGGTCTTCAGGGATTTTTACAAGGAGTTGTATCGGTCTGAGCCGCCGACGAGGAGAGGGGGAATGGAGGACTTCCTAAACAAATTGAGGTTCCCAAGGGTCCAGGAGGGGCTGGTAGAAGGGCTGGGGGCGCCAATAGGGCTAGAGGAGCTAGTCAAGGGAATAGGTCAGATGCAAGCGGGGAAGGCGCCGGGGCCAGATGGGTTCCCGGTGGAATTCTACAAGAAAAATGTGGACTTGGTGGGACCGGTACTGGTACGAGCCTTTAATGAGGCGCGAGAGGGGGGGGTTCTGCCCCCGACAATGTCGCAGGCTCTGATCTCCCTGATATTCAAGCGGGATAAAGACCCCGTGCAGTGCGGGTCCTACAGGCCTATCTCGCTTCTAAACGTGGATGCCAAGTTGCTGGCAAAGATCCTGGCAGCTAGAATAGAGGATTGTGTGCCAGGGGTAATCCATGAGGACCAGACGGGGTTTGTGAAGGGGCAGCAGCTCAACACGAATGTGTGGAGATTGCTGAATGTAATTATGATGCTGGCAGTGGAGGGGGAGGCTGAGATAGTGGTAGCGCTGGACGCGGAGAAGGCATTCAATAGGGTGGAGTGGGGGTACCTGTGGGAGACGTTGGAACGGTTTGGGTTTGGGGAAGGGTTTATTAAGTGGGTGAAGTTGCTCTACTCGGCCCCGACGGCGAGTGTAGTGACAAACGGGAGGAGGTCGGAGTATTTCGGGCTCCACCGAGGGACCAGGCAGGGATGTCCCCTATCCCCCCTACTTTTCGCACTGGTGATTGAACCGTTGGCGATGGCACTGAGGGGTTCAGGGGGGTGGAGAGGACTGACTAGGGGAGGGGAGGAACATCGAGTATCGCTGTATGCGGATGATCTACTGCTGTACGTGGCAGACCCAGAAGGGGGAATGCCGGAGATAATGGAACTATTAGCAGAGTTTGGGGACTTTACGGGGTACAAACTAAATTTGGGCAAAAGCGAGGTTTTTGTGATACACCCGGGGGACCAGGGAGAGGGTATTGGGAGACTCCCCTTCAAGCGAGCAGGAAAGAGCTTTAGGTACTTAGGGGTGCAGGTGGCAAGGAACTGGGGGACCCTCCACAAGTTGAACTTTTCCAGGCTGGTGGAACAGATGGAGGAGGAATTTAAGAGGTGGGACATGGTACCGCTGTCGCTGGCGGGGAGGGTGCAGTCAATCAAAATGACGGTCCTCCCAAGGTTCTTGTTTTTATTTCAGTGCTTGCCCATCTTCCTCCCTAGGGCCTTCTTCAAAAAGGTGACGAGTAGCATCATGAGCTACGTGTGGGCGCACGGCACCCCAAGGGTGAGGAGGGTCTTTTTGGAGCGGAGTAGGGACAGTGGTGGGCTGGCACTACCCAATCTCTCGGGGTATTACTGGGCGGCAAATGTGTCAATGGTGCGCAAGTGGATGATGGAAGGGGAGGGGGCAGCTTGGAAACGAATGGAGAGGGCGTCCTGTGGCAACACAAGCCTGGGGGCCCTAGTAACGGCACCATGGCCGCTCCCCCCCACGAGGTACACCACGAGCCCGGTGGTGGCGGCCACCCTCAAGATATGGGGGCAGTGGAGGCGACACAGGGGAGAAATGGGAGGTCTGTTGGCGGCGCCAATAAGAGGGAACCATAGATTCATCCCGGGGAACATCGACGGGGGATTTCAGAGCTGGCACGGGTGGGCATACGGCAGCTGAAGGACCTATTTATAGAGGGGAGGTTTGCGAGCCTGGGAGGGCTGGAGGAGAAGTTTGAGCTCCCCCCGGGAAACATGTTCAGATATTTACAAGTGAAGGCATTTGCTAGGCGGCAGGTGGGGGGGTTCCCCCTGCTCCCCAGTAAGGGGGCGAGTGATAGGGTGCTCTCGGGGGTCTGGGTCGGAGGGGGGAAGATATCAGACATCTACAAGATAATGCAGGAGGCGGAAGAAGCATCAGGGGAGGAGCTGAAAGCCAAGTGGGAAGGGGAGCTGGGAGAGCAGATAGAAGATGGGACGTGGGCGGATGCACTGGAGAAGGTCAATTCTTCCTCCTCGTGTGCGAGGCTGAGCCTAATTCAATTTAAGGTGCTGCATAGAGCTCACATGACGGGGACAAGGATGAGCCGGTTCTTTGGGAGTGAGGACAGGTGTGTCAGATGTCTGGGAAGCCCTGCGAACCATGTGCATATGTTCTGGGCATGTCCGGTGCTGGAAGGGTTCTGGAAGGGGGTGGCAAGGACGGTGTCGAAGGTGGTGGGGTCCAGGGTCAAACCAGGATGGGGGCTTGCGATCTTTGGGGTCGGGGGTAGAACCGGGGGTACAGGAGGCTAGGGAGGCCGGAATACTGGCCTTTGCGTCCCTAGTGGCTCGACGAAGGATATTAATTCAATGGAAGGACGCGAGGCCTCCAAGCGTTGAAACTTGGATTAACGATATGGCTAGCTATATTCAGCTAGAAAGGATCAAATTTGCCCTGAGAGGGTCGGTACAGGGATTCTCCAGGCGGTGGCAACCTTTCCTTGACTTTTTAGATCAGAGATAGGCGTTCGGGGTCGTGGCAGCAGCAACCCGGGGGGGGGGGGGGGGGGGGGGGGGGGGGGGGGGAGGGGAGGGGGGGGAGGGGCAGCAATGGTCGTGGGGGGACATGCACGACTGTAACGCGGGCAAGTCTGCTCGCTGCTCATGTCTGAAATTGTAGGCTGCCTTGTTTGTTAAGTTGTTGCTTGGGGGGGGGGGGGGGGGACTGGTGCGCGCGAGAGGGCGGGCGAGGGAGGGATATTTGCCTAGAGGGATTGTGTTGTAAATAATTCAAAAATTAGTAGGGGTAAATGTTTGTATGGAAAAACTCTTTCAATAAAAATTATTTTTAAAAAAAAGAGTCCCCACTTCACATCCACCACATCCCTGTGCCCACCGCACTCGCCAGTGGCTGCAAGCCTAGACACAGCGAGACCCCAGCCTTATTGGGTTCTGGGCAAAAGGTTTTCCACCCAGGGGTTTGTAGGGGTCTGGAACTCACTGCCTGAAAGGGGAGTAGAGGCAAAATCCCTCAACTCATTTAAAAGGTGGCTGGATATGCAGCTGACATGCAGGCCAAGGACCAATTGCTGGAAAGTGAGATTAGATTGGCTGGCTCCTTTTTCAACCAGTGCAGACACCATGGGCCAAGTGGCCTCTTTTTGTGCTGTACAAGTTCTATGAGGCGGGCACGGTGGCACCGTGGTTAGCACTGTTGCTTCACAGCGCCAGGGGCCCAGGTTTGATTCCCGGCTTGGGTCACTGTCTGTGCGGAGCCTGTACGTTCTCCCCGTGTCTGCGCGGGTTTCCTCTGGGTGCTCTGGTTTCTACCCATAAGTCCCTGTTCAGTGAATTGGACGTTCTGAATTCTCCCTCTGTGTACCCGAACAGGCGGGGATTTTTACAGTAACTTCACTGCAGTGTTAATGTAAGCCTATTTGTGACACTAATTATTATGATTCGAGTTGGGTCTAAGTTCCAGGGGATCTCTAACCAGCCTGCACGCACTCTCCCACTCCCATGTTCCCAAACAATCTACCTTTAGGGTTGGCGAACCCCACTCGATCCCACATCCCATCCCTACGCCACCACCCCAAAGCAAAAATCATTGAGATGTTTTGGCGTGGCTTTGCTAGGGATTGGAGTTCCTGGTTGCTTGCCAATAGTCACTGCGTATCAACGTACATTATTCTGTGAAGTACTTTGCAGCCATTTTCAAGACACGAAATTGTTTGAAGTCACACACCAGCAGTTTCTCTGTCGCCCGCAGTCCAGGTGCTTCCACACAGGGAAGTAATACTGAAGGGAGGTCCGGGTGTTACTCTGGGCTCTCTTCCTCTGATCGACAACCTGTTGTTTCCAAAGAGGCGTCAGGGCACACTTTAAAGCAAAAAATATCCTTAAGGGGAAAGTGGTAAAGTAGCCCATATCATGAAATCAATATAATCTTGTAAACATAAAAGTGGCGTAAAACAAATATTTGCTTACTCTCAAACACAACACAGATACTGATGAGTGGAATAATCAGGACCCCTCACATTCATGAGATGAGGAACCACTTCTTGTGTATTGCTAATAAAGGTCATTTTGTCAAAGCTTTTCAACTTGCACTCACAAGGATACCAATGTCAGACAAAACAACAGCTTTATACTCTACAAGAAAACAGTGCTGAGTGGTCGGCAAGTGGACTCTGACTGGTGGAAGCTTTGCCATGAAGAATGCACCAGTTAATCGTGACTGTCAGTTAACTGCCAGGCACTGTTTGAAAATTTGAATCAAGCAGTTCGATTCAGGTTTGTCAGTCGCAGTTAATTGTCGATCTCCATTAGCTGGTACATTTTCCATGGCAAAGCCTCCACCAATCAGAGTCCACGAGGCAATTAATTAGCACGTTCTCCTCATACAGTATAAAGTTGTTGTTTGTCTGACATTGGTATCAAACAGATGAGTGCACGATGGAAAGCTTCGACAAAATGTGTTTTTTTCAGCAGTACTCAAGTTCTGTACAACGAAAAAGCTATTCGGACAACTTCGCTATTAGTTTTATTAATTAAGGTGGAAGGTGAACTGGGAGAAATCTCCACCTTTCTAAGAGTGACGTTAGCACAGTGGCTTCACAGCTCCAGGGTCCCAGGTTCATTCCTGGCTTGGGTCACTGTCTGTGCGGAGTCTGCATGTTCTCCCCTTGTCTGCGTGGGTTTCCTCTGAGTGCTCCGGTATCCTCCCACAATCCAAAGACGTGCAGGTTAGGTGGACTGGCCGTGCTAAATTGAGCAGTTTAGGCCTATACTCTCTCTCGAGTTTAGAGGAATGAGGGGAGATCAAATTGAGGTATGCAAGATGATAAAAGGTATTGACAAAGAAGACGTGGAGCGGATGCTTCCTCTTGTGGGGCAATCTAGAATGAGGGTCATAGGTTTAGGATATGTAGTAGCAAATTAAAACAGAGATGAGGAGAAATTATTTCTCCCAAAGGGTTATGAATCTGTGGAATTCACTACCCCAAGGTGCGGTGGATGCCGGGACAGTGAGTAAATTTGAGGAGATAAAGATAGATTTTTTTATTAGAAATGGGTTGAAGGGTTATGGAGAACGGGCAGGAAAGCGGAAATGAGCCTGAGAGGAGGTCAGTCATGATCATATTGAATGGTGGAGCCGGCTCGAGGGGCTGAATTTCCTACTCCTGCTCCTCGTTCTTATGTGAGGCCCCTTTTAGGCAGCACTATGCCGGCTGTGGGAACCTGGAGGTGAATTGGAAAATCCCATTTAGCCTCTGACGACAGGCCTTAATAGGCCCTGAAGGAGGCCACTCCGGGAAAATGACCCAGGAATGAAATGGAACAGGGGAACCCGGCATGCCTGCCAAAGGTGCCTCAGAATCCTGCCCAATATGGACTGACTGATTTACCGTCAATTCCAACCAATTGAATTTAATTTTTTGAAGGAAAGTTCTACAAACTTAGATTAGATTTCGATTTATTGTCTCGTGTGCGGCGGTATAGTGAAAAGTACTGTTCTGTGTACAGTCCAGGCAGATCAGTCCATACATGAAAAACATAGGACATATTTATTTTCTGCCCCACAAAAGAAAAACAGTTTTCTGGTCAGAATATTAGATCTATTTTGCAATCTTTCCACTTTTATGAAAGGGGAAGTGAAAAAGGAGACTTCTTCTTTCTGCCACCATTCAACCGTATAATTTTAGAATTTTTCGATGATCAAAATAAGTCTGGTTTTGCTGAACAGAGATCCACTCCTTTGAGTACTTCAATTTAGACGGCCGTTGGTAAGTAGCCTTGCTATCTCAATGTGGTTTGTGCAGTGGCTGGAGGGCACATTCCCTTTTTAGCATAGTGACCACTTCAAGGAACTTTTAGACAATAGCAGGGTGCACCTGCCAGCCAGGATCGCATGTTAGGAAAATTGTGGGCGCGCTCCCCGTGACGTTCCGACTCTCAAAGATGCATGGATGGGACATTTTGAGCAGCAACTTGTGTCCAATAAAGGCTTCGAGTCCACCCTGCCGTGGTACTGAGAAGGTAAACTGCTCCTGTATCATTCAGTGAAAAGCTACCACGACAAACAAGTGTATTTCCTTGCTTTGAAAGGATGGGACTGTCAGGAATATTCCAAGCACCTCTAGTGTAAAGCAGAGTATGCAGAGTTCCTTTGGCATTGTGAACGTGTTGCAGAGTGCCGTATTTCTGCTGTACTGGGGTTACGGGGATGGGGCGGGGTGTGGGCTTTTCTGAGGGTCAGTGCAGACTGGGTGAGCCTCCTTTATCACTTGGGGTTCTATGGTGTTCAATTTCGAATGCTTTTGCTATTTGAGAGCAATGAAAATTCCTCAAATTCAACCCGTTCAAAACGCCTCTTGAAACTTTGAAATAAAAAAAATACCCTTGTTAAAGTGTGGAGAGGTGCTTCTGTCCTTTTGTTTGAAACTGCTGATAGTGAGGGGGTCTGGCTGAATAGATTTAACATGTCAGCCCACTGGGTGAGCTGTATTTCTTTTTCAATCCAATATAAACCTGCTATTAGTGAAACATTAATGCACATTAATTCCACCATGTGTCTCTCGAGTCGCAATTGAACATGAGGAATGAGGCTTGTGTTACTAAATTGTATGCATGAAACAATGTACGAAACGACGACAAGGAACAGTACATGACCCTGGGTGCATGAACAAATTATGTGCCACAGCCCTGGAATGGATTGAGAAATAATTTGGGCAGCACGTTAGCATAGTGGTTAGCACAATTGCTTCACAGCTCCAGGGTCCCAGGTTCGATTTCCGGCTTGGGGCACTGTCTGTGTGGAGTCTGCACGTCCTCCCCATGTGTGTGTGGGTTTCCTCCGGGGGCTCCGGCTTTCTCCCACAGTCCAAAGATGTGCAGGTTAGGTGGATTGGCCATGATAAAATTGCCCTTAGTGTCCAAAATTGCCCTTAGTGTTGGGTGGGGTTACTGGGATAGGGTGGAGGTGTGGGCTTGGGTAGGGTGCTCTTTCCAAGAGCCGGTGCAGACTCAATGGGCCGAATGGCCTCCTTCTGCACTGTAAATTCTGTGATTCTAGGATCTCAGATTTTAAATTTCTAATTTCAGAATGCAGCTCAGCTCATATTTCTATCTGGAGAGGTTGGATTTGACATTTAGTCAGGGGCGAATGCGATCAAAGGATATAGCGGGGCGGGGGTGGGGGGAGGGGAGGCTTTCGAGTTGGATGATCAGCCATGACCATAATGAATGGCGGAGCACGGCCAAATGGCCTCCTCCTGCTCCTATTTTCTATGCGTGTATCCCTTTCAACTGCCACTGTAACCCGAATGAGGTGTTTTTGACGGGTGAAGTACCTGTAAAAACCAAGTTTAGTTGACTATAACACGATTGATACTCTGACACAGACTCTGGGCTCGGTTTTTGGTGTACCAAACACTGCTGGGCTCATGGCTGTGTCCTGGCGTAGTGCCAGTCTAACATTGCTCTTTGATGCTGTGAGCTAGAATCATAGAATCCCTACAGTGCAGAAGGAGGCCATTCAGCCCATCGAGTCTGCACTGACCTTGATCCACTATCCCACCTTATCGACATAACCCAATAACCCCACCTAATCTTTTGGACACTCAGGGACAATTTTAGCATGGTCAATCCACCTAACCTGCACATAGAATTGACAATGTAGAAGGAGCCCATTCAGCCCATCGGGTCCGCACTGGCCCTTGGAAAGAGCACCCTACCCAAGCCCACACCTCCATCCTATCCCCGTAACCCCAACTAACCTTTTTTTGGACACTAAGGGCAATTTAGCACGGCCAATCCACCTAAACTGCACATCTTTGGACTGTGGGAGGAAACCGGAGCAAAAAGGTTAGGAGGGGTTATGGGAATAGGGTGGAAGTGAAGGCTTAAGTGGGTCAGTGCAGACTCGATGGACCGAACGGCCTCCTTCTGCACTGTATGTTCTATTTTCTGTTTTTTTTTATAAATTTAGATTAGCCAATTATTTTTTCCAATTAAGGGGCAATTTAGCATGGCCAATCCACCTACTCTGCACATTTTTGGGTTGTGGGGGCGAAACCCGCGCAGACACGGGGAGAATGTGCAAACTCCACACGGACAGTGACCCATAGCCGGGATCGAACCTGGGACCTCAGCGCCGTGAGGCAGTTGTGCTAACCACTAGGCCACCGTGCTGCCCTTATGTTCTATTTCTAATAACAAATTGTCCCATTAATATCAGACAAACAAAATGTGCAACTTTTTTTTTTAGAGCAATGCAAAACTTGAAATATAATACTGGGCGAGATTTTCCGGCTGTTCTCGCAGGGTCTTCCAGTTCCGCTGACGGGGACCACCTCACCCCCGCCCATGTTTGTATTTTTTTGCATGATCTTCCGGCCCTGCCAGGGTCAACTGAGTCTCCCGCCCAATGGATTAAATCCCGCTGCAGTTAGGAATCTTGCAGCGTGCCCTTCGAGTTAAACAATTTCCCTGCAGTTCAAAAATATTTACACTGTTAAGTGTTGAAAGTGCAAGCTGACAATGGCCGGGCCAACACATTGGGTGGGATTTTCCAGTCCCATCAGCGGCGGGCATCATTATGGGCAGGATGGCAAAATCTGGAGAGCAGCCTTTTCCCGTCTCGAATGTGGCGACTGCCCACTGCTGGCAGACTGGGAAAAAAACAGACTGCTACCTTATGGGCCCTTTAGGGCAGCAGGGTAGCATGGTGGTTAGCATAAATGCTTCACAGCTCCAGGGTCCCAGGTTCGATTCCCGGCTGGGTCACTGTCTGTGTGGAGTCTGCACGTCCTCCCCCTGTGTGCGTGGGTTTCCTCCGGGTGCTCCGGTTTCCTCCCACAGTCCAAAGATGTGCGGGTTAGGTGGATTGGCCATGCTAAATTGCCCGTAGTGTCCTAATAAAAGGAAGGTTAAGGGGGGGGGGGGGGGGTTGTTGGGTTACGGGTATAGGGTGGATACGTGGGTTTGAGTAGGGTGATCATGGCTCGGCACAACATTGAGGGCCGAAGGGCCTGTTCTGTGCTGTACTGTTCTATGTTATTAGCCGTGTGATTTAAGGTTTGTTTTAAGATACGGAGGAATGATGAAGAAGGCGAATTAGAGTTAAACCACAGAGGGAAAGGGAAGGGGCGGTATTTTCCACCCAAAATCCACCCCCCCCCCCCCCCCCCCCCCCCCCGACCTTCCCGCTTTCACCGATGTTGAACCCGTCATCTTCCAGTGCCCCTCGTGGGAAGGGGCTGGAAAATTTGTCCCAAGCTGACGGGAAGAGAGATTGGATTAAAGATTGAGAATAAAAGAGGGAAAAGGAAACGTACTAAAAATGTTTTTTTTTAATTCAAAATGAGAAATGATAACTCACTGCACTCAGGAACGAGACCCAACAGCTTAAATTGTTCCCGCAATGGATGGGGGAAGGTTGCATTAGCAATTATCATGGTGTTAAAATAACACTTGGCCGAAGGAACAGCCAGTCTAACAGGCAATAAATGCAGCAAGTTCTAAAAGGAGGAGGTTAAAGGGGAAATGCTGTGTGTGCGAAGCGCGCAGTGCAAGCAGCATTAATTCTAACTGGACGAGACAGGGTAGATGCAGGATGTTCCTGATGGTGGAAGAGTTCAGAAGCAGGGGTCACAGTCTAAGAATACAGGATAGGCCATTGAAGACTGAAATGAGGCGAAATTTCTTCACCCAGAGTGGTGAGCCTATGGAATTTGTTACCACAGAAAGCGCAGTTGAGGCAGGATGCTCCGTTTCAGAAACTAAGTGTTGGCGCCAGGACTGAATCAGTTGACTTCCACGACAACTAAATTGGCGGCAGTCCCGCAGCAGTTCATGATCGTTGATGGGCTAACATTGGCACCACATGTTTCCAGTGAAAAACGGTGCCTGATTCACCGGGATCACGAATGCCACTCGAGAGGCTGACAAGCTGCAGCCGTATGTAAGCACTCCACTCCCCATTTACACTCACCCCAGCCAGTAGGATGGCAGCACGGAGAGTGCTACCCGGTTTTCCGACGCAGGGCTGGAGACCCTGCTGGATGTTGTGGAGGAGAGGCAGGCCACACTGTTCCTCAGGGTGGGCAGGAGGCTGCCACCCGCTGCCGTACACCGAGCCTGGGCGCAGGCAGCAGTAGCCGTGAGAGCCACGGGCCCCACCACAAGGACAGGTTTAGCGATGTCGCAAGAAGCTGCACGACCTCCTCAGGGCGGTTAAGGGGAGTAGGCAGCACTGGGGCCCTGGCATCAACTCCCGTGCCAAACCCCCCCCACACGGAGGGCGACTGAACCCCACCTGCCGGGACTGTGCATGTTCTCCACCCTGCACCACGTGCCAGTACCCATACTGCCCGCCATGGCTGGGTGCCCTGAGAAGGCGGTGCATTACCAGAGAGAGAAAGAGAGCTTATCGGACCTGTGGCCCGTCACCGCCGCAGAGCGGCGGGCACTGGATGTGGTCGATGGGCTGGAGAGAGGGCAGTGGCTGAGGCGGAGGTCGGCAAGTGAGACCCCACTGCTTTGCGGTTTCCGGAGGAATGTGTGAATACCCCTTTACCACCCGCACACCACCACCCCAACCCACGATCCAATCATGCGTCATGTCTTGTGGGTTGCAGGATTACCTGGCGACGAGGCGGGCCCTTCTGGTGTCCCCCACCCCTGACCCCAACCCCAAGCAGATTCCAGTGCCAAAGAGGCAACGGAGAGCGAAGGTAGCCCCCGAAACGCCAGCCCAAGACATCCCGGAGTGCCAGTCCGAGGATGGCACTGACATCCCGTCACAGCTGTCACCAACACCCTCCACCATCCCAGACACACTCACCTCGGTTGGGCACTTTAGTGAAGAGGCTCCTGGGGCACTATCTGGTGCGCACCACACAATGTGCTGCGGTACATCAGGTGGAGATATGAACCCCCAAGAGGGCAGACGGTCGGAGAGCAGCCCGTACCCCAAGGACTAGTTGCCATCCAGACGGGTCTCGGGCTTCTGGGGCCTGTAAGGCCAGAAAGATACACACCACTTAAGTTGGCACGGGTGCAGCACATAAGATAGCATTAGGGGCTAGGGCACAAACCTG
The DNA here is from genome assembly GCF_902713615.1 of Scyliorhinus canicula. Lineage (NCBI taxonomy): Eukaryota > Metazoa > Chordata > Chondrichthyes > Carcharhiniformes > Scyliorhinidae > Scyliorhinus > Scyliorhinus canicula. The sequence continues at coordinate 4,701,481 of NC_052172.1, read as the reverse complement.
TCTGGCAATGTTCACATGTTATTTGCAAAATAAGCACCAAGTTCCAACCTGCCTCGGTGCTCTTTCAGCAGGGTGTCAGGGCTGGGCTGGCTGCAGAGGGGCTGCTGCGCGGGGTGGGGGGCGAGATGGGCACACAGTGGAGGTTGCCACGGGCCGGCGCCCCAGGACGGTCCCCACACATCTCCCCGGTACCCCGCCCCTTCCTCTGAACCCCAACTCCACCCCACCCCCAATCCAACCCAAGGGTTCAGTGGGACGGTATGATGGAATGGCCAGCTCGCATGCAGGGATCGCCCTAGCGGACGGTGGAAAGAGCTACCTTGGGCAGGAGTCAGTCGCTGTCAAACGAAGCAGAGCATAGGGCATTATTTATGCAGCAAGGTCCGTCACCGCTTCTTCAGAGACATTTTCAACAAAATAAATCATTGGCTGTTCTATCGTTTGACAGGAGGAGAGCTGTGCATGTGTTACACCGATGGCCTTGTACAGCGGAATGTACTTGGCTCTGCTTTGTGGTCTGGCAGCTACCTCTGCGGCACAAGCGGACATGAAAGACAGGTGAGTTTGCTGCGCTGCTTTGGTAAACCAAGTACCTAAAAATACAGCTGCAATTTCTGTTCCTCTTTCTCATTTCCATTATGATGCAATGTTAAGAGTTAATTCCACCACTATTACTAGTTTCTACCCATGTGCTGTAATTGTACCTGTACTTTCCTCGAAATTCATTGAGGCGATCCCCTTACAAACAGAAACAAGGACATCCCAAGATGGCAAAGAATTAACCATTTAGCATATCCGCTGTAGAAAATCATAGGCCCAGATTTTCCCAGTCAGCAGGGAGGTGACGGTGCTCGTCGCTGACCTGGAAAAACAGTTGCCTACAAAGAGCTAGTGAACTCTATGGCATGGGTTTCAGTTTTCCCAACGTCACCAAATCTACCGCGCCCAGCATCAGTGATGTCATCAGAGACCAAGCAGCCAATCACAGTGAAGAATTCTCACTGACAACAACCCAGGAAGTAAAAAGCACAGATTATTTTAATTATTTTACAGAGAATGAAAGTCAGTGGGGAGGTAACGGCTATGTCCCCTTATTCTTCCAAACGCTAGAAAATATAGGCCTATCCTATATTCACAGCTCCAGGGTCCCAGGTTCGATTCCCGGCTGGGTCACTGTCGGTGCGGAGTCTGCACGTCCTCCCTGTGTGTGCGTGGGTTTCCTCCGGGTGCTCCGGTTTCCTCCCACAGTCCAAAGATGTGCGGGTTAGGTGGATTGGCCATGCTAAATTGCCCGTAGTGTCCTAAAAAGTAAGGTTAAGGGGGGGGAGTTGTTGGGTTACGGGTATCAAGTGGATATGTGGGTTTGAGTAGGGTGATCATTGCTCTGCACAACATCGAGGGCCGAAGGGCCTGTTCTGTGCTGTACTGTTCTATGTTCTATATCCTACACAATCTTTCCTGTCCACATCCCAGGATAAAAATCAATTGAACCATCATTGCACAGCGTAAATCAACCAGAAATCCACCCTTGGGTAAATGAGCAAAACACTGCAAGTGTGCTCTCATCACATCTCAATACAACAGCAGCACGACTCCCTTATTCATAGACTGTGCCCCAGTGATCAATGTACCTTTTGCCTTTCTGCCTGCATTGACTGTCTGTGATTTGTGTACCAGGACACCCCAAGCCATCTGAAGCCCAACATTTACTCGTCTCTCTCGCCTCTTAAACATATTCCGCATTTCCATCCTTTCGAGAAACGTGAACGGTTTCTCCCCTTCCCACATTCTGCTCCATCTGCCACCTTTCTCTGCACTCAGCTCAACCGCCTATTCAACTTTGCGGCCTCTTTACATCCTCCTCGTAGCTCACTTAACCACTTTGCTTTGTTTCATGGGATGGTGATGACCAACACGAGGGGACATAGCTTTAAATTGAGGGGTAGTAGATATAAGACAGATGTCAGAGGCAGTTTCTTTACTCAGAGAGTAGTAGGGGTGTGGAACGCCCTGCCTGCAACAATAGTAGACTCGCCAACTTTAAGGGCATTTAAGTGGTCACTGGATAGACATATGGATGAAAATGGAATAGCGTAGGTCAGATAGGCTTCAGATGGTTTCACAGGTCGGCGCAACATCGAGGGCCGAAGGGCCCGTACTGCACTGTAATGTTCTATGTCTATGTTCAAACTCAGATATATGACACTTGGCCCCTTTATCTAAGTTGAAGGTCACCCTTCATAAATGACTGCAGATTGCTGTGGAGCTGCAGGCCGTTCAGGCTGCTCTGCCTCACCGGTTATCCCTTCAGTGCTTTCCAAACAGGACATCATGATTAACTACTCATTTTTTCTGGAAGTCATAGATATGGGGGCAACACGGTAGCATGGTGGTTAGCATAAATGCTTCACAGCTCCAGGGTCCCAGGTTCGATTCCCGGCTGGGTCACTGTCTGTGCGGAGTCTGCACGTCCTCCCCGTGTGTGCGTGGGTTTCCTCCGGGTGCTCCGGTTTCCTCCCACAGTCCAAAGATGTGCGGGTTAGGTGGATTGGCCATGCTAAATTGCCCGTAGTGTCCTAAAAGGTAAGGTTGGGGGGGGGGGGGGGGTTGTTGGGTTACGGGCATAGGGTGGATACGTGGGTTTGAGTAAGGTGATCATGGCTCGGCACAACATCGAGGGCCGAAGGGCCTGTTCTGTGCTGTACTGTTCTATGTTGTATATAATTCACATTCTAGGCCAAGGTACTGGCGCATTAAAAAGAGAGGCTGTTCAGGAGGGCCGGTAACTATCACTCATTCCAAGAGGTAAGAAGACGTCGGTGTGAGCTATGGGAACCTTCAAAGGCTATGATCATTTGGAATGAATGAAGCTACAGGGAGTGTAAAGTCGATAGTGAAAGCCTTTCCCTACTTTAATGAACAGCAGGCTTTAATTCCGTCCACACTTCAATGGCCTGACTGGCGACAATTGAGTCTTGCCTGCCCAAGTGGAGTTTGAGTGGCACGCCACTCCGGAACTGAGATTCGCAGCACCTTACCCACCGGTGTGTCACATACGGGGCTGTTATACTGCTTGCTATGCTGTTTTTGTTTGTTCCTTCGAATGTCTTCCTTCCTCTTTAGAAGACACTGACCCATGCTGGGGTGCAGTTCCAAAGGTGTTGGTAACACTCCAGTATCCGTGACTATCCTCCATACATGAGCTTAGATGGGGAGTATTAAGAACAGACAGACTGGAATTCTCCAGCCGTTTGCTGGCAGCCTGGCCCGCAGGTTTCCCGGCGGCTTCGATTCCAATTGACAGGACCGGGGATCCCATCGCCTGCGAACGAACGGCGCGCCGCCAAGAAACCCGCCACTGTGGGACCGGAGAATCCAGCCCCATGGTCTCTTGCTATAACATGGCGGAGTGAGGATGGAGGTTGGGGGGAGGGGTGGCGAGAGAGAACAGTGGAGGCGCTAGAAAAACAATGTCAATAGTCATTTTCAGCCATTTGCCTGGGAGTTTCGCCAGGCCGCAATCACGGTTACAACGGAAGACTGGGCGCCATACTTCTATCTTTGAAAAACAATTACACTTTGTCGGTCCTTATTTTGTGATCTTTGTTTCAAAGATGCCACTGGAAGTGTTTGACATTTGCTCAACTGTGGCCAGGATCATACTGCATGGTAAGAATTTTGCAAGTAATGTTATTCACAGGTTTTTGTAAAGCAAATTACACAATTTTTGCGATAATGTTGATTCAAATAATATTGCTCATTTTGTCGCTGTCTTGTATCAAGTCCAAAGCGAGACAGAGAGCAGGCTCCCTGGGGAAACCCATGCTATTTGCTTTGCACTTAAAACTAATGCATCAATTTTGCAAAACCATAGCCTGAATTTTCAGAGGATGGGAATAAGGAGGTTTTCTGAAAAAAAAAGGCCAGAATTCTGTACTCCCCATCCAAGGTGGGGTGGTTGGGGGGGGGGGGGGGGGGGGGGGGGGGGGAGAGGCATGAGGTTCCAAGGGCAGCAATAAGGGTCTCGGAGACAGGAAGAGAAGACAGGTCCGGAGGTCACCAGGCCTTAAGGAGGATGCGCCTCCTTCCCACCCGAGTTCCAACTATCGTTATTTACACTTCTCCCGAACCATCATCCGCCCGCCAGGCTAAAAACTGAGGCTGGGTGAGAAACGTCCCTTAAGTGGCCATTAAATGACCATTTAAAGGCTTTAATTGGAGCAAAGGCGGGATTCCCCACCGAGGCTCCGCCTTCCCCAGCGTACAATTGCTACGTTGCAGTGGGCAGGATTCCAGAGGGAACCTGTCCAAGCAATTTCATGCACCCCCCGACCCCACGCCTTGGGTGGGGTGTGTAGAACTCTGGCCTGTGTTTTTTTCAGAAAACCTCCTTGTCCATGTGACCCCCCCCCCCCCCCCTCCCCCCCCATACCTGCTCCCTCAAGCCCATTCCTACTAAACTGCTGACCAGCGAATTCCTTTCCTTGTCCCCATGCTTAATGCTACTGTTAATGATTCTCTCTTTTCAGGTCACGTTCCTCTCTCCTTTCATTCTGCAGTTGTCACCCCCTCCTCAAAGAACCAACTTTTGTCCCCATTGGCCTTACAAACTACCACCCCATCTCTAGCCTCCATTTCCTCCATAAAGTCTTGAAATATGTTATAATCTCCTCCTTCATCTTACCCACAACTCCATGTTTGAATCTCTCCTATCAGGTTTCCGTCTCTGCCACAGTACCAAAACATCCTGGGGGTTACCACTGCCCATAAACTGAACTGGACCACCAATATAAATACTGTGGCTACATGAGGGGGCAGCAGGGTAGCATGGTGGTTAGCATAAATGCTTCACAGCTCCAGGGTCCCAGGTTCGATTCCCGGCTGGGTCACTGTCTGTGTGGAGTCTGTACGTCCTCCCCCTGTGTGCGTGGGTTTCCTCCGGGTGCTCCGGTTTCGTCCCACAGTCCAAAGATGTGCGGGTTAGGTGGATTGGCCATGCTAAATTGCCCGTAGTGTCCTAATAAAAGTAAGGTTAAGGGGGGGTGGGGTTGTTCGGTTACGGGTATAGGGTGGATACGTGGGTTTGAGTAGGGTGATTATGGCTCGGCACAACATTGAGGGCCGAAGGGCCTGTTCTGTGCTGTACTGTTCTATGTTCTATGAGCCGATCAGAGGCTATAACTCAGCTCCTTTCTCCACAAAGCCTGTCCACCATCTACAGGGCATAAGTCAGGATGTGACGGAATACTCTTCATTTGCCTGGATGAGTGCCAACAACACTCAAGAAGCTCAACGCCATCCACTTGATTGCTCCCCCTTCAACAAACATTCAATCCCTCCCCAATGGTGCACAGTGGCAGTCGTGTGTACCATCTATAAGATGCGCTGCAAGAATTCACCAAGGTTCCTTAGCCAGCACCTTCCAAACACCCAACCGTTACCATCTAGAAGGACAAGAGCAGCAGATACCTGGGAACTCCACCACCTGGAGGTTCCTCTCCAAGCCACTCACCATCCTGATTTGGAAATATATCGGCCGTCTCTTCACTGTCACTGGGTTAAGTTCCTGGAACTCCCTCCCTAATAGCACTGTGGGTGTACCTACACCTCAGAGACTGCAGCGGCTCAAGGCAGCTCACCACCACCTTTGCAAGGGGAACTCGGACAATAAATGCTGGCCTGGCCACCTGCGCCCGCAACCCATAAAAATGAATTTTTAAAATGACCAAGGTCACAAATTGCATCTATTTCACCTTGATCAATGTAAATTATCCCTCTTCATCTTTCTCAACGTGTTTGCAGCCTTTGACACAGTTGACCACACTGTCCTCCTCCAACACCTCTCCACTGTTGTCTACGTGAGACTCCCTAAATCTCTCTGCCTTGTAGCCATTTGAACTGTCTCTTTCTGTGACTTAGTGTCATGAATGTTTTATTGATATCGTTCTTGTTCAGCATCTAGGGATGTTACCTCAAGATCAGTGAAGTAAGGAATAAATGGGTTTCCTTCTTGTGTAGTGTTTTTTTGCAAGTGTTCACTTAGTTATGATTTGTTGGTGTTTTATCTGAAGTATGGCATCTATAGTGTGGCAATCCTCTCAGAACTGTTGTATAAATTGAAGTTCAGGGACGGGATTTTCCGGTCCGCTAGCCACATTTTCCTGCGCGGCGTGCCCTCGCCTGCAGCGGGATCCTCTGTTCCGGCAGCCGGCCAATGGGATTTCCCCTTGTGGCCACCACACGCTGTCGGGAAACCCACGGGCGTGTGTGCGCTGCCGGCAGAGCGGAGGATATAGATAGAATTTACAGTGCAGAAGGAGGCCATTCGGCCCATCGAGTCTGCACCGGCTCTTGGAAAGAGCACCCTACCCAAGATCAACACCTCCACCTTATCCCCATAACCCAGTAACCCCACCCAACACTAAGGGCAATTTTGGACACTGAGGGCAATTTATCATGGCCAATCCACCTAACCTGCACATCTTTGGACTGTGGGAGGAAACCGGAGCACCCGGAGGAAACCCACGCACACACGGGGAGGATGTGCAGACTCCGCACAGATAGTGACCCAAGCCGGAATCGAACCTGGGACCCTGGAGCTGTGAAGCGATTGTGCTATCCACAATGCTACCGTGCATCATAGTGCAAACATTAAAAAAGCCAGAGATGAGGAATATTCATCTAAGAAACATACGGACATAAGCACTAGAGCAGCCCCTTGAGCCCGCCCTGCCATTCAATACGATCATGACTGATCTCATCTCGGTCTCATCTCCACTTTCCTGCCTGTTCTCCATAACCCTTTACCTGCCCCATTAGACCTCACTGATGTGTCATGGGCTGTCCTGGAAGTACAGAAAGCACTTCTTCTGACGTGCAGAAAGCACTGGGTCAGAGAATCGCCGGGGGGCGGCATGAATCCCGCCTCTGCCGGCTGCCGAATTCTCTGGCGCCGGGGATTTAGCGGGGGCGGGAAACGCGTCGCGCAGGTCGGCGGCCGCTAGCAGCGGCCCTCCCGGTGATTCCCCGGCCTACGATGGGCCGAGTGGTCGTCCGTTTTCGGCCAGTCCCGCCGGCGTATATTACACCAGGCTGTGCGGGCGGCCTCCGGGGTCCTTCGGGTGGCGGGGGGGAACCTTGTCCCGGGAGGTGCCCCCACGGTGGCCTGGGCCACGATCGGGGCCCACCGATCCGCAGGCGGGTCTGTGCCGTGGGGGCACTCTATTCTTCCGCGTCGGCCGCTGTGATCCTCCGCGATGGCCGACGCGGAGATGAACCCCCGCCTGCGTAGGCGCTGGGATGACGCCAGCACACACTGGCGCTCCCACGCAAGCGCCAAACCGCACCGGCCGGCCCTGCGCAAACCACTCCTGCACCAGCCTAACCCCTGAAGGTGCGGAGGATTCCGCACCCTTGGGGCGGCCCGACGCCGGAGTGGTTCACGCCACTCCTCGGCTCCGGGGTTGCCCGCCCCATCGATTCTCGCAGAATCCCACCCAACATGTTTAAATAGATCATCATTTATGCTGGGGAATCATGAACAAGGAGATATAATCTTAGAATTAGAGCGTGTGAGTGAGTCTGAAGGTGTGTGTAACCGTGTCTGTGTGGAATTGCATGTGTGCAGAAGTGTAATTGCGTGTCCACATGCATGATGCGAGTCATTGTGAGCGCAGGCACCAATATTCAGGTCGTGCACTTGGTGAAAGAAATACGCCACCAAGGCACAGCATCTCAGAGGGGCCTCAACATTAGGGTAGCACTGAGGGCAGCACGGTAGCATAGTGGTTAGCACAATTGTTTCACAGCGCCAGGATCCCAGGTTCGATTCCCAGCTTGCGTCACTGTCTGCGCGGAGTCTGCACATCCTCCCTGTGTGTGCGTGGGTTTCCTCCAGGTGCTCCGGTTCCCTCCCACAGTCCAAGGATGTGCAGATTAGGTGGATTGGCCATGATAAATTGTCCTTAGTGTCCAAAATTTCCCTTAGTGTTGGGTGGAGTTACATGGTTATGGGGATAGGGTGGAGGTGTGGGCTTGGGTAGAGTGCTCGGGTAGAGTGCTCTTTCCTAGAGCCAGTGCAGACTCGATGGGCCGAATGGCCTTCTTCTGCACTGTAAATTCTATGATAAAGGTATCGCTGTAGGGTCCGAAGGCGGAAGATCGCTATCTGCGTCCGGTGACACACCAGCGTCTAACCACCCTCCCTAAGCGGGAGACTCCGTATCTCAGCAGCGACCCAGTGAGATCTTTAGTCCCAGAAGTCGATGACCACCTTTTGAATTTTTGTGACAAACTCGTAGGTAGGGTCAAAGTGCCACAGCATGGAGTGATCAGCTGACTTATGACCAACACTCGACCCCTGTAAGACAGCACTCAGGCAATCCTTCCCAGCGATTCAGGTGAATTTGGCCCCCAACCCCTGCCAGTTTGCTGGCCAGAATTCCTCAGCAGGGCAGAGATGGACCCGCAGGTGCAGGAGACGGGTCCTGCTCCAGGTGAAAGGCCTGAGTTCCTCCGGAAGGATTCCGTCTGCCACTGACTTGTCCCAGTTGAACCTGGCAGAGGATACAGTAGAGTGCACTTCCTGGTACCCATGCATCCTCCGCAGTCAGCCAGCTCTGTGAACATGAGTAGTACGTCATCATCGTAGGCCGCAAGGACAATCTCAATGCCCAGTCTGTGCAGAACCAATCCTGACATCCTTCTCTACAAGAGGGGCAGGAAATGTTCCACTCGAATAGAATATAACTGGTCAGACATGGGGAAGCCCCGATGCACTCCTCTCCAAAAACGAAGGGGATGTCACTGGGGACCCATTAACCTTAAGTAGACACTCTGCAGCAGTGCACAGATGTCAGATCCGGGTGAAACAACCCAAAAGCTCGCAGAGTCCCAAATAAATATTTGTGATCCCCCGTCAAGGGCTTTCTTGTGGTCGAGGGGCAGGAATGTGCTCAACAGACCAGCCCCGAGAATGATGAATCACGTTGCAGACCAGGTGGATGTCATTATGGATAGTCTGGCCCGGGTCCGTGTGGAAAAGGTCAGGGTGGGATCATGTGGTCCTGCACGGAGCAAAGTCATTGTCCTACAAAGTCATGAAACACTCCCCCCGGATACATGCGTAGTGGTTCCACGGGATGTCCCAGAATGTCCTGACTCCACGGTCAACCCGGGACTTGCCTGTTGAGTGCGCCGGTCAGTTCTCCCAGAGTTATAGGGGCATCAAGCCTTCTGGTGGCCTCCGGCGGGAGTTATTGTAACAAGTGTGTCCAAAGAATATGTGAGTAATTGTGTGTACTCACTGAATTGTTTTTTCATTAATGGGGCCAATTTATTGCCCCTCCCTAATTGCCCTTGAGAGGGCATTTAAGAGTCACCCACATTTCTGTGGGTCTGGAGTCACATGTAGGCCAGACCGGGTAAGGACGGCAGATTTCCTTCCCTGAAGGACATTCGTGAATCAGGTGGGTTTTTACGACAATTGACAGCGGTTTCATGCTCCTCATTTGACTTTTAATTCCAAATTTTTATTGAATTCAAATTTCACCATCTGCAGTGGCGGGATTTGAACCTAGATCCCAAAAGCATAATTCTGGGTCTCTGGTTTACTAATCCAGTGACAATACCACCATCTCCCTGACACTGAATGTCAATAATTGTGTGTTCATGCTCATGACAGTGAGTAATTCTCTGTACACGCTGAGTGTGAGTAACTGTGTGCATGCTCACTGAGTGAGTAATTGTGTGTGCATGTTCAGTGTGACTGATTGTGAATGCTAAGTGTGAATAATTGCGTGTGCTTACTGAATGTAATTGTTTGTTTATGCAGGGTGGGATTGGGGCAGCACGGTGGCGCAGTGGTTAGCACTGCTGCCTCAAGGGAGAGTATCAAATGAAATAAGGGAGAGTATCAAATTGAAGGAAAAAGCATATAAAGTGGCAAAGATTGCGGGGAGATTAGAGGACTGGGAAATCTTTAGGGGGCAACAGAAAGCTACTAAAAAAGCTATAAAGAAGAGTAAGATAGAGTATGAGAGTAAACTTGCTCAGAATATAAAAACAGACAGTAAAAGTTTTTACAAATATATAAGACAAAAAAGAGTGGCTAAGGTAAATATTGGTCCTTTAGAGGATGAGAAGGGAGTTTTAATAATGGAAAATGAGGAAATGGCTGAGGAACTGAACAGGTTTTTTGGGTCGGTCTTCACAGTGGAAGATACAAATAACATGCCAGCGACTGATAGAAATGAGGCTATGACAGGTGAGGACCTTGAGAGGATTGTTATCACTAAGGAGGGAGTGATGGGCAAGCTAATGGGGCTAAAGGTAGACAAGTCTCCTGGCCCTGATGGAATGCATCCCAGAGTGCTAAAAGAGATGGCTAGGGAAATTGCAGATGCACTAGTGATAATTTACCGAAATTCACTAGACTCTGGGGTGGTCCTAGTGGATTGGAAATTAGCAAACGTGACGCCACTGTTTAAAAAAGGAGGTAGGCAGAAAGCAAGAAATTATAGGCCAGTGAGTTTAACTTCGGTAATAGGGAAGATGCTGGAATCTATCATCAAGGAAGAAATTGCGAGGCATCTGGATAGAAATTGTCCCATTGGGCAGACGCAGCATGGGTTCGTAAAAGGCAGGTCATGCCTAACTAATTTAGTGGAATTTTTTGAGGACATTACCAGTGCAGTAGATAACGGGGAGCCGATGGATGTGGTATATCTGGATTTCCAGAAAGCCTTTGACAAGGTGCCACACAAAATGTTGCTGCATAAGATAAAGATGCATGGCATTAAGGGTAAAGTAGTAGCATGGATAGAGGATTGGTTAATTAATAGAAAGCAAAGAGTTGGGATAAATGGGTGTTCTCTCTGGTTGGCAATCAGTAGCTAGTGGTGTCCCTCAGGGATCCGTGTTGGGCCCACAATTGTTCACAATTACATTGATGATTTGGAGTTGGGGACCAAGGGCAATGTGTCCAAGTTTGCAGATGACACTAAGATGAGTGGTAAAGCGAAAAGTGCAGAGGATACTGGAAGTCTGCAGAGGGATTTGGATAGGTTAAGTGAATGGGCTCGGGTCTGGCAGATGGAATACAATGTTGACAAATGTGAGGTTATCCATTTTGGTAGGAATAACAGCAAACGGGATTATTATTTAAACGATAAAATATTAAAGCATGCCGCTGTTCAGAGAGACTTGGGTGTGCTAGTGCATGAGTCACAGAAGGTTGGTTTACAAGTGCAACAGGTGATTAAGAAGGCAAATGGAATTTTGTCCTTCATTGCTAGAGGGATGGAGTTTAAGACTAGGGAGGTTATGTTGCAATTGTATAAGGTGTTAGTGCGGCCACACCTGGAGTATTGTGTTCAGTTTTGGTCTCCTTACTTGAGAAAGGACGTACTGGCGCTGGAGGGTGTGCAGAGGAGATTCACTAGGTTAATCCCAGAGCTGAAGGGGTTGGATTATGAGGAGAGGTTGAGTAGACTGGGACTGTACTCGTTGGAATTTAGAAGGATGAGGGGGGAATCTTATAGAAACATTTAAAATTATGAAGGGAATAGATAGGATAGATGCGGGCAGGTTGTTTCCACTGGCGGGTGACAGCAGAACTAGGGGGCATAGCCTCAAAATAAGGGGAAGTAGATTTAGGACTGAGTTTAGGAGGAACTTCTTCACCCAAAGGGCTGTGAATCTATGGAATTCCGTGCCCAGTGAAGCAGTTGAGGCTCCTTCATTACATGTTTTTAAGGTAAAGATAGATAGTTTTTTGAAGAATAAAGGGATTAAGGGTTATGGTGTTCGGGCCGGAAAGTGGAGCTGAGTCCACAAAAGATCAGCCATGATCTAATTGAATGGCGGAGCAGGCTCGAGGGGCCAGATGGCCTACTCCTGCTCCTCGTTCTTATGTTCTTATGGCGCTGAGGACCCGGATTCGATCCCGGCTCTGGGTCACTGTCCGTGTGGAGTTTGCACATTCTCCCCGCGTTTGCGTGGGTATCACCCCCACAACCCAAAGATGTGCAGGGTAGGTGGATTGGCACACACTAAATTGCCCCTTAACTGGAAAAATTTATTTTTTTTAAATGCAGGATGTGCGTAATTGCGCGTGTTCAGAATGTGAGTAATTGTTTGTGCATGTTGAATGTGAGTAATTTTGTGCACTCATGCATGTAATTGTGCTCAATGAGTGTGTGTGTTCTCACTGCGTGTGAATAATTGGGTGCATGCTGAGTGTAATTGTGTAATCTTGTTGAGTGTGACCAATGGTGTGTGCTCAGAGCGTGAGTTAATTGTGTGTGCTCATGAATCTGAGTAATTGTGTGTGCATGCTGTGTGAGTAATTGTGCTCAGTGAGTGTGAGTATGCGTGTTCTCACGGCATGTAAGTAACTGTGCATGCCGAGTGTGAGTAATTGTGTGCGCATGCTGAATCTGAGTAAATGATGAGTGCGAATAATTGTGCACACTCACCAAGTGTGAGTAATTCTGTGTGGATGTTGAGTGTAATTGTGTGTGCTCAGAGTGTGAGTAATTGTCCCTGCATGTGGAGTGTGAGTAATCATGTGTGCACCCTGAGTGTGAGTAATTGCGTGAGCTCATTTAGTGTGATTGTGTGAGTAATTGTGAGCTCATTTAGTGTGATTGTATGTGCACACTGAGTGAGAGTAATTGAGAGCTCATTTAGTGTGAGTGATTGTGTGTGCACACTGAGTGTGAGTAATTGTGTATGGGCAGCACGGTAGCACAGAGGTTAACACTGTTGCTTCACAGCTCCAGGGTCCCAAGTTTGATTCCCGATTTGGGTCACTGTCTGTGTGGAGTCTGCACATTCTCCACGTCTCTGCGTGGGTTTCCTCCGGGTGCTCTGTTTTCCTCCCTCAGTCCAAAGTTGTGCAGGTTAGGTGGATTGGCCATGCTAAATTGCCCTTTAGGTGTCCAAAAAAAAAGTTAGGTGGGGTTACCGGGATAGGGTGGAGGTGTGGGCTTGGGTAGGGTGCTCTTTCCAAGGGCCAGTGCAGACTCGATGGGCTGAATGGCCTCCTTCTGCACTGTATAGTCTATGATTCTATGACCATCTCAGCTTCTTCCCTGAATCTTCGTAGGAGCTCACTATCATTGCCCCTCAGAAATGGTTCTAAACTTACTCTAGCTTCCGAGGTGAAAGGAAACTGAGAAACTTAAAAATAATCTGCAGTTTAGTTGCTTGCTAAATTACCCGAGTGTGCAACCATGAAGCAGAAATGTGAAGACACTAAAATAATAAATATAAATTATTTCCATTTCTTTAGACTTTTACAAAGTTTTCCTGCAGGATTCCAGCCCAAGTGGATGGTTGGACGATTCACGGACTCTGGTAATTAAAAAGAACTATTAACTATTTTTATATGGCTGAAATGTAATTCTATCTGTGGAACCGAGTGGTTTAATTTGCCACGAGCATATTGCAAAACCGATATTCACATTGTGTATTTATCTTATGTCCTGTTTTTTCATGTACGGAACTATCTGCCTGGACTGTATGCAGAACAATACTTTTCACTGTACCCCTGTACACCTGACATTAAATCTAAATCTAAATTACATTCTCACATGCCCCATTATGAATAGTTGCATGCTCTTCACATCAGAGTGGAAATCAACTTCATAGTCTGATGGTTTGTGCACTAATGAAATGAAAATGAAAATCGCTTATTGTCACGAGTAGGCTTCAATGAAGTTACTGTGAAAAGGCAGTAATTGGCATTATTTCACAATAATTTGGGAATAATAGAATAATTAACATCACTTAGCAGCCAAAATCCACTACGCCCAACAAAAAAAGCAGAAAGGCATGAGCTGGCAGTGATTAATTCCCGCAGTTCTGGGACTTCCACTGGATTTTCCTCCCCACTACCGATCCCACGCTCTAAAAATGGGAGGTGATAATCAGCCCCCATGTGTTTATGTGGGCACAATGGGCTGGTTAGAAATTAGCTGGCTTTGATTGAACTTGATAGATTTGTTTGGAATGGCCAAATACAGTGGGTAGCTGTCCTTGATAGATTGGAAGGGTCAAATCAAATTGACTGAGCCATCTAGTATAGATAGGTTGAACTGTACTCAACAGCTAGCCAGAACTAAATAATGTCACTTGTATTTAATTCCAAGCCAGACGGGGAAACGGTGCTGCAATCGAACCTGGCAGTTAACTCATGGGCAGTGTGTGGGTAAAAATGGGGGAAGCCACCGGCCCCAAGGATATCTTCCTCCGCCATAATTGTAGACGCAAAGGTCCCGTGATGTAACATTGGTGGGCAGGCTCAATCGGCCTGATTTAAAGAAATTAAAATAGAAAAAGCACTTGTCCTGCTCCACGTGACTCCCTCCCCCACAGAACCCTCTTCCCCCACAACAGATCTTCACCCACAACAGAGCACCCCCGCCTCTCTCTCCCCCCCCCCCTCCCCCCACAGTTGCATCCTCATGGAACTCCACCCACCATCGCCACCACGTAGGCCGCCTCAATGGAAACTGAATTCCCCCCACGGAAACATCGCCCCAGCACTGCCTGGGTAACTTCCCCCCATCACCGCCTGAGAGCAGTATCCATGATGCGCGGGGAGGGGGGGGGGGGGGGGGAGTGACTGGGTACTGTCCGGGCATGACATTCTCGTCTCTGGGGGCTGTACTCACCTGCGTGCCAGGTACACCTTGTGGGGGAGATCTGTCATAATTCACATCCTGACGTGAATAGATAATCCAACAAGGGGAGAACTATCAGGCATAAAGGCCTGACAATGATATTTAAATCAATGAAAGTGGGGAGTCTGACTTTCGAGGTTTGGGACTCCCACTGGATTTTACTCCCCACCACCATTCCCGCTTTCTAAAAATGGGATGGGAAAATCAGCCCCCTGTGTTTATTTGGGCACAATGGGCTGGTTAGCAATTAACTGGCTTTGGTTGAGCTTGATAGATTTGTTTGGAATGGCCAAATACAGTGAGTAGCTGTCCTTGATAGATTGGAAGGATCAAATCAAATTGACTGAGCCATCTAGTATAGATAGGTTGAACTGTACTCAACAGCTAGCCGGAATAAATAATGTCACTTGTATTTAATTCCAGGCCAGACGGGAAACGGGGCTGCAATCGAACCTGGCAGTTAACTCACAAGGACATTGATGTGAGGAATTTGTTTTTATTCATTCATTGGATGTGGGCGCGACGAGCTAGGCTGGCATTTATTGCCCATCCCTAATTGCCCTTGAGAAGGCCAAGTAACACCCTGAGGTCACTTAACTTTGAATAAAGTGATACGATTGGCAAATTTGATGGGTGATATAAAAAATTGTTGTATTATTTAGAAAGGTTTGCATTTATAATCGCTCTTTCCGTATTCACTGAACATCTCAAAGCGCTTTACAGCCAATGACGTACTTTTTGAAGTGTAGTGACTGTTGTGAGGTAGGAAATGAGGCAATTAGCTTGTGTTCAGCAAGATCCCGCAAGCAGCAATGTGATAAAGGCCAGATAATATTTTGTGATACTAAATATTGTCCTGTGCTCCCGTGCTCTTCTTCAAACTAGTGACATGTGAGCTCATCCCGAGCAGGCTTTAATTTATCTTCATATCCGAAAGACAGGGAAAGCTCCCTCAGCACTGCACTGGAGCGTCAGCCTTGGTCTTTGTGATCAAGCCCCGGAATGGGACTTAAACCCTGACTCAGAGAACTTCTCAATACCGTGAATTGTGGAACCACAAATATTAACTTCCAACTTAATAAAATTGAGTTTGGCAGATGTTGTCTGAAAGAAACATGAAGCCAGTTTTTGTCATGTGCTTCACAAGAGCAATGAATACATCACATATCACCGGGGATCAAACTAGGTTCAAAATGTCCAATGTACAAAATTTATGAGCATAAGTACATAATGATGAAGGTTTTGAAAATAAAATCTAGCACATACCAGAATTTCTGATAATTAACTGCTTGATTGGTCGTTTGTGTACACGGTAAAGGATAAATAATTAGTTTCATGGAAGAAATCAGTCTCGGCATAACTAGATTCACTCACATTCTCCAGTTGATTTCATCCAACAAATGGGAATAAATTGGGCCATACCAAATGAAGATACTTTATTCATGAAAATAATGATTGTGGAATTTTTAAGTTTGGATCTAGTTTCTCTTATGTCACAAAATGTAACACAAGGCCCCATCGAAAAGTTAACAGGGACAGGATAAAAGAGGATGTTTCATTTATCTGATTTTTTGTTTTGTTTTGCTTACTCTTTCTCTGTACTGGAGCTAACAAGTTTAATGTTCTTGTCAATATTCAAAGAGAGAGTTTTTGTTGTGTTATGGGAGCGGTGTTTTCAGAACCCCAAAATGTATCCTGGAGTTCAACTAACCTCTCCCTTTAATGGATTGTTGCTTTTGAAGCACACGGCTTGTTCTCCAGGTGTGGTATTACAATTATGGACACGTGGGTTTTTAAACACAAAACAATGTTTATTCCATGAATTCAACTTAATCTTTTAAATAAACACTGGATCACTCAACACCCTACTTCAAAGATAACCCCGAAAATAATAGAACACTACATAATCCCTCAAAATGTTCGTTCAAACCTCCAAATGACTTCACCTTTATCAACAGAAACACATCAGGTTAAAGACATTACTATTATGAGTTTAAATCACCCAAATGATTCAGAGACAGTCCTTCATGGCAGAGATCACAGCAGATCCAGCTCACTGCAAACACAGACACACCAAAGCTCATTTTCTTCATGCAGCTCTCAGCAAACCAGCCAGGCACTTTTCAGCTGCTCTCTGAAACTGAAACTAAAGGCAGAAGTGAGCTAAGCTCCCCACCCTCTGACATCACTTCAGTAATATGAGCTGCTCCATTTCTTAAAGGTACTCTCACATGACAGTTGTAACATTGAGATTTTAGAGCCACGGACATGGAAAACAAAAATGTTACATATGAAAACCTACTGATGATTTTCATTTAAACATCCAGTGCTTTTGTTACTTCTATTCCAGAGTCTTCAGGCTGACTTGAACCAGTACTGGCCAAGTCTATTAAAAAATGATTCTTTCAAGTTTTGGTAAGTCATGCCAATCACATTATTGATCATTGCATGAATACTTTTACAAACTCTAATCTGCCTGTGTCAGTGATTTCCCAATTTCTGCCTGAACATATCTGATCAGGAAGACGTTCATTGGCGATGGGTTTCTAGGATACTCTATTGGGCGGAAATGCTATATCAGAATATTGTCAATAAGACATAGAAGCAGAATTAGGCCATTCAGCCATTGAGTATACTCTGCCATTCAATTATGGCTGATATGCACGGGTAGCACGGTAGCATAGTGGTTATCACAGTTGCTTAACAGCGCCAGGATCCTAGGTTTGATTCCCGGCTTGGGTCACTGTCTACTTGGAGTCTGCATGTTCTCCCCGTGTCTGTGTGGGTTTCCTCCGGGCGCTCCGGTTTCCTCACACAGTCCAAAGATGTGCAGGATAAGTGGATTCGACTTGCTAAATTACCCTTAGTGTCCAAAAAGGTTGGGTGGGGTTATTGGGATAGGGTGGATGTGTGGACTTGGGTTGGGTGCCCTTTCCAAGGCCGGTGCAGACTCGATGGGCCGAATGGCCTCCTTCTGCAATGTAAATTTATGATCTATGATGTTTCTCATCCCCATTCTCCTGCTTTTTCCCATAATCCCTGATCAAAAACCTATCTATCTCTGTCTTAAGGTCACCCAGTAACTTAGCCTCCACAGCCATCTGCGGCAATGAGTTCCACAGATTCACCACCCCTCTGGCTGAAGAAATTCCTCCTCATCTCGGCTTTAAAGGCTCCTCCCTTCAGTCTGAGGCTGTGCCCTCGGTTTCTATTTTTTCCTACTAGTGGAAACATCCTCTCCACATCCACGCTATCTATGCCTTGCAGTATCCTGTAAGTTTCAATGAGGTCCCCCTTCATCTTTCCAAACTCCATCGAGTACAGACCCAGAGTCCTCAACCGCTCCTCATCTGGCAAGTTCTTCATTCCAGGGATCATTCTTGCAAACCTCCTCTGGACCCTTTCCAAGGCCAGCACATCCTTCCTTAGATACAGGTCCCAAAACTGCTCACAATACTCCAAATGGGGGTTAGGTACTTTTTGGCGCAGCCATTTGGGCGCGGCCGTTTTGGCGCCAACCGTTTTGGCGCCAAAATAACATTTCTTTATTATTAGCCTCAGGTGAGTTGGCTGGTGCGGGTGCGTTGAGTTGGGTGCTGGTGCGTTCTATCACCATCTGTTTATATATTGCCGTTATATATTGGCATTATTGACGTTTTGGCACCAAAATAACATTTCTTTATTTGTGAATTAGCCTCAGTTGAGTTGGCTGCTGGTGCGTTCTATCACCATCTTTTTATATATTTTGTAACTAAACCAATTTGCATACCCATATGATGGCTGAGGCAGTATCAACGAAACGTGGTAAAGAAAAATTTGTTCATAACGGATTCCTTTACGTCTTTGACAAAACAAGCAAAGGTGACAGCGAAGTGAAATTTTGGCGTTGTGAGCAAAAAAACCGGTGCAAAGCACGTCTCCATACTAAAGCTGCAAACGTGGTGAGGCAGCTGAACAGCCATTCGCATGATGCTTCTGCTGCACAAGTAGAGGTTGCACTCGTGAAAACTAAAATAAAAAAGAGAGCACAGGAAACCCTTGAGGCACCGACTGTAGTTGTTAATGAATGTTTGACAGACATATCCCAAGCTAGTCTACCAGCCATTCCTAATATATCTGCTTTGAGGAGAATGATAAGCAGAAAGCGTAATTATGTATTGAACGCCCCCACCAATCCAAGTGATTTACAACAATTGATTGTGCCAGAATGCTACAGGATATATGTCCCTCAACCAGGAGTGGAAGAAAAATTTTTACTTTGTGATAGCGGACTTCAAGATTTACTGAACTGGTTTGAAGATACATATGTTGGTCGTCTGAACAGACGAGGAAATGGTAGACGAACACCTTTATTTCGCCCTGAGATTTGGAACCTTTATCAGAGAACATTAAACGGGGAAGACCGCACAAACAATAATGCGGAGGCAGCCCACCGTCGATTGAAATATGAACTTGGCATGCATCATCCCACCATATGGAAACTAATTGATGGCCTGCGTAAAGTACAGAAAGGTAGAGATGCATATTATGAAAGGTTACTAGCCGGCCATGAACCGCCACAAAAACTAAAAAAGTATAGAGATGCAGATAAAAGAATACATGAAACTGTTCTTAAATTTGAAAACATGGATGCTATCGAGTACTTGAGGAGCCTTGCTCATAATTACCAAATGAACTAAACGAAAGGTTTTTAAACTTTAGTTTTTAACTAAATGAACTAATTTAAGGTTTTTAACTAAATTAACTAATTTAAGGTTTTTAACTAAATTAACTAATTTAAGGTTTTTAATTTACAATAAAGATAAAAGAATATATGAAAGTGTTCTTAAATTTGAAAATTTGAGTACTTGAGGAGCCTTGCTCATAATCACCAAATGAACTAAACTAAATGAACTAATTTAAGGTTTTCTGTCGTCTGCGCCCAAACGGCCGCGCCAAATTGGCTGCGCCCAATTGTTCCATGGCGCCCAAACGGCTGCGTCCAAACGGCCGCGCCAAAACGGCCGCGCCCAATTGTCCCATCCCCCCAAATGGGGTCTGACCAGAGCCTAATACAGCCTCAACAGTAAGTCCCTGCCCTTGTCTAGCCCTCTCAACCTGAATGCCAGCGTTGCATTTGCCTTCCTAACTGCCGGCTGAACCTGCACATTAACCTTAAGAGAATCGTGAACAAGGACTCCCAAGTCCCTTTGTGCTTCAGATTTCCAAAACCTTTCCCATTTAGAAAATAGTCTATGCCTTTATTCTTCCTACCAAAGTGCATAACTTCACACTTTTCCATAATGTATTCCATCTGCCACTTCTTTGCCCACTCTCCTAGCTTTCCAGGTACTGTTTAGCACACTGGGCTAAATCGCTGGCTTTGAAAGCAGGTCAAGGCAGGCCAGCAGCACTGTTCGATTCCCGTAACAGCCTCCCCGAACAGGTGCCGGAATGTGGCGACTAGGGGCTTTTCACAGTAACTTCATTGAAGCCTACTCATGACAATAAGCGATTTTCATTTCATTTCATTTCTGCAACCTCCCTCCTTCCTCAACACAACCTGTCCTTCTACATATCTTTGTATCATCTGCAAACTTAGAAACAATGCCCTCAGTTCCTTCTTCCAGATCATTAATGTATATCGTGAATAGCTGTGGTCCCAACACTGACCCCTGCAGAACACCACTAGTCACCAGCTTCCATCCTGAAAAGGACCCCTTTATCCCTTCTCTGCCTTCTGCCAGACAGCCAATCCTCTACCCATTTCAGTCCCTTGCTCCTAACACCATGGGCTCTTATCTTATTTAGCAGCCTCCTGTACGGCACCTTGTCAAAGGCCTTCAGGAAATCTAAATAAATCACGTCCACTGGTTCTCCTTTGTCTAACTTCCTTGCTATCTCCTTAAAGAATTCTACCAGATTTTTCAGGCATTACCTCCCCTTGACAAATCCGTGCTGACTCAGTCCAATTTTACTATACACTTCTAAGTATTCAGCAATCTCATCCTTAATAATAGACTCTAAAATCTTCCCAACAACCGAAGTCAGGCTAACCAGCCTATAATTTCCTGTATTCTGCCTCCCTCCCTTCTTTTTTTAAAATAAATTTAGAGTACCTAATTCATTTTTTCCAATTAAGGTGCAATTTAGCATGTTCAATCCACCTACCCTGCACATCTTTGGGTTGTGGGGGTGAAACCCACGCAAACACAGGGAGAATGTGCAAACTCCACACGGGCAGTGACCCAGAACCTGGGACCTTGGCGCTGTGAGACTGCAGTGCTAACCACTGCGCCACCGTGTTGCCCTCTCCCTCCCTTCTTAAACAGCGGTGTTTATAATTGCCATTTTCCAAATCTCTGGACCCTCCCTGCCTCCAGTGATTCCTGAAAGATCACCACCAATGCCTCCACAATCTCCTCAGCTATCTCCTTCAGAACCAGGGGGTGTAGTCCATCCGGTCCAGGTGATGTATCCATCTTCAGACCTTTCACTTTCCCCAGCATCTTCTCCCTCGTGGAAGCCACTATACTCATCTCTGCCCCCTGACTCGCTTGAAGTTCTGGTCTGCCACTGGTGCCTTCCACTGTGAAGACTGATGCAAAGTATCTATTCAGTTCCTCTGCCATTTTCTTGTTCCCTATTACTACTTCTCCAGCCTCATTTTCCAGTGGTCCAATGTACATTCTTACCTCTCTCTTACCTTTTACATATTGAAAAAAACTCTTCCTATCGTCTTTCATATTACTAGCTAGCTTGCACTCATATTTCATCTTCTCCCCCCCCCCCCCCCCATTGTTTTTTTAGTTGTCCTCGGATTGCTTTTAAAGGTTTCCCAATCCTCTGGCTTCCAACTAATCCTCGCCACATTGTACGCTATTTCCTTTGCTTTTATTGTATCCTTGATTTCCCTCATCAGTCATGGATGCTTTGTCTTCCACTTAGCAAGTTTCCTCCTCCTTGGGATGAATTTCTGTTGTGCTTCCCAAATAACCCCTAAACATTCCTGCCATTGCTGTTCAACTGTCTTCCCTGCAAAGCTCCTTTTCCAATCACCTCTGGCCAGCTCCTCCCTCATGTCTTTGTAGTTACCTTTATTCAATTGTAATACCGTTACATCTGATTGCAGCTTTTCCCTCTCAAACTGCAGGGTAAATTCAATCATATTGTGGTCACTGCTCCCTCAGGATTCCTTCACATTAAGTTCCCTAATCAAGTCTGCCTCATTACACATCACTAAATATAGAATTGCTGGTTCCCATGTGGGCTCTACCACAGGCTGCTCCAAAAAAACATCTTGTAGACATTCCACAAATTCCTTTTCTTGGGATCCGCTACCAACCTGACTTTCCTAATCCACCTGCATATTGAAGTCCCCCATGATTATTGTAATATTGCCTTTCTTATATGCCTTTTTTATCTCCTGAATTATTTTCTGCCCCACATCCTGACTACTGTTAGCTCCCATCAGGGTCTTTTTTCCTTTGCAATTCCTCAACTCTACCCTCACAGGTTCTTCACCTACTGACCCTATATCGCTTCTTACTATCGATTTAAGCTAATTTCTTACTAACAATGCAACCCCGCCCCTTCTGCCTGTCCTTTCAATAGGACACATATCCTTGGATATTTAGATCCCAGCCCCGATTCCCTTGCAGCCATGTCTCTGTGATGCCCACGACATTGTATTCGCCAATTTCAATGTGGGCAACAGGGTCATTTACCTTGTTTCGTATGCGGCAGACATTTCGGTCACGGACCCTCAGTCCTGCGTTGACTATCCCCCTTCTCAAAGTTGTCCCCTTATCTATAGTGCCTGAAGTTAGATTCCTGCTGGTCTCGATACTCTGTTCTGTTCTGGCTAATGGTAAAATTCTTGGTAATGTGGATGAGCAGAGGGATCTCGGTGTCCATGTACATAGATCCCTGAAAGTTGCCACCCAGGTTGATAGGGTTGTGAAGAAGGCCTATGGTGTGTTGGCCTTTATTGGTAGAGGGATTGAGTTCCGGAGCTATGAGGTCATGTTGCAGCTGTACAAAACTCTAGTACGGCCGCATTTGGAGTATTGCGTACAGTTCTGGTCTCCTCATTATAGGAAGGACGTGGAAGCTTTGGAACGGGTGCAGAGGAGATTTACCAGGATGTTGCCTGGTATGGAGGGAAAATCTTATGAGGAAAGGCTGATGGACTTGAGGTTGTTTTCGTTAGAGAGAAGAAGGTTAAGAGGTGACTTAATAGAGGCATACAAAATGATCAGAGGGTTAGATAGGGTGGACAGCGAGAGCCTTCTCCCGCGGATGGAGGTGGCTAGCACGAGGGGACATAGCCTTAAATTGAGGAGTAATAGATATAGGACAGAGGTCAGAGGTGGGTTTTTTACGCAAAGAGTGGTGAGGCCGTGGAATGCCCTACCTGCAACAGTAGTGAACACGCCAACATTGAGGGCATTTAAAAGTTTATTGGATAAGCATATGGATAATAAGGGCATAGTGTAGGTTAGATGGCCTTTAGATTTTTTCCATGTCGGTGCAACATCGAGGGCCGAAGGGCCTGTACTGCGCTGTATCGTTCTATGTTCTATTACGTATTCTGGAAACTTTACTACCCTCTTCTGAGCCCTCAGCACTTTAACTCGTTTAAAGTCCTCACCATTAACCTGTATTCTCACCTTCTCCTTTAATTTTGATTTTCTAATTTTCCATACAACTGAATGCTCGTCCCCACGATTTAGTCTGAATGTCTTATCAATTACATTGTTAAGGTGTGTTATTGTTGATTACACTGTGTAGAGAAGCAAGTGACGGGTATTTAAACACATATAAGTGATAGTTGACACACTGGGTGTGGGTGAGGAGTGTTCACACTGGACAAAGTCAATGAACTCTCTCAGCAAGGGGAGGGTCTATTTAACAAGCTTAGTTTTGACTTCATCAACTGGCTTGAATCCTGTTAAACATAAATGTGACTTTTTCTGTGCATCTCTCATGGGGTGGTTACAGAGCAACGCCGACAAACCTGAGAGGTGGGCACTTCCTTGTCTTAAGGGATTAAGGGTTATGGTGTTCGGGCCGGAAAGTGGAGCTGAGTCCACAAAAGATCAGCCATGATCTCATTGAATGGCGGAGCAGGCTCGAGGGGCCAGATGGCCTACTCCTGCTCCTAGTTCTTATGTTCTTGGCCGCCTAATGTTATGCTGCACGGTCATCATCAAAAGCAGAAGGGTGGAAAAAGAGAAAGCTGGACGGTTTATTTCACAGAATTTACAGTGCAGGAGGAGGCCATTTGGCCCATCGAGTCTGAACTGGCCCTTACAAAGAGCACCCCACTCAAACCCACGTATCTACCCTATCGCCGTAACCCCCACTTAACCTTTTTGGACACTAAGGGCAATTTATTGATGCACTATCAATTACGAGACGAGAGTAGAGAGTAATCGAGGCTTTATTACGCAGAGATGTGGAGCCTCCCACAGCTGCTGCTGAAATGGCTGCAGCTCGGTGAGCACACACATTTATACTTCGCCTACAGGGCGGAGCCAGCAGGCAGGGATCTACCCCCGTACCTGGAGTACAGGGGCCTTACCGTAATACCCTCGTATGCAGTGTACTCAATACAACAGTGGTGACTACCATATTCACCCCCTGTAACAAAAGAGTCCAGCGGGGATGGTGGAAATTATTTACATACAAGTTGTTTTTAATTTTAAGAAAGAGGTTACAAATTTAGACGGTCGGGCGCCTTGTTATTGTTGCAAGCGACAAAGTTGTGGTGTTGATTCAGGTGTTGGTTCGGTCATCGGGGACTCCGGGAGCGTGTCGACCTCATCTTCATTCCCGGGTGGGACCAAGGGGAGGACGGATCGTCCTGGAGCGGGGGGCTGTGGTGGGGTGCGCCGGGGGGGAGGGAGGGTGGCGCCGGGACAGAGGGTGTGGGGAGACCCAGCTGGTGCCAGGTCGTCGGGGTACGCTACAAAGGCGTACTGCGGGTTCGCGTGCCGTAGCTGTACCCTCTCAACCAACGGGTCCGCCTTGTGGAGCCGCACGTGCTTGCGGAGGAGAACGGGTCCTGGAGCTGCCAGCCATGTTGGGAGCGAAACCCTAGAGGTGGACTTCCTGGGAAGGCAAAGAGACGTTCATGGGGGGTTTCGTTAGTCGCAGTGGACAGGAGCGACCGAATGGAGTGAAGGGCGTCGGGGCGGACCTCCTGCCAGCGGGAGATTTCTGGACCGTAGGGCCAGCTGGACGGCCTTCCAGACCATCCCATTCTCCCACTCCACCCGCCTGTTTCCCCGGGGGTTGTAGCTGGTCGTCCTGCTCGAGGCGATGCCCCTGTTGAGCAAGTACTGGCGCAGCTCATCGCTCATAAATGAGGATCCCTGGTCGCTGTGGACGTAGGCGGGGAAGCCGAACAGAGCGAAGATGGTGTTGAGGGCTTTGATGATGGTGGCAGACGTCATGTCGGGGCATGGGATGGCGAAGGGGAATCTCAAGTACTCGTCGAGCACATTGAGAAAATACGTGTTGCCGTCGGTGGAGGGGAGGGGCCCTTTGAAGTCCACGGTGAGGCATTCAAAGGGGTGGGAGGCCTTCACCAGGCGTGCACGGTCTGGCCGGTAGAAGTGCGGTTTACAGTCCGCGCAGACCTGGCAGTCTCTGGCGAGACCCCTGACTTCCTTGATAGAATAGGGCAGATTGCGGGCCTTTATGAAGTGATAAAAGTGGGTGACAGAGATCGTCGTGCAGGGTGCGGAGTCGGTCCACTTGCGCATGCGATCGAGGTCTGGCCGTAGAACTCCGTTCTGGACAACATAGCCGAGGATGGCTAATCGGTCCATGCTGAACATGCACTTCGCCTTGTTGTAGGTTAGGTTGAGGAGTTTGGCGGTGTGGAGCAATTTGGAAAGGTTAGCGTCGTGGTCCTGCTGGTAGTGGCCGCAGATGGTGACATTATCCAGGTACGGGAAAGTGGCCCGCAGTCCGTACCGGTCAACCATTCGGTCTATCTCCCGTTGGAAGACCGAGACGCCGAAGGGAACTCGAAGGAAATGGTAAAGGCGGCCGTCCACTTCAAATGCGGTGTACTGGTGGTCCACTTTGCGAATGGAGAGCTGGTGGTAGGCAGATTTCAGGTCCATTGTCGAGAAGACCCGGTACTGTGCAATCTGATTGACCATATCAGATACGCGTTGAGCTGCGTGTACCGATTGATGGTCTGACTGTAGTCAATGACCATCCTGTTTTTCTCCCCAGTTTTCACCACTATCACTTGGGCTTTCCAGGGGCTGTTGCTGGCCTCGATAATATCTTCCTACAGCAGCCGCTGGACCTCAGACCTTTTTTATATAATTTTTATTGGAATTTTTTACAGAAAATATAAAACATAACGACAAACAATGAAATGCAACAAAATAACCCATAATAACTGTGACACCCCCAGACCGTATCGCCGCATGTATCACATCCCCCCACCCCCCCAACCCTAATGAACAACAAAAGAACTTTAAAAATATTAAAATTAAATAAACAAACATAGTCATTGTCGGCCCCCCCCTTTTCCCTTCCCTTTTCCCTCCCCGGGTTGCTGCTGCTGCTGTCCCCGTACCCTATCGTTGAGCCAGAAAGTCGAGAAAAGGCTGCCACCGCCTAAAGAACCCTTGCACCGACCCTCTCAGGGCAAATTTGACCTTCTCTAGCTTAATGAAACCCGCCATGTCATTGATCCAGGTCTCCACGCTTGGGGGCCTCGCATCCTTCCATTGTAGCAAGATCCTTCGCCGGGCTACTAGGGACGCAAAGGCCAGCACACCGGCCTCTTTCGCCTCCTGCACTCCCGGCTCCACCCCAACCCCAAAAATCGCGAGTCCCCATCCTGGCTTGACCCTGGATCCCACCACCCTCGACACCGTCCTCGCCACCCCCTTCCAGAACTCCTCCAGTGCCGGGCATGCCCAGAACATATGGGCATGGTTCGCTGGACTCCCCGAGCACCTGACACACCTGTCCTCACCCCCAAAGAACCTACTCATCCTCGTCCCAGTCATGTGGGTCCGGTGCAGCACCTTGAATTGGATGAGGCTAAGCCGCGCACACGAGGAGGAAGAATTAACCCTCTCCAGGGCATCAGCCCATGTCCCGTCTTCGATCTGTTCCCCCAGTTCCCCCTCCCACTTCGTTTTCAGCTCCTCTACTGACGCCTCCTCCGCCTCCTGCATAACCTTGTAGATATCAGATATCTTCCCCTCTCCGACCCAGACCCCCGAAAGCACCCTGTCGCTCACCCCCCTTGCGGGAAGCGAAGGGAATCCCTCCACCTGCCGCCTAGCAAATGCCTTTACCTGCAGATACCTGAACATGTTCCCCGGGGGGAGCCCAAATTTCTCCTCCAACTCCCCAGGCTCTGGACCTCAGACCTGATGAATACCCTGTCCTGGGCAGTGTATCGTCTGCTCCTGGTGGCAACAGGTTTGCAATCCGGGGTGAGGTTCGCAAAGAGGGAAGGTGGGTCAACCTTAAGGGTCGTGAGGCCGCATACAGTAAGGGGTGGTAAGGGCCCGCCAAATTTCAGGGTTAGGCTCTGGAGGTTGCACTGGAGGTCCAGGCCGAGTAGCAAGGCAGCGTAGAGGTTGGGGAGGACATAGAGCCGGAAGCCACTGAACTCTACGCCGTGGATGGTGAGGGAGGCTGTGCAGTACCCCCGGATCGCCACGGAGGCCAGGGAGATTCTCTGGTTGGTGGGGTGGACCGTGAGGGAGCAGCGCCTTACCGTATCGGGGTGGATGAAGCCCTCAGTGCTCCCGGAGTCCAGAAGGCAGGAAACCTTGTGCCCGTCGACACTCACTGTCGTCGATGCGGTCGCGAGGTTGTGCGGTCATGTCTGGTTGATCCGTCACGGACGCCAGACGCGGCTGGTCGGCGGCGGTTGCAGGCGATGAGCGCCCCGATGAGGTGTCCGTCGGGGAGGGATCCTGAGGGGGGGGGAAGATGGCGGTGCCCATGGGCCGCACGAGGTCTGAGGCGAGGAAGATGGCGGTGCCCGTGAATCGCACATGGGGGGTGCTGGGGAAACAGCGGCGACCGAGCGGGCCTGACACACAGCAGCAAAATGTCCTTTCTTACCGCAGGCCTTGCAGAGCGCGCTCCGTGCCAGGCAGAGTTGTCGGGGGGTGTTTTGACTGTTCGCAGAAGTAGCACTTGGGTCCCCCGGGGTTGTGTGGCTGCCACACGGCGTAGGCCTGGGGTAGGTCGCTGGTAGCTTGCAGGTAGGATGTTCGCTGGCAGGTCCACGATGTCCAGGAGGGGTGGGCCGCACGGTCGGGGGCATACGCCTGTATATTGCGTGAGGTGACTGTGAGCGAGAGCGCTAGTTTCTTGGTCACCGCGATGTCGAGGGTAGCCCCTTCTGAGAGTTGTTGACGGATGTAGGTCGACCCTATGCCTGTAACAAACGCGTCCCTAAGTAGCAGGTCAGAATGTTCAGCGGCCAAAACGACCTGGCAATCGCAGTCTCTCACTAGGAGTTGCAGGGCACGCCAGAAATCTTCGAGACTCACTGGGGAGTTGATGCCGCGTGGAGAGGAAGTGCCTGGCGTAGATTTTGTTGGTCTGCTGAGCGTAGTTCTCCTTCAACAGTGCCATGGGCTCAGCGTATGTCGGCACGTCCCGGATGAGGGGGAAGATGTCTGAGCTCAGCCGCGTGTAAAGGATCTTGAGCTTCAGTGCCTCTGAGGGTGGTTCTGTCGCAGATCCGATGTATGCCTTGAAGCAAGCTAGCCAATGTGTGAAGGCCGACTTGGCATTGTCTGCTTGAGGGTGCAGCTGCAGGCGATCAGGCTTGATGCGGAGATCCATTGTTTTAAAATCTCTGCGTAAAAATTGATGCACTATCAATTACGGCGAGATGAGAGTAGAGAGTAATCGAGGCTTTTTTATGCAGAGATGTGGAGCCTCCCGCAGCTGTTGCCGAAATGGCTGCTGTTCGGAGAGCCCACACATTTATACTCTGCCCTCTATCCCCGTACCTGTAGTAGAGGGGCCTTACCGTAATAC
Source organism: Scyliorhinus canicula (assembly GCF_902713615.1). Classification (NCBI taxonomy): domain Eukaryota; kingdom Metazoa; phylum Chordata; class Chondrichthyes; order Carcharhiniformes; family Scyliorhinidae; genus Scyliorhinus; species Scyliorhinus canicula. The sequence goes on along the minus strand of NC_052172.1, from coordinate 4,672,766 downwards.
CCTTGTATGCAGTATACACAATACAACAGTGGTGACTACCACAAGTTTTGACTTCACCAACCGGCTTGAATCCTGTTAAACGTAAATGTGACTTTTTCTGTGATGCTCATGTGCATCTCTCATGGGGTGGTTCCAGAGCAACACCGACAAACCTGAGAGGTGGGCACTTCCTTGTCTACCTAATGTCATGCTGCAGTCATCAACAAAAGCAGAAGGGTGGAAAAAGAGAAAGCTGGACGGGATATTTCATAGCTCATAGAATTTACAGTGCAGGAGGAGGCCATTTGGTCCATCCAGTCTGAACTGGCCCTTACAAAGAGCACCCCACTCAAGCCCACGTATCTACCCTATCCCAGTAACCCCCACTTAACTCTTTTGGACACCAAGGGCAATTTAGTATGGTTAATCCACCTAACTTGCACATCTTTGGACTGTGGGAAGAAACCGGAGCAAACCCACGCAGACACGGGGAGGACGTGCAGACTCCGCACAGACAGTGACCCAGCCGGGAATGAACCTGGGACCCTGGAGCTGTGAAGCAACTGTGCTAACCACTGTGCAGCCGTGCTGCCCCACGGGATTGTTCTTCCCGTTCGCGGCAGCGTGGTTCTCCGGTTCCGCTGCACTGAATGGGAGATTTGGCTGAGCGCCAAATTCGCCGTCCTCGTCAGCAGCGGTGACGGGACGAACCCGCCAGCGGAGCATCCCGGCCACTATAAACAAACTTCACGATTCTTCCTGAGACCTCTCAAATTGTTGGATCCCCCCCCCCCCCCCCCCCCCCCCCCACATCCATTAGAAGCTATCAAAGGACGAAAATAATAAAATTCCTGGTTTTGTAAAATGTGCGTGTGGGTTTTCATGTATTAACACAACTGAATACGAATTGGAATTGGACCTTTTAAGATGTTCAGAGTGCTCTGAAATTCAAGTGCTCGGTGCCAGGTTATTTTTAGCTTGTCCACTGTGATGCTGAGAGAAACATCAATATTACATTTCTTCTGGTGATCAAAACAAAATTGCCTCCATTACTGCAACATACTGATCTGAAACTTACTATTTCTTTCTCTTTTCATGATTTTTGTACCGTACATCCTTTGCCCTCCTTCCCCTCCCCCACATTGTATTGATATTGTTTTTAGATTATTTATATCTAACATTTTAATACATGAAAGATGTAAAAATACCAGGAGCTGGATTTCACGGGCCATCTGCAGGTGATGGGTGGACCTGTGAATTGGGGAGATGCGGCATCGGTGTCACATGTGCCACCAGCCTACACACACCCATCTGCACCAATGCTATACAGGTGATAGGGGGGAAGGCGTCACCTACCCTTGGTCTAACTGAGGCCCTCAAGTGGGCAACTAATGACCGCCACTACTCTTATATAACTGACAGTGGAAGAGACCTGTGCTCAATGTGTAGCCTGGCAGGTTTACCCCCATGGGCTGCAGGTCAGTGTATGGAAGGGGTTGGGAAACTGGCGGGGGTGGGGGTGGGTGATTCATTCCCAGGCTCCGTGACAATCTGTGGCCCACAGTTTATAGAATCCCCATGCCCCTCTCCCACCGACCCTCCCTGTCCATCATGCCCCCCAACCCACCTCGCTGAAGCCTGCCCCCAACGAGATCTCGGATTTACCCGAATGCTCGTGTCTATCGCTGAATGCCCCCTAGCCTACCTGCAGTCCCAGTAGTGTCCACTGCTCTTGCTTGGCACCACCAGAGTTGCTGGACTCTGATTGCTCTATGGCAGGGCTTTTCAAAGTGCTGATGCCACTCATGGCGGGTGTCAGAAGGGTCGTGGAGCTCACAGCCGGTAACAATTCCGTATTCCACCGGAAGAAGTTGTTCCCCTGTAAGAACAAGACTTTAACAAGCCAATGACTCAACAGGGAGCTCGGTGGTAACACCACTGAAGGGTGTGAGTGTGCCGCGGGCGCCTGACAAGCTCCAAACGTTTCTCTCAGCGACTGCCCGGCTCCAACTATGGCTGCTGTTCGAAAGCTGCGTTCAAAATCTGTTCTCTTCCCAACAGCCTCTATCCCCTCCCTCAGATAGCATACCAACAACCCCTAGGTGATAGCATTTTTGCTGTAAGCACAAAGAAATCTTTGATTGAAATCCACGTAGAAAGATCTTTGATTTCCTTGTCCATGCAACTGCACTTAGTATCAAATTCAACGGACAGCCAGTGGACCCTTCTTGGTTCTTCACTCAATCAGCGGTCACAGGTTTGCCTGACAGTGAGGAAATTATCCCATCATTGGCAGTTTTAGTAAACACGCTTCACTTGCAACACATTGGAATAAAGCAACATTCCCAAAGCATGCTGCCTTTTGGACGCTTTGGATGAGCTTCGTTCCACGTAATTGGGCAGTCTTCTGAATAGCAATTCCGAGTGGGCCATGTACACTGGTCATGCCCGTGAGGGGACGGCGCAAGCTCTGTGCACAAGTTCCCCCCCCGTATTGATGATGGGAAATGATGGGAGCTGGTGGTTAGCATTGGACAGAATGTTATCGACAAGCAGGAGTGTGGAGCTGTTGTCGCAGCTGCTTTGTGAAAAATCGGAACTTTGTAAAACCTAGACTGGTCTGGGGAAACTCGCTGCTGACCCGAATCTTTGATTTTGAAAAGGTGAATGTTGAGGTTCATTCAGTTAGGTTCCACTAGTGAACCCACTTGACAGCCGCATGCAAAACCCAACAGTTGTTAAGAAGGCTTATAGGATCCTCGGGTTTATAATGGAGGCAAGGAAGTGATGCTACACCTCGACAACTCATTGGTCAGACCGCATTTAGAGTATTGTGTTCTGTTCTGGGCACCTTAAGGAAGGATGTTAAAGCCCTGGAGAGAGAGCAGAGATTTACTAGAATGATATCAGGAATGAGGGATTTTAGATACAAGGAAAGATTGGAGAAGTTCTCCTTGGAGCAGAGAAGATTAAGAGGCAACCTTATTGAGGGGTTCAAAATGATGAACAATTTTGACAGAGTAAAGGAGGATATTCTGTTTCCACTATTTGGTACGTCAGTGACTAGGGGGGGGGGGGTCACAATTTCAAGATGGTCAACGAGAGAGCGAGGAGTGAATGAGGAGGAACGTCTTTACTCAGAGTTGTTGGGGTTTGGAATGCGCTGCCTGGGGGAGTGGTGGAGGGGGATTCCATAGGAGGTTTCAAAAGAGAGCTGGATATATATTTGAAAGTGTTGAATTTAGAGGGCTACGGAGATAGGGCTGGGGAATGGAACTAGCTAGGTTGCTCTTTTGGGAGCCGGTGCAGACACAATGGGCTGAATGGCCTCCTTCTGTGCTGTAAATAACAAAAAAAAAACCCCATCCTTCCCCCAACATCTGCAATCAAACCCTTTCACAGCCTCCCTTTGCTCACCATTAAGTCTCACTTCACAAGTGAGAAGGCACTTGCCAAGCAGCAATCAAAATGGACAAGAGGAGAAAGCGAGGTGTAAACAAACAACTTAAATGGCTTGCAAATTAAACAGAGGCTTAACAATTCAATTTTGTGTGACACATCCATGTGCGCACACCTGTGCAACTAGAAAACTTTACTCTTCTGTGGTGGTATGGATATGAGCACTGCCATTGGTGCAGAGCACTGGCTTCCCATTGGCTCTGGCTGGTCATGTGCCTCTCGTCCGATTGGTTGGGACTAGTCATGTGACTGCTCTCCAATTGGTCGAGAGGCAAGTAGGCCCCACCTCCGAGGCAGGGTATATGTACCCAGAGTTCCCGGCGGCTGGCCATTCTCTGTAGTCGACCACCGGGCTAACAACTAGCAGATTAAAGCCACTATTCGGATCCTAAATGTGTCTCGAGTCGAATTGATGGTACATCATCTTCCTAGCAACACTACATGGTGCACCCTCGCGAATTGCTCCCGGAATATTCCACTGAATCTGATTAAATTCAAAGCAGGAATGGAAGCATTTAAATTGCCACTTCTTCATCTGTGACTATACAGAGAATAAAATCTACTGGATATGTCGGTTTTTTTCGGGTTGAATCTGATGTAGAGATCACTTTTGTTTCTTTTCAAGCTGGTGTCACAAATATGCATTATGATTTGATGGCTTTCCCTGTGTTTCAGGAAAAATGAATGGTATAAACATGGCACCTGTGGAACATGTGCTGACAGCATGTCCTGCCCAGACAAGTACTTCAGCCTTGCGCTTGAGCTACGGACAAAATTCTCCATCGATAAGTAAGTTGTGCAGTTAATGCATCAAGAGAAAGCCCAGAACAGCAAGTTTTAAAACTCTAAGTGGACTCATCCAAAATACTTGTCTATTTACAACTATACCATAGAATCTCTACTGTGTAGAAGGCCATTCAGCACATTGCGCCTGCACCAAGCCTCCAAAAGAGCACTCTACCTACACCCACTCCCCGTCCTTACTCGCACATCTTTGGACACAAAGGGGTAATTCTAGCCTGGCCAATCCACCTAACGAACCTGCACATCGTTGGATACTAAGGGACAATTTAGCATGGCCAATCCACCTAATCTGCACATCTTTGGACACTAAGGGGCAATTTAGCATGGGGGGGATCAAGGCAGCCCTTGGGTTGGTTGGTGGGCCCGTGTCGCCCGCCGCACTCAATGTGGTGGAGGAATCGGGCCTGGATGGCGACTGCCCGAAGGCTGTCAGCTGCCCAGTGTCGGGAGCGCAGGGTGCACGAGACGCTCTGTAGCGGGGTGCGGGTCCCACTCGTGCCTGACACTGTGTCGCCCCTCACTCCCTCTGGGGGACTCCCGGAATCTGGCACATCACAATTGAAGGTTCTTTTGTTTTTCTGCCTCTGTAGATAGTTCCGGCAGTGTCCTATTGGGCCCCCCTCCCCTCCACCAGCACTCCCAACTCCCTCCCTCACCACCCTCCTTTCCCCTCTCTCCCCACCACCCCCTTTCCTCTCACTACTGTTGGTACAGTGGCGAGGGTATCAGGTCTCTCCAGCGCAATGTTTAGTGCGTGTACCATTTGTTTTTTGCAGAAACGTGTTGTGAACTGTGTTAATAATCAGAGTAATCGCTCACTATGTCTATCTGTGTGTGTCAAGTTGGCCCAGTTGGTACCATTTTCGCTTCTGAATCACAAAGTACTGAATTGATGCCCACTGCTGGATCAACATGCAGCTACTTCATGCAGCTAACCAATAATCTCCCTTTAAATGCAGAAATGGTCCAATGTTATACTAGTGTGGTGCTCAGGTCTTTCAATTCCATAGCTGTTAAGACTGCACTATGGGGAAAGCTCTGAGTAAAGATGTCATGCCTGGTTGGAAGGGTCTCAAGGCAATTAATAATTCCTGTTATCCTTATCCCATGCTATGTGAGCAGGTGCGCAATGGGATACATTGCCTGACACAATAGTTCGCCCCTGCTCGGGGTATGCACCAGCACTTTAAAGGATAAATACCACTTTATTGACCCGAGGTGATATTTTGATTAGACTGATCACTGTGAAACTAAACAAGTATCCAATTATGAGATAAGTGCTGTTCTGAAATGTCCCATTTGTTACGCACAGCGACAAGATTAAACAAGCCAATTTGTCAGTCCCATTTTAATTTACAATTGCATCAACTTAATATTTTCACTTTTTTTCAGGTCCTTGGCTGCTGCTGGGATCAAACCTTCATGTAATTACAGTTACACGGTAAGATCAAATATCTATCCCAAAAGCATTCAGGGATTTGAATATTTATATTTGCACTTGTCTCTCCATAACTGCACTACTTTGATATGGAAAGCAGCACAGGGTGGGGAGGGGTGGGCATTGTGTGCTTTATCTCTGTGCTGGGTCTTTCAAAGTGCTATCCAACTAATCCCACCTCCTTGCTCTTTCCCCAAAGGCTTGCCGCTTTCTCTCTTTTCAGGTATATCAATTTATTTCTCAAATGTAACAGTTAATGTGCTTCCACTGCCCCTCAGGCCCAGATCATCAGAGCTCACTGCGCATTTTTAAAATAGGTATCCCCTGTATTTCTGGTAATTTATCTTAAATACAAACTTGGGTTACCAACACTCCTTCCAATGTAATCCATTTTTCTCACATCACCTCACCTTTGCTGCACACTCCACTACCTCTAAGAACATTTGCTTTATTTGTGCATTGACCAGACGTAAATACAAAAGACTGAAACTGTCATGCCCTGTTTAGCAGATAGACCTACGTTATAGATCTCATTGTGCAGTTATAGTGATTAAAGGATCAAAGTAGCATTCATGCTATATATAGCATTTGAGGCAAATTTTACAAGGCTATGCATCCAGCAGGGTGCTGTCAGTGGTGAAGGCTGTTAATAGAAACAGGGCTATAACATTACAGCTCCAATATTGTGACCTGTGCTGAATTGACAGCAGTGCTCCTCGTTGAAAGTGGCAGCTCACAAATTATCCCCATAGTGATATTTATGAATTTGCATTGTACTCTGGGCTAGAATCACAGAATAGCACAGCACAAGATGGGTTGATCCGGCCCACTGAGTCTGCGCCAGCTCTTTTGAAGACCAATTCGGTCAGGACATTCCCCTCGCCCCCATTCTTTCAACATATCGCTGCAATCTTTCTCTTTTGAGCATTTATCCAATTCCTCTTTTACTTCTTTCATCATTCATCTTAAATCTGTGCCCGCTGGTTTGTCAACATTTCAGACACTGGAATCATATTTTCCCTTCACTTACGCTGTGTCTTGCTTTTGAGCACCTCTGTCAAATCCTCTCTCAAATCTTCTCTGCTCGAAAGGAGAGCACACCCAGTTTCTCCAGTTGATCAACACAGCTCTCATCTCCCGTCCCTGGAGCTGTTGGCATTAACTTCATAGGCTGGCCGAGAAACCATATTCTCAAAAGGTCTGAAGTCGTTGATATCCGAAATAATCTATCCCAAGTCAAACTGGATAAAATGGGCAAGTTGCACTATTTAGAAATTTACCCATTGTTCCAGAAATATAGCCGCGTATATGTTCCTCGCTGCGTGGGAAGCAGCAGAAACGTACTCAGCCCAACGACCACCCACCAAGATCCAGCAAGTTGAGATCGACTGTTGGACCTGTCCCCCCAGGGATGAGTGGAGGTGAAAGTCTGTGGCAGCATAGACCAATGGAACATGCCTATTCCTCCTGGACACAGAGGAAATTATTTTTTTAAAGTCCTAAAAAAATGTTGTTTTTCTTCGTATTCATTCGTTCATGGGATGTAGACATAGTTGGCTGGGCCAAAATGTATTGTCCATCCCTAATTGCCCTGGAGAAGGTGGTGGTGAGCCACTTTCTTGAGCCGTTGCATCCAGGAGGTGCAGGTACACCCACTGAGCTGTTAGGGAGGGAGTTCTAGGATTTTGACACCAGCTACCTTGAAGGTACTGCCGATATCTTTCCAATCAGGATGGTGTGTGGCTTGGAGGGGAACTTGCAGGTGCAACCACCATATCCTTCCAGCTGATAGAGATCGCCGGTTTGGTAATTGCTGTCGAAGAGCTGCAGTGCAACTTATAGATAGTACACATGGCTGCCACTGTGTGCTGGAGGGAGTGAATGTTGAAGGTAGTAGATGGCGCGCCAATCAAGCGGGCTCCTTTGTCCTGGATTGCGTCTGCTTCTGCAGTGTTGTTGGAGCTCACCCAGGAAAATGGTTTTTCCATTACACTCCTGACTTATAAGCACTGAATTCCTACAGTGCAGAATGAGGCCACTCGGCTACTGAGTCTGCACAGACCCTCTGAAAAAGCACCCGAACTCCATCCCTCCATCCCATCCCCATAACCTGACCAAACTTGCACATCTTTGGACTGTGGGAGGAAACGGGAGCACCCAGAGGAAACCCACGCAGACATAAGTGCAAACTCCACACAGTCAACCGAGGCCGGAATTGAGCCCAGGTCCTTGGCGTGGTTGACAAGCTTTAGGATGTGAGGATGTGAATTACTCACCACAGAATTCCCAGCCTCTGATCTACTCTTGTAGTCACAGTACTTATATGACAAGGCTGGTCCAGTTCAATTTCTGACAAATAGTAACCTCCAGAATGTCGACAGTAGGAGATTCAGTGATGATAATGTGATTGAATGTCAAGGGGAGATGGTTAGGATCTCCCTTGTCGAAGATGGTCATTGCCTGGCACTTGTGTGGCGCAAATGTTACTTGCCACTTATCAGTCCATGCCTAAATGTTACCCAGGTTTTGCTTTTCGAATCCTGATCCTCTTCCTCACTATGTTGGCTTATTGAGAAATTCACAATGGCTTCCCAGTCAGGGCAGCAAATTAAAATTGGATTGGATTGGATTTGTTTGTCACGTGTACTGAGGTACAGTGAAAAGTATTTTTCTGCAAGCAGCACAACAGATCATTAAGTACATGGGAAGAAAAGGGAATAAAATAAAATACATAATAGGGCAACACAAGATATACAATGTAACTACATAAGCACCGGTTTCGGATGAAGCATACAGGGTGCAGTGTTAATGAGGTCAGTCAATACGAGGGTCATTTAGGAGTCTGGTAACAGTGGGGTAGAAGCTGTTTTTGAGTCTGTTCGTGCGTGTTCTCAGACTTCTGTATCTCCTGCCCGATGGACGAAGTTGGAAGAGTGAGTAAGCCAGGTGGGAGGGGTCTTTGATTATGCTGCCCGCTTTCCCCAGGCACCGGGAGGTGTCAATGGATGGGAGGCAGGTTTGTGTGATGGACTGGGCGGTATTCACGACTATTCTTGACTGAGCAGTTGCCATACCAGGCTGTGATGCAGCCAAATAGGATGCTTTCTATGGTCATCTGTAAAAGTTTGTGAGTGTTCATGTGAACATGCCGAATTTCCTTAGTCTCCTGAGGAAGTATAGGCACTGTTGTGCTTTCTTGGTGGTAGCGTCGACGTGGGTGGACTAGGACAGATTTTTGGAGATGTGCACCCCCTAGGAATTTGAAACTGCTAACCATCTCCATCTCGGCCCCGTTGATGCTGACGGGGTGTGTACAGTACTTTGCTTCCTGAAGTCAATGACCAGCTCTTTCGTTTTGCTGGCATTGAGGGAGAGATTGTTGTTGCTACACTACTCCACTAGGTTCTCCATCTCCCTCCTGTATTCTGACTCGTCGTTATTCGAGATCCAGCCCACTATGGTCGTATCGTCAACAAACTTGTAGATGGAGTTGGAACCAAATTTTGCCACGCAGCCGTGTGTGTACAGGGAGTAGAGTAGGGGGCTAAGTATGCAGCCTTGCGGGGCCCCGGTATTGAGGACTATTGTGGAGGAGGTGTTGTTGTCCATTCTTACTGATTGTGGTCTGTTGGTCAGAAAATAGAGGATCCAGTTGCAGAGTGGAGAGCCAAGTCCTAGGTTTTGGAGCTTTGACATGAGCTTTGCTGGGATTATGGTATTGAAGGCAGAGCTGTAGACAATAAATAGGAGTCTGTTGTAGGAGTCCTTGTTGTCGAGATGCTGTAGGGGTGACTGTAGGGCCAGGGAAATGGCGTCTGCTGTGGACCGGTTGCGACGGTATGCGAATTGCAGTGGATCAAGGTGTTCTGGGAGTATGGAGGTGATGCGCTTCATTATCAACCTCTCCAAGCACTTCATTACGACTGAAGTCAGGCCACCGGACGGTAGTCATTAAGGCACGTTGCCTGGTTCTTCTTTGGTACCGGTATAATGGTGGTCTTCTTGAAGCAGGTGGGGACCTTGGAGTGGAGTAGGGACCGGTTAAAGATGTCCGCGAATACCTCTGCCAGCTGGTCCGCGCAGGCTCTGAGTGCACGAACAGGGATCCCGTCCGGGCCCTTCGCCTTCCGAGGGTTCACTTTCAGGAAGGCCGATCTGACCACGGAAGCTGACAGTGGCAGTGGGTATGGATGAGTTATGGGCTGCTGGGGCACTCGACTGCGGATTTTTGGTTACCTGCTCGAACCGAGCATAGAATGCATTGAGTTCATCGGGAAGGGGTGCGCTGTGCCGGAGAAATGGCTCGGCTTTGCTTTGTAGTCCGTTATGTTGTTTAGTCCTTGGCATAATCGTCGAGAGTCTGTCTGTGACTCTAGCTTGGTTTGATATTCTCTCTTGGCATCTCGGATGGCTTTGCGGACGTCTTACCTGGATTTCTTGTATAGGTCAAGGCCATCTGACTTGAATGCCTCAGATCTGTCCTTCAGTAGAGTCAATCTCATGATTGAGCCATGGTTCCCGGTTGGGGAACGTACGTACTGCTTTCTTTGGCACGCAGTCGTCCACACATTTGCTGATGAAGTCTGTGACGGTGGTGGCATACTCGTTTAAGTTGGTCGCTGAGTTCTTAATTATGGACCAGTCCACTGTCTGTAAGCAGTCATGCAAGAGCTCTTCCGTTTCCTCGAACCAGCACTGCACAACCTTCTTAGCTGGATTCTCCCGCTTGTATGCCGGGAGAAGGAGCACCGTCTTATGGTCTGATTTCCCAATGTGAGGTCAGGGGATGGAACGGTGGGCGCCCTTGATTTTTGAGTAGCAGTGGTCAAGAGTGTTGTCGCCCCTGGTGGGACAGGAGATGTGCTGGTGGAATTTTGGCAGTGCACTCTTAAGGTTGGCCTCGTTGAAGTCTCCGGCCATGATGAACAAGGCCTCCGGATGCTCTGTTTCGTAGTTGTAACTGACCATCACATTCCAATAGTGCTATTGGAACACAATTTGTATATGCAAATATGGACCTTGTCAGCTTTGAGTGGGTGACCTTGATGTTCAGAGAGTAGTTTACGTTATGAATTGTCAGCTCTGAGGCAGATAAGTAACCTGGCCAACCTGATATCTGCCAGGTGGCTTGGGTTAAAATCAGCTCCACACGTTGATTCTTGCCTCTCATTTCAGCTGCTGGTTACATCCTCATTAAACTTGGGGCAGCAGGGTAGCATGGTGGTTAGCATAAATGCTTCACAGCTCCAGGGTCCCAGGTTCGATTCCCGGCTGGGTCACTGTCTGTGTGGAGTCTGCACGTCCTCCCCTTGTGTGCGTGGGTTTCCTCCGGGTGCTCCGGTTTCCTCCCACAGTCCAAAGATGTGCGGGTTAGGTGGATTGGCCGTGCTAAATTGCCCGTAGTGTCCTAATAAAAGTAAGGTTAAGGGGGGGGGTTGTTGGGTTACGGGTATAGGGTGGATACGTAGGTTTGAGTAGGGTGATCATGGCTCGGCACAACATTGAGGGCCGAAGGGCCTGTTCTGTGCTGTATTGTTCTATGTTCTAAACCGAACTATGGCCAATATCTAAAACCGCAGCAACAGCTTTTCAGAAAAGCATGATCACAAATAGGTCAAAAAGGGCTATTTAACATGGATGGGATAAAAAGACAATACAATACTGCAAACTGACAAAGACATCATGTCCAAGTTCCAAACTATTCAGTGAATAATGCATATTGATAATATGAAGTTAGAATATAGTAAGATACTTGTTAATGTTTATTAATAAAAAACACGTGGATTAATGTACATTTACCCACCTTGTAATTTTTGAAAATATGTTTTATCCTTTTATTAAAAATGTTCAACCTCTTTGTTGGAAACAAAATAAATTATCATCAGTTAGTCAGAAGTCAGTTGTGACAATTACAATCCCATGTGTCTCAAATGGTGAATTCCTAAATTTTGGAATCTCATCCTTTATCTCGGGATTTCCCAAACTTTTCCAGCTGCGGAGCCCTTTTCACCACCCAGGAAAGAACCCGAGAAACATTCTTATATGGAAAAATTAAACCATAAAACAGGATTATTATTGCACAATAGGTACAAACATACAAAGACAAACATAAAAGATGTTCCTACGTATTGTGTAAACATTTATTGGATTAGAAATTTCTGTTATTCAGCAGATACTTCCAAGCCTCACCTTCCTTTTGTCAATTTTAATGGGAGCCACTCACTAAAACTCCCACACATCCTCATTAACACTCACTCACTAACACCCCATCCACCCTGCCTCACACCCTCATTTACACTCACTCACTAACACCCCCTGTCCACCCTGCCCCACACCCTCATTAACACTCACTAACACCCCCTGTCCACCCTGCCCCACACCCTCATTAACACTCATTCACCCCCTGTCCACCCTGACCCACACACCCTCATTAACACTCACTCACCCACTCACTAACACCCCCGTACACCCTGCCCCACACCCTCATTAACACTCACTCACTAACACCCCCTGTCCACCCTGCCCCACACACCCTCATTAACACTCTCACTAACACCCCCTGTCCACCCTGCCCCACACACCCTCATTAACACTCACTCACTAACACCCCATCCACCCTGCCCCACACCCTCATTAACACTCACTCACCCACACCCCGTCCACCCTGCCTCACCCACTCACCCACCCTCCCTCACCCACACTAACACCCCCTCACCCACACTAGCTCCCACTCCCTTACCCACTAACCCTCACTAACACCCCCCTCACCCACCAACCCTCCCTCACCCACTCTCACTAACACTCCCCCACCCACCCTCACTAACACTCCCTCACCATCCCTCATTAGCACCCCCTCACCCATCCACCCTCACTCATTAACACCCCCTCACTAACATTCCCCCACCCACCAACCCTCCCTCACTCACACCCACTAACAGCTCCTCACCCACACTAACCAACACTCCCTCATCCACACCAACACTCTCCCACCCACACTCACCAACATTCTCTCACCCACTCCCTCACACTCCCTCATCCACTCGCATTCCCCCAACCGCGCCTCCCCATCACCCCCCCCCCCCCCCCCCCCCCCCCCCCAACCTCGGTGCCGTACCCACCGCAGAACCCCTGAAGGAGTCTTTTGGGAAACCCTGCTTCGTCTCATTCTGGTCCTCAATTTTTCCCTACAATCTTCATTGTCTATTTTTTTCAATCTATCTTTTTCTCTCGCTCAGAGCTCGGTATTGTTCCTTCACACTCCTCTAATCAAACTGAATCTGTCTTTTTCTCAATTCACAGTATCAACACATCCAGTCAGCACTGGTTTATCTGGGCACTCATGTAAACCTCCAGTGTTACATTCACAAGGTAAGGTGTTTATTAACTGGCCAGTTTGATCACATTAATTATTGATCGTAGGAGTAAGAAACATACGGTTTTATCCCAAAACACTAAAGATTCAACAGTTTTACATTATGGATTTGCCACGGACATTTTTATTGTAACTGCAGCGGTTAAATATATGTAATTTTCTCTTCACATTTTATTTAAAGTGCCTCTTTAGCCGTCTGATGGTGTCATAGGCCAGCATGCCTGTGACAGGACAGGTATTTCTTAACTTGCTGACACCCAGTGGGATGTTATTTTAGGGTGTATTAATGTGATGTTCCTCTTGCGATGGTTTCACTGCACTTCCGTCATCGTCTCGAATCAACAGTCCTGTAGTTTTCTGCCCCTTCTTCGCCCTCGCTCTGCTGCTCCGATTTTTTCTTTTCTGTTAAAACTATCTACCATGGTGGGATTCGAGTCCGGGACCTGAGCATTGCTCCAGGTTTCTGGTCTATCAGTTCAGTGACCGAGACCACCCGGCCACGGGAGACGCGGATTATTTCATTTTTGAATGGTAGGTTTTTATTTACAATCATCCCGCTGCCGACTTGGACGCGTTGCGCCAGGAAACGGGTCTGGCGGAACGGAGAATCCCACCCCAGGACTTCCAGCCACAATTTCATCAGCCCATAAGCACACTTGAATCTTCTCGAACAGATCCTATATATTCTACAAACGCTAAACAGGCCAACGGCAAACAGGCCAAGGCCACAACAGTCTCTGTACATGAACGCCATTTTAGGTCACAGAAATATATCTGTACTGAGCTGCCACGATGAAATAGGTGCATACAGCAATTCTTCCACTGGGTCCTATTTTTAATATTCCTCTTTCCTCCTGGGGAAGCATCCAACCTTCACTGTGCACTTTGCCCAAAGGAACGTCTGAGATCGGGAATTTTCCATCTGGAAATCATGTATTGGGATATGCGCCCATGCAGAGTCTCCAAAGAACTGTATTACCATACAGAAATATTGTGTTAGGCTTTTCCATCTTCGATCGTGGCACTCTTCAAAGGAAATAAACATCCGTCTATTTTACACTGCTGATATACTAAAGTGAAAAGAACAATTGCTGCAATTCTGAAATGATAATAGAAAATGCTGGGAGTGGGGGAGAGAGAAACTTGCATAAAGCAACCACCGGATGTTTCAAAGCACTTTACAGTCAATGAAGCAGATTTTGAAGTGTCACCACGGTTGTATTGGATGTGTGGTGGCCGATATGCACTCAGCAAATTCCCAGACAGCAATGTGATAATGGGCAGAAAGTCTTTGCTTGTGACGTTGATTGGAAGCCGAATATTTCCAAGAGTACCGGGGGGGTAACTCCTCCGCTCTCCTCCAGAATAACGTCACATGCAGGCAGATGGAACCTCGGTTTAAGGCTTGATCAAAAGGCAGTGCGGTGCTCCCTTAGTACTGCACTGGAACAACGGCTATCTTTGTGTTCAAGTCTTGGGAGTGGGGCTTGAACACAGAAGGTTGTGATTCAGAGGCGAGACTGATACCAAATAAATCACACTTGTATGCAGCAAGGTGCGGGGGCCGAGGAACCTGGTTGTATATGTGCAGAGATCATTTAAGGTGGAAGGACAGTCAGTTAATAAAGCCCACAGTATCCTGGATTTTATTACTAGGGGCATAGAGTACAAGAGCTAGAAGGCTATGCTGAACTTATACAAGACACTAGTTAGACCTCTGCTGGAACATTGTGTGCCTTTCTGTGCTCCACGGTATAAAGCATTGGAGAGAGTGCAGAAGAGGTTAAAAGAACGATTCCAGGAATGAGAAACGTTATTAATGAAGGTAGATTGTAGAGACTGGGTCTCATCTCCTCAGAGGGAAGAAGGCTCAGTGGAGATTTGATAGAGATGTTCAAATTCATGAAGGGGCTGGGCAGAGCAGTTTGTTGTCTGTAAAACTTCAGACACATCGACCTGTTTATTATTCAAATGTTTTACCCAGGTGCCCTTACTTGCGAGATGGACAAAGGACAAGTTTACATTTGAACCAAATTTAATATCACAGTTAAAAGTTACCCTCCCGCCGTTTAATTATCCCAACTACAACAATCTGAGAGTCTTAACAGTACCCCATGCCGATTAACTCACTGAGCTGCGGGTCCAATTCTCTGAGTCTCGGTTGTCTCAGGGCTTCCGTCCGCAAAGGTAGGTCGCGCACGCTGCTTCCTTCTGTCCGCTGGTCCGCCATCGAATGCTCTCTGTTGCCTCTGTGCCGAGTCTTTGCTGGGGAGGGTCTTGGCGGTCGATTCTTATACCCCTCTTTGCACCTTTCCAGAAAGTTCTCTGGCCCTCAGCCAATGAGGCCTCGGGGCAGGGTCGCAACACCCGCTGGAGTTGCTGACTGCATACCTGCAGGACACCAGAAACCCACCCCCAGGGATCCATCTCCAGATATATTATTACGGGCCAGGGTTTAGAGAACCCCAAAGTGTATCATGGAGTTCACCTGACCCAGAACCTTTTAATAGATTTTGGTTATGGGGAGCACAAGAGCCCACTCTAAAGCGTGATGCAACAGAGTTAAAGTACTTTTAAAATAAAACAATGTTTATTATATGAATCCAGTTAACACTTTATTTAACACACAGTAAACATCTTCGTAACTATCAACTCAAATACTTCCCCCAAATAAAACAGTACTCTATAAGTAACCCTTAAACTTTCCTTGCAACATCCATAAGACAAATACCCTCTTTAACAAAGATAGCAGATTTAAATTTGCTCTATGTACTGAGAGCAGTTATCACTTTTAAATTAGCAAGTGATCTGAAGACATTCTTTTCATGCAGAGAGAGATCAAAATTACACCGTGTTTGGCTGGATGCAGCTCCAACTCGGAGAACGAAACCAAACACACACTGTATCTGCCAGCTCAAAACCGAAAGTAAAAGCAGACAGACAGCCCAGCTCCACCCACACTCTGACATCACTGCAGCTATTTGATAAACACCCATTTCTTAAAGGTGCATCCACTACAGCTATTTGATAAACACCCATTTCTCAAAGGCACTCTCACATGACAATATTGTCTGCACATAACTTTACTCCATATATGGTAATGGCGAGAGCTCGGTGCCAGAGTTCATCTGAGCACTCCACAACAGTCGATCCATTTGAATGGGACTGATTATCTCCTGATGTCTTGTTTACGGGATTACGGCAAACGGGATTATTATTTAAACGATAAAATATTAAAGCATGCCGCTGTTCAGAGAGACTTGGGTGTGCTAGTGCATGAGTCACAGAAGGTTGGTTTACAAGTGCAACAGGTGATTAAGAAGGCAAATGGAATTTTGTCCTTCATTGCTAGAGGGATGGAGTTTAAGACTAGGGAGGTTATGTTGCAATTATATAAGGTGTTAGTGCGGCCACACCTGGAGTATTGTGTTCAGTTTTGGTCTCCTTACTTGAGAAAGGACGTACTGGCGCTGGAGGGTGTGCAGAGGAGATTCACTAGGTTAATCCCAGAGCTGAAGGGGTTGGATTATGAGGAGAGGTTGAGTAGACTGGGACTGTACTCGTTGGAATTTAGAAGGATGAGGGGGGATCTTATAGAAACATTTAAAATTATGAAGGGAATAGATAGGATAGATGCGGGCAGGTTGTTTCCACTGGCGGGTGACAGCAGAACTAGGGGACATAGCCTCAAAATAAGGGGAAGTAGATTTAGGACTGAGTTTAGGAGGAACTTCTTCACCCAAAGGGTTGTGAATCTATGGAATTCCTTGCCCAGTGAAGCAGTTGAGGCTCCTTCATTACATGTTTTTAAGGTAAAGATAGATAGTTTTTTGAAGAATAAAGGGATTAAGGGTTATGGTGTTCGGGCCGGAAAGTGGAGCTGAGTCCACAAAAGATCAGCCATGATCTAATTGAATGGCGGAGCAGGCTCGAGGGGCCAGATGGCCTACTCCTGCTCCTAGTTCTTATGTTCTTACAGGCCAGGCCCAGATTTGTCCCGACTGTCTGTCTCTGCTCAGTGTGTTCAAACTTAGGTATTCGAATTCCCATCAGGCCAGTCTGTGGGCTGACTGCGGCTGTGACTTAAAATGTGTAATTATTAATTTAAAAGTGTCCGATTATATATCGGGCCTAAAATTCAGGCCGTTGTCCATTTTATCACATGTTGATAGGGAGAAACTTGTTGTTTGTGGTGTACATCAATGATCGGAACTTAAATTTAGGGGTATGGTCAAGTGGTTCGTGGGTAGCACAAAAATTGGTTGGGTGGTAAATAATGCGGAGGATAGCCGTGTACTGCAGGAGGGTATCAATGGACTGGTCAGATGGGAAGAGCAGTGGCAAATGGAATTCAACCCAGAAA
Organism: Scyliorhinus canicula; assembly: GCF_902713615.1. Lineage (NCBI taxonomy): Eukaryota > Metazoa > Chordata > Chondrichthyes > Carcharhiniformes > Scyliorhinidae > Scyliorhinus > Scyliorhinus canicula. The sequence continues at coordinate 4,655,351 of NC_052172.1, read as the reverse complement.
ATTGTGAGGTAATGCACTTGCGGAAGGCGAACAAGGAAAAGATTACACTATGAATGGTAGGACCTTGGAAAGTCCTATGAATGGTAGGACCTTGAAGATCTTGGAATGCACATCCACAGATCCCTCAAATTGGCAGCACAGGTAGATAAGGTGGTTAAGAAGGCATATGAGATACCTGCCGTTATTAGCCAAGGCACAGAATAGAAGAGCAAGGAGGTTATTCTGCAACTGTATAAAACGCTGGTTAGGTCACAACTGGAGTCCTACCAGCTGTTCCGGCCACCACATAATAAGAAGGATGTGATTGCACTGGAAGAGAGTGTACAGGAGGTTTACCTGGATGCTGCCTGGGCAGGAGGATCTGAGCGATGAGGAAAGATTGGGTAGGCAGGGGCTGTTTTCCTCAGAGAAGGGGACCTGATAGAGGTATATAAGATTATGAGAGGCGTAGCTAGGGTGGATAGGAAGGCACGTTTTCCATTAGTAGAGAGGTCAATAGCCAGCGGTCATAGATTTAATAAATCTAAGTGAAATGATAACGATATACAACAGTATCAGCAATATAACCATTTCCTCTAATACCTTTTCTTTTCTTTGATTATTCAGAAACAGCAGATTCTCATGCAAATCAAAATTCCCCTAAGTAAGGACCTGTCTACTGGCTGTCACTCCGACGAGGAAAATGTTAGCAAGACTTATTATAAACCATGTTCAAAGAAGTCTGAAATATACTTGTATCCTTTCACAACGCATCCGCATAATCCTTGTTCCTAAAAGGGTGTCCTTCTCTTTCCAACATTCTATTGTTTTCAGGAGGATTTTGCTTTTGAGTGAACTGCATTAGACTCCGATCTTCAGAACTCTTGTTTGTAATCAAACCACAATTTGAGTTTGCTTCTCTTCTGGGCGAAACCAAATGATGCAGCATCGTTTTCCAGCGTCAGAATATTGTGTGTGGCCTATTTGAAATGACCTATTTTTCATTTATTCAAAGTGTGTGCAAACTTTAACCTGCTGGTTACAGTATTTTTGGCCTAACTGTATTATGTTTCACTTGTGTTAAGCATCCAATCTCCATTGGTTTCCGGGGCAGAATTTCACAGCTCCTCCCTCCGCCAGGATCATCTGGTCCTGCCGAAGTTGAAGAACTTTTGAACGGCTGCCCATGTATTCCAGCAAAATTCTGCCCGTTGTCTTTATACATTATCTACCCAAGGAACAAAGAAGAGTAGCACAGGAACAGGCCCTTGGGCCCACCAAGCCTGTGCCGACCATGCGGCCTGTCTAACCTAAACCTTCTACACTTCTGGGGTCCGTATCCCTCTGTTTCCATCCTATTCATGTATTTGTCAAGATGCCCCTTAATCGTCACTATCGTCCCTGCTTCCACCACCTCCTCCGGCAGCGAGTTCCAGGCACCCACTACTCTGCGTAAAAAAACCTCCCTCGCACATCTCCTCGAAACTTTGCCCCCCGCACCTTAAACCTATGCCCCCTAGTAATTGACTCTTCCACCCTGGGAAAAAGCTTCTGTCTATCCACTCTGTCCACACCCCTCGTAATTCTGTAGATTTCTATCGAGACGTCCATCAACCTCCGTCGTTTCAGTGTGAACAAACCAAGTTTATCCAACTGCTCCTCATAGCTAATGTCCTCCATACCAGGAAACACCCTGGTAAACCTCTTCTGTACCCTCTCCAAATCCTCCACATCCCTCTGGTAGTGTGACGACAAGAATCAAACATTTTATTTCAAGTGTACCCATTGTCCAAGTATGCCCATTGGAAAATAAGGCGAGAACTAAACTGTTTATGTTTGATAATGAAATGACACCTCCAGAAGCTTTGTTACCCGTGGTGTATATGTTACCTGTCCCACCCCTAATTTGAGATGCTTACTGCTTCAGTGCCTGGTTTAGCACAGTGGGCTAAGACAGCTGGCTTGTAATGCAGAACAAGACCAGCAGTGAGGGTTCAATTCCTGTTCCAGCCTCCCCCAACAGGTGCCAGAATGTGGCGACGAGGGGCTTTTCACAGGAACTTCATTGAAGCCTACTTGTGACAATAAGCGATTATTGTTACTATTAATTACCTAAGAACAAACTTAACTCAAAGCAAATGTGACCTGTAGATTCTTTAACTACCTTTTTGCCTCCCATGCCCACATTTTTGTTTTGCCCCTTATTTCCGTTCCTTTGCTCCCTCTCCTCACATTTGGCTGATTTTGGGTACACATGAAGGTGGAAGTTGTGGACTCGAACTCGAGTCTTACTCCTCCTGACGGTGTGTTGTGCATCTTCCAGCAATATGCCACCAGATTGAAGTGTTGGATTAACAATCAAGACTTTTCAGCACTTGCGTTTTGTCTGTGAAACACATCTTAGAATTTTTCTAATTTTGACTTTTTAAAATAAAGACATGGGAAGTTGTATTATTATGAGGGCATGCTATTAAATCTAAGATGTACAGCTTTATCTAACACTTGACCATGGAGAGCCTGCAGGCAGTTGACAAAATATATACACATTAAAAAGATCAAATCTGTGTTTTCTTCTTTGACTCTCATGTACTTTTTGTTCAAAAATGTGATTCAGCAATTCCTTCAATGTAAATGCTGTGTCTTCTGTATGCTCATGCATGTGGCATCTGGAATTTATTTACTCATTTCTGTATTAAGTCTGGCAATTGAGACTTCTTACCCAATAGTAGGTAAACTGATTGTAGGGGGGAGTGCCCCACCATACAAATCAGGAAGGTTTGGCTTTGATTCTGCAGTCTGCCAGCTGACACAGGGTGCTGCAATTCCTCTCGGTTTTCCCCTTCACGGGCCAACTGATTTAACCCCAACGGTTTTGCAGCCAGCTTGTAATATTTGTCCCCAATTCCACATATACTGACCTGAGTCTTTTAGAGCATTTATGCTTACTGCTCCTCCTTGCTTTAGCAGGAAAATACTATGCATGTGGACACAAGTTAAGGATGGGATTGGGCCTGGGTACGTTGCCCTCCATGGCCAGGCTGCCCATGATCAATAACACAATCTCAATTCTCTCCCCTTGCCTGGGTGAGTGCAGCTCCAACAACTCAAGAGGCTTGACATCATCCAGGGCAAAGTAACCCCGCTTGATTGGCACTCCTTCCACAAACATTCACCCCCTCCATGACCGACGCACAGTGGGAGCCATGTGTACCACCTATAAGATGCACTGCAGCAACTCACCAAGGCTCCTTAGACAGCAACTTCCAAACACACGACCACTGCCATCTAGAAAGGATGAGGGCAGCAGATACATTGGAACATCACCACCTGGAGGTTCCCGTCCAAGTCACTCGCCATCCTGACTTGGAAATATATTGGCTGTTCCTTCACTGTTGCTGGGTCAACACCCTGGAACTCCCTCCCTAACAGCACTGTGGGTGTACCTATACCACATGGACTACAGTATTCGCAGTAAGATAGATGAACTAGTGGCACCAAAAGATAAATGATTTAGATATAATTGCTATTACCGAGACATAGTTATATGATGGTCAAGGTTGGGAAAGAAATATTCCAGGGCACGCAATGGCCGCAACTTTCAGGCTGTTCACACCGGCAAATTCTTCTGGTTCTGCCAAAGGCACACCCCACCACAGGTTTCCTGGCGGTGAGGGGTGCATTCAATGGGAAACCCTGAGAAAAATGCGACGGGTTGGGTGGAAAACCCTGCCCAATATTTCAAAGACAGATAGGGTGGCAAAAGAGATGGGGTAACTCTGATGGTAAACGGTGAAATGAAGACATTAGTGAGGAAGGGTCTGGCCTCCGAGATCTTGAAGTAAAATCAGTATGGGTGGAGATCAGGAATAGCCACTGTCCGCTGGCAATGTGGGGAGGGGGAAGCGGAGGGAGTAGTTAGCAGATGCTCCTAATAGTAGTTACGCGGTTGGACAGAGCATTAAACAAGAAGTTATTGGATTGTGTATCAAAGGCAATGTAATAATTATCAGGTGCTTTAATCTTAATGTAAACTGGATCAATCAAATGGTGGTCTGGAAGGAGTTTGTCCAATATTTTTGTGACACTTTGCTGGAACAATACATTGTGGAAACAATGAGAGATAAAGTTATCTTACATCTAGTATTGTGCAATGAGGTGGTGTTAATTAGTAATCTCACAGTAAAAGATCCACTGGGAAATAGTGAGCATAATACAATTGAATTCCATGTTAAGTTTGAAAGCAAGTAGCAGGAATTGGGGGAAATTAAGATTCAGAAAATGAAATTGGGATAACATAAAACAGGAAGTTGATAGGGGCAACGGTCTGAAGAGATTTTGAGATGCGAGGTGGCATAGCAGTGAGAAAAGCAAGTGTTTACCTTTGTGAATAGAGGAAAATAATGGGGCATAGAAGAGGTAACTTCAAAGTGGAGGTAAGGAAATTGACAAGTACATGCTAAAAGCCGACTCCACAGGGTGGATAACATCAAAGGGAAAAAATTATATATCGATAGCACAATAACTGGGGAAAGGAGACACAGACACAGCTACCATCACAGCCACAAATAGTCTCTCGAAAATAAATAGTAGTTTTCGCCTTTATTGAAAATGAAGACGGTTTTCCCAATCATGGCCACATAACCTGTATGTGGTAATTATTTGCTAGATTTAGCTCATAGTTATGTAATACTGGATGTTATATTAGGGAGATGAACGGTCTATTCTTGGGAGGGCGGTTTGCGAGCTTGGTGGAGTTGAATGAGAAATTTAGACTGGTACTGAGGAGTATTTCCAGTGCATGCGAGGAAGGTCTTGCCTTTCTTTTTAAATTTAGAGTACCCAATTCTGTTTTATCAAATTAAGGGTCAATTTAGCGTGGCCAATTCACTTATCCTGCAGATCTTTTGGGGTACTAACCACTGCTCCACTGCTTTTTGGGCACTGACAGCCCAAATGAGGAAGATCTTTCCGACCTTCCCGATAGTGCCTGCCTGTTCGTTATTGGAGGAGGGGCTGTCAGCAGGGGGGGGGGGGGGTGGTGGAAGGGGGGGGGGTGGAGAGGAGAGCCGTCTCAGTGATTTATGGTAAGATTTTGGAGGATAAGGTGTCCATGGACGGGATTAACGCTAAGTGGAAGGAGGAGTTGGGGGCGGTTTTGGAGGAGGGATTGTGGTGCATGTTGCTGCGGAGGGTGAATGCATCGACCTTGTGTGCGAAGCTGGGATTGATACAGCTGAAGGTGGTGTACTGGGCACACCTGAGAAAATCAAGTATGAACCGGCTGTTTTAGGGGGTAGAGGACATTGTTAGCGGTGTGGGGGAGGTCCTGCTAATCATGTGCATATGTTCTGGTCCTGCCCGAAGTTGTATGGGTTCTGGAGGTCAGTTTTCAGCAGCATCTCAGTTGTTTTCTACATAGATGTGGAGCCTGGTCACCTGCATACCATATTCAGGGTGTGAGACCGGCCGGAGTTGCAAATGGGTGCGGGGCAGATGTTTTAGCCTTCGTCTCGCTGATCGCTCACAGGCGGGTCTTGTTGGGGACTGTTTCTCAACCTGTGCCTCTGCGTGGCTGGGAGACTTATTGGAGTTCTTAGCCCTGGAAAAGGTGAAATTTGCCCTAAATTGGGGTTTGTGCATTTTGGAGGGTTGGTTGCCATCGACTGCTAAGGGGTGGGGGGAGTTCTTATTGGGTCGGGGGGGTTTTATATGTTGGGTGTGTTTTTTTTGTAAAATGTTGAAAATTGGAATAAAAACACTTTAAAAAAATACTAGATGTTGTTTGGGAATAAAGGGGCACCTCAGATTTCAGGAAATGTAGGTCGCTGGGAACCAAAACTTAATTAATTTCATACAGTAGTGTATGCATATAGCCATCAGTATAATTAAGTGTTGTAGTGCATTAACTTTTTCTTGGCATATATTTTTTTTCTTTTAAGTTAATACATTAATTGTTCATGCAACAACTGGAATATTCCTCCCTGGCTCACATATTTTTCTCACAGTACACCAAATCAAAAATATACACCACTAAGAAACAGCGTGCCAAGTTACCCTTCCACGGTTTTGGGATACTCTCGCATTTAACATCAGCAGGGTTCTTAACAGCGAGATACTCCAATCGCAAGCAAGAATTCTAAGCTTAAACAAAGGTAAATATAGATAGAACATAGAACAGTACAGGTCCTTCGGCCCTCGATGTTGTGCCGAGCAATGATCACTCTACTCAAACCCACGTATCCACCCTATATCCGCAACCCAACAACCCCACCCCCCCTTAACCTTACTTTTTAGGACACTACGGGCAATTTATCATGGCCAATCCACCTAACCCGCACATCTTTGGATTGTGGGAGGAAACCGGAGCACCCGGAGAAAACCCACGCACACACGGGGAGGACGTGCAGACTCCGCACAGACAGTGACCCAGCCGGGAACTGAACCTGGGACCCTGGAGCTATGAAGCATTTATGCTAACCACCATGCTACCGTGCTGCCCAAAATATGAGGGGAGAACTGGCTATGGCTGATTGATTAAATAGACGGCGTAAATAAACAGTCGGAAACATTTAGTGAAACGATTCAAAATGTTCAACAAAAAACATTCCATTGAAAAACCAAATCTCAGCAAGACAGATCCATCTGTGGTTTACTCAGGAAGTAAAGGATAGTGTCAGGGGCTGGTTTAGCACAACGGGCTAAATAGCTGGCTTGCAATGCAGAACAATGCCAGCAACGTGGGTTCAATTTCCCGTACCGGCTTCCCAGAACAGGCGGAATGTGGCGACTAGGGGCTTTTCACAGTAACTTCATTGAAGCCTGCTTGTGAAAATCAGCTATTATTATTAGATTGAAAAAAGGAGGGGCCGGATTTTCCAGTCCCCTCCCTGTTTTCCAGCGGAGGAGGTGACTCGCCATCGGCCGCCAGCATGATCTTCCAGACCCGTTGATGCCTGTGGTGTTCTGCATGCCCGGATGTCCCACCGCCAGGGAACCCGCTGCAGTGAAGATCGGGAACCGGCCGCAGGGAAGATCCCACCGGTGGGCGGGGCCAGTAAATTCCACCTCTGGTTTATACAGTTGCACAGAACAGCAGAAAGTGTTCTAGAAACCAATAAAGGACCATCAAAAAGTTGATTAAAAGAGGGAAACATAGAAACCGAGAACAAACTAGCCAGGCGTATGGAAACAGATTGCGAGAGTTTTTATAGGTATATAAAACTGAAGAGAGTAGTTAAAGAAAACATTGGTCCCTTAGAAACAGAGACAGGATAAATGGACTGGGGCATTGAAGAGATGGCAGAGACACTGAACAAGTATCTTGTGCCTGTATTCACAGTAGATGAGCACCAGAAATAGACGATAACTCAGATGCGAAAAAGACTGAGGAAACTAGGGAAATGAATATCCGCAGAGAAGAAAATTTGGAGAAACTTAAGGGACAAATCCGAGAAGTCCCAACAGTCGATGGCCTGCATACGATTATTAAGAAATGGCTGCACAGATAGTGGATGCTCTGGTTATGATTTTCCAAAATTCTGGAATGCTGCCAGCAGTTAAGGAATACAACACCGCTATTCAAGAAAGGAGGAAGAGAGAAACATGGAACTACATGCCAATTAACCTGGTGTCAAGGGAAAGTGCTGGAATCTACTTTTAAGGAAGTCTCAACAATGCATTTAGAAAATTGAAGTCAACATAGTTTTACGAATTACAAATGTAATCACAGAATCCCTGCAGTGCAGGAGGCCATTTGGCCCACCGACTTTGTACCAATCCTCCAAAAGAGAACTCTATCTCGGCCCACACCTCACTCTATCCTCATTATCCCACACATCAATCATGGTCAACCCACCTAACCTGCACATCTCTGGGCGGTGGAAGGAAACCGGAGCACCCAGAGGAAACCCACGCAGACACGGGGACACGTGAAAACTCCACACAGTAACCCAAGGCTGGAATTGAACCCGGATCCCTGGCACTGTGAGGCAGCAATGCGAACCATTGTGCCACCTTGTGCAGATGTAACTAGTAGGGTAGATAAAGGGGACCCAGTAGATGTGACATACCTGAATTTCCAAAACATTTGATAAGGAGCCACACAAAATGTCAATAGGCAAGGTAAGGACTCATGAACAAGAGCAGAGAATGCTGGGAAAACGCAGCAGGTCTGGCAGCATCTGTAGGGAGAGAAACAGATGGCCAGTATAGCTCAATGGGCTAGAAACCTGGTTTGTAATGCAGAACAAGACCAGCAGCGCAGGTTCAATTCCCGTACCTGCTTTATCCGAACAGGTGTGTATATGGCGACTAGGGGCTTTTCACAGTGACTTCATACTTGTGACAATAAAATATAATTATTAGCATTAATGTTTTGAGTCCACTTGGCTCTTCATCAGAACTGAGCGGGAAAATCTGTCAGATATTAAACTGTAGCTGGGAGAGATTGCAACAAGATGTACTAATCTTAAGAACAAAAGACAGGTGGCCTGGTGAGGGGGAGGGAAAGGGAGGGTTTTTACAGTGATTTCATTGCAGTGTTAATGTAAGCCTACATGTGACAATAAAGATTAGAACATAGAACAGTACAGCACAGAACAGGCCCTTTCGGAGTTTTGTCCGAAACCAAGATCAAGCTATCCCACTCCCTGTCATTCTGGTATGCTCCATGTGCCTATCCAATAACCGTTTGAAATTATGTTCCCTAGTTTTAGAATCTCCAATCAATGGAAACCGTTAATCTTCATCTACCCTGTCTTTGCCTGTTAATATGCCGAAAACTTCGATCAGATCACACCTTAACTTTCTAAATTCTAGAGAAAATACTTACATTGAATAATCCTTCCTCATAACTTAACCCCTGTAAATCCAGGTACCATTCTTGTAAACCTACATTACATCTCCCGAAGGTCAAAACGTCCTTCTGAAGGTGTGGTGGCCACACCTGCTAACAGTGACTTCAAGTGGGGTCTATACTTTGGTTTAGTAAAACTGCAGCATAACGTCCGTGGCCTTGTACTCCATAGCTATTGAAATAAGGGCCGCCATTCCATTCGGCTTCTTCATTACTTTCTGCACTTGTCTGAGGCATTTTAAAGATCTATGTACCCGACGGCCCCCCCCCCCCCCCCCCCCGGAACCTGTGGACCGTCTGAATTTAGCTTCATATCGTCTTAGAAAGTACCCCTGCTCCAATGGGCAGCACTGCTGCTCACGGCACCAGGGACCCGGGTTTGATTCCCGGCTTGGGTCACTGTCTGTGTGGAGTCTACACGTTCTCCCCGTTTGCGTGGGTTTCCTCCGGGTGCTCCGGTTTCCTCCTACAAGTCCCGAAAGACGTGCTGTTAGGTGAATTGGACATTCTGAATTCTCCCTTTGTGCACCCGAACGAATGTGGTGACTCGGGGCTTTTCACAGTAACTTCATTGCAGTGTTAATGCAAGCCCACTTGTGACACCGATAAAGATTATTATTTCATTGTCCCTCAATGTGCAAAGATGTGAATGTTGGGTGGGGTGCAGGAAAAGGACGGGGGATTGGGCCTAGATAGGGTGCTCCTTCGGAGGGCCAGTGCAGACTTGATGGGCCGAATGGCCGCTTCTATCTTTTTTTTTAAAGGTCCACGATGGATAACCTCACAAAACACAGTGCTGTCCGACTTGCTTCCAAATTTGCAGGAAAGAAAATTCACCGATTTCCCATTGCGGGAGCAATAATGCCTGCGAAGCCTGGGGTTTACCTGGACGTCGAGGTCCGACGGCGCCTGCAATGGCGGCCGCTCTCCCCCGGGGTGGGGCCAGCAACGTCACCTGGGCTCACGTCAATCAGCGGGGAGCGGCGCGGCGATTGGTCGAGAAGGAGGCTGGGCGGGCGGGACTACCGGTTGGCGGGTTTTTTGTCCGGGGGGGGGGATGGAGCTGGAGACGTCACCTGGCTTCACGTCAATCAGCGGGGGCGGCGCGCCGATTGGTCGAGGCGAAGGCGCGGGAGCCGGACTTCCGGTTGGCGGGCTTTTTTTCTTTGTTCCGGGCGGGAGGGGGTGTTGTCCGTCCGAGCGGCTGAGGTTGGGGGCCCCTGAGGAGAGAGACGCCACGGCCTGAACCAGGTCTCGCACACTCACCACGCGGGTAAAAAGCAACCCTTCGACGTCCCGCAGCTCTCCCAATTTGTCTTTTATTTGTATAATGGATGCCGGGGGCGGGCTTTATTAATCTGAAGCTTGTGCCGGATGGTGAAGAGGTGTCTTAATTCTGCTGCGACTCTTTCCGAGGGTCATCTTCTCAAACCGAACTTCTCTTTATTTTTTCGGGGGGGAACACCATTTTGCATTGGAATAAAACGCCTCCTGTGGATCAGAGAATCCCCACAGCACAGAAGGAGGCCATTCAGCCCGTCAGGTGTGCACCGTCCCTTGGAAAGTGTGCGTGCAGTTCCCCCACAAGGGTGCCAATGTTCAGCCAGTCTGCCTCCCGACCGGTATCGTTTTCTGTATTTAGAACATACAGTGCAGAAGGAGGCCATTTGGCCCATTGAGTCTGCACTGACCCACTTAAATTCTCAATTGCACCCTATCCCCATAACCCCTGCTGCCCCTCCAAACATTTTTGGACACTAAGGGCAATTTAGCACGGCCAATCCACCTAACCACATCTTTGGACAGTGGGAGGAAACCCACGCAGACACAGGGAGAATGTGCAGACTCCACACCGAGTCAGAATTGAACCTGGAGCCCTGGTGCTGTGAGGCAACAGTGCTAACCACTGTGCTACCATTTGTTCTCTGGACATGGCCATTGCTGGGCTGGCCCAGCATTTGTTGCCCCATTCCTAATTGTGCTTCAACTGAGTGGCTCGCTCAGCCATTTCAGAGAGGGAGGGCGGTTTAACATAGAACTGGACAGCACAGTACAGGCCCTTCGGCCCACAATGTGCCAAACTAGCCTGAAACTAGGATCAAATCAACCTACTCCCAATCATTCTAGTGCACTCCATATGCCTATCCAATAACCGCTTGAAAGTTCCTAAAGTGTCCGACTCCACTATCACAGCAGGCAGTCCATTCCACACCCTAACCGCTCTCTGAGTGAAGAACCTACCTCGGACATCCCTCCTGTATCTCCCACCTGAACCTTATAGTTAAGCCCCCTTGTAACAGCTGCATCCACCCGAGGAGAAAGTCGCTGAACGTCCACTCTATCCCTCTCATCTTATACACCTCAATTAAGTCATCTCTCATCCTCCTTCGCTCCAATGAGAAAGCCCTAGCTCCCTCAACCTTTCCTCATAAGACCTATCCTCCAATCCAGGCAGCATCCTTGTAAATCTCCTTTGTAGAGTCAACCTCATCGTTGTGGGTCTGGGCTTGCATGTAAGCCAGACCTGGTAAGTATGGCAAATTTCCTTTCCTGATAGGGTATTTATTTTCATAGAATTCATGGAATTTACAGTGCAGAAGGAGGCCATTTGGCCATCGAGTCTGTGCTGGCTGTTGGCACGAGAACCCAACTCAAGCGCAAGCTTTGACCCTATTCCTGCCTCCCAGTAACCCAACCCAACCTTTTGGGCACCAAGGAGTAATTGATCAACAATAGTTTCATAGGTCGCCGTCATTAAGACTTTTAATTTTTATTGAACTCTGATCTTGCGATTTACCGTGGTGGGATTGGAACCCGGGACCCCAGAACATTACCTTGGGCTACTAGCCCAGTGAGAATACTACTACCCCGCCGCCACCTCCCCGTGTTTGACGGGAGCCTAAGAAAGGTTGTAGGGATGAGCCAGGGAACTACAGGCTAGTGAGTCTCACATCAGTGGTGGGGAAACTATTGGAGAAAATTTTGAAGGAGAGAATCTATCTCCACTTGGAGAGGCAAGGTTTGATCAGGAATAGTCAGCACGGTTTTGTCAGAGGAAAGTCATGCCCAACCAATTTGATTGAAGTTTTTGAGCACTTGACTAAGTGTGCAGATGAAGGTAGTGCAGTTTACATGGATTTCAGCAAAGCCTTTGACAAGGTCCCACATGGGAGACTTGTAAATAAGGAAACAAAGAACAAAGAAAAGTACAACACAGGAACAGGCCCTTCGTCCCTCCAAGCCTGTGCCGACCATGCTGCCCGTCTAAACTAAAACCTTCTACACTTCCTGGGTCCGTATCCCTCTTCCCATCCTATTCATGTATTTGTCAAGATGCCCCTTAAATGTCACTATCATCCCTGCTTCCACCATCTCCTTCGGAAGCGAGTTCCAGGCACCCACTACCCTTATCATAGATAGAATTTACAGTGCAGAAGGAGGCCACTCGGCCCATCGAGTCTGCACAGGAAGTCAGCACGGAAAGAGCACCCTACCCGAGGTCAACACCTCCACCCTATCCCCATAACTCAGTAACCCCACCCAACACTAAGGGCAATTTTGGACACTAAGGGCAATTTATCTTGGCCAATCCACCTAACCTGCACATCTTTGGACTGTGGGAGGAAGCCGGAGCATCCAGAGGAAACCCACGCGCACACGGGGAGGATGTGCAGACTCCGCACAGACAGTGCCCCAAGCCGGGAATCGAACCTGGGACCCTGGAGCTGTGAAGCAATTGTGCTATCCACAATGCTACCGTGCTTCCCTCTGTGTAAAAAAAGAAAACAACTTGCCTCATACACCTCTAAACCTTGCCCCTCTACCCTGGGAATAAGCCTCTGACTATCCACTCTGTCCATGCTGCTCATAATTTTGTAGACCTCTATCGGGTTGCCCCTCAACCTCCGTTGTTCCAGTGAGGACAGACAGAGTTTATTCAACCGCATCTCATAGCTAATGCCCTCCAAACCAGGCAACATCCTGGTAAGTCTCTTCTGCACCCGCTCTAAAGCCTCCACATCCTTCTGGTAGTGTGGCGACCAGAATTGAACACTATACTCCAATGCACGTGGGATACATGGGATCTTGATAAGGTGGATTCAAAGCTGGCTGAGCTAAAGGAGACAGAGGGTGATGACAGTCAGCTGCTTTAGTGACTGGAAGCCAGTGTCCAGTGGCGTACCACAGGGATGCTGGTTCCCCTATTATTCATCATTTATATAAATGACTGAGGCGAGTAGGATCTGTAAGTTTGTGGATGACACAAAGATAGGCCGGGTGATTAACAGTGAGGCTGAGAGTCTTGGGTTACAGGAAGATACAGATGGGATGGTCAAATGGGCAGGGAAGAGGCAGATGGAATTTAATCCTGAAAAGTGAGGTGTTGCACTTTGGAAGGAGCAATGTGACAAGGAAATATTCAATGAATGGCACCACAGTGGGAAGTTCCGAGGAACAAAGGGACCGTGGCGTGTTTGTAAATACATTTCTGAAGGCAGAAGGTCGGGTTAATAGAGTGGTGAAAAAGGCACATGGAACACTTGCCTTTATCAATCGTGGGACGAAAGAGAAAATGCTGGAAAATCTCAGCAGGTATGGCAGCATCTGTCGGGAGAGAAAAGAGCTAACGTTTCGAGTCCGATGACTCTTTGTAAAAGCTTTTATCAATTGCCTTTGCTTTTATCAATCGTGGCAGAGATTACAAAAGCAGGGAGGTCATGTTGGAGTTATATAGAGCTTTGGTGAGGCCATAGCTGGATACTGTGTGCAATTCCGGTCGCCACATCATAGGAAGGATGTGATTGAACTGGAGGGGTTGCAGATGCGATTCACCAGAATGTTGCCTGGGATGGAACGTTTAAGATATGAAGAGAGGTTGGATAGGCTTGGGTTGTTTTCGCTAGAGCAGAGAAGACTGAGGGGCGACCTGATCGAGGTGAACACGATTGTGAGGGGCATGGACAGGGTGGATAGGGAGCAGCTGTTAGCCTTAGTTGAAGGGTTGGTTAGGAGGGGACACAACTTCAAGGTGAGGGGCGGGAGGTTGGAGGGGATTTGAAGAAAATCTTTTTACCCAGAGAGTGGTGATGGTCTGGAACGCACAGCCTGGGAGGGTGGGAGAGGCGGGTTGCCTCACATCCTTTTAAAAAGTACCTGGATGAGCCCTTGGCACGTCTTAATATTCGAGGCGATGGGCCAAGTGCTGGCAAACGGGAGTAGGATTGACAGATTTGGTGCCTTTCACGTGGCGGTGCAGACTCGAGGGGCTGAAAGACCTTTTCTGCACTGTATGTTTCTGTGCTTCTATGATTCTATTGACTACGGGCAAAACAAAAATGAGGAATTTTATGACCAGCTTTTTCCACTGGGCAAAACTTTTCGCCTCGACAAAGAGTCGCCCGGACTAGAAACGTTGGCCACCCCCCCTCCCCATCCGTTCCCTCCACAGACGCTGAGAGACCTGCTGAGATTGCCTGGCATTTTCTGGGGGTTTTTTCAGATTCCAGGTTCTGCGGCAATCTGCTTTTAAAGCATGTTGCCAATGCTTTGACGCCAAATAGTCAACGAGATTGGAAACGTTCTGACCGACATTTTTCACTTGGCAATGGAAAATGCACAAATGCTGGAGACACAATGAACAGTCTGGTTTTCGTTCACCCTGGACCCCGTTTCTGTGCACTGTGGTGCCCTTCGGAGACGGCACCCCAGGCTTTTCCACTTAGTTTTATCATCATAATAATAATCTCTACAGTGCAGAAGAAGGCCATTCGGCCCATCGAGTCTGCACCGGCCCTTGGAAGGAGCACCCTACTTAAGCCCAAGTCCCCACCTATCTCAGTAACCCCATCTCACCTTTTGGACACTAAGAGACAACTTAGCATGGCCAATCCACCTAGCCTTCGCATCCTTGGACTGAGAGAGGAAACCGGAGGAAACGCACGCAGACACTGGGAGAATGTGCAAACTCCACACAGTCAGTGACCCAAGGTCGGAATCGAAGCCGGGACCCTGACGCTGTGAGGCAGCAATGCTAACCACTGTCCCGTCATACCACCCATAGGATAGAATGACATGGACTCCCTACAGTGGAGGAGGAGGCCATTTGGTCCATTGAGTCTGCAATGGTCCCCTTTCAAAGAGAATCCTAATCTAGGCCCAAGCCCCCGCCCTATCCCCGCAGCCTCACCCAACCTTTTGGACGCTTGAGGGGCAATTTTAGCATGGCCAATTCACTTAACCGGCGCATCTTTGGACTCTTAAGGGGCAATTTAGGATGCACCTAACCTACACTTCTCTTGGACTGTGGGAGGAAACCAGAGCACTCTGAGGAAACCCCTGCAGGCATGGGGAGAATGTGCGGAGTTTGCACTGTCACCCAAGGCTGGAATTGAACCCGGGTCCCTGATGCTGTGAGGCAGTAGTGCTAACCACTGTGCCACGCTTTTCCCTTTCTCCTCCGCCTGTTGCTCGAGACGTTGGCCACTTGTCGTTTCTGATTAGTAGATTGAATAGGACGGGATATTTGATCTGAGCACATCTCTGTTTAACTTGCATAATGCATGCTTGTGTAATTTAACTTGTGTATTGGTTGGTGGAAATTTGCGTGTTGGAAAACCATTGAGCATTTGTTTAGAACTCTACTTTCTTACTTAAGAAATGGTAGTGGGTATGAAGTGAATGTCCAACATATATATGAAATAGATATTATGTAAGGTGCTAAAATTGATGGATATATCCAAAATATTGCTGTAATTACGCTTGTGACCAATCAGTGATTTAAAAACAAAATCTTGATAGCTTGCACTGTGTCAGGGTATTTATTATAAGTGCCCTACCTGCCATAATGTGTGGAATTGAATAATATTGTGAAGCCAGTGTAGTGTTGGATTGCTATTTAAAAGACAAGTGCTAACCTATGAATTAACAGTACATTTATTCAGATCTTTAAAAATTAATATTTGAACAGATGGTCACAATGGCAAATGGTGACTTTTTAAAAAATTACTCCTGTGATTACAGGGACAGTTGTAGTGTGAAAATTTGGATGCAGCCAT
This sequence comes from Scyliorhinus canicula, assembly GCF_902713615.1. Taxonomy (NCBI): domain Eukaryota; kingdom Metazoa; phylum Chordata; class Chondrichthyes; order Carcharhiniformes; family Scyliorhinidae; genus Scyliorhinus; species Scyliorhinus canicula. The sequence continues at coordinate 4,639,463 of NC_052172.1, read as the reverse complement.
TGACGACAAATGCTTTAATGCCAGTGACCAAATGAGGAACTAACTATAATTGGAGCAAGTGATCGTTGAATCAGTAGAGTGCAGAAGGAGGCCACCCGGCCCATTGAGTCTGCACCAACCCTTTAGAAGGGTACTCAACCTGGGGTCAGATATTCCCCCCCCCCCCATCCCCTTAGCGTAACAACTCCACCTATGCTAACCTTTTAGACACTAAGGGGCAATTTATTAGGGCCAATCCACCTAACCTGCACATCTTTGGACAGTGGGAGGAAACCGGAGCACCCGGAGGAAACCCACGCTGACAATGTACAAACTCCACACACATAGTCATCCAAGGCCAGAATTGAACCCAGGTCCCTGGCACTGTGAGGCAGCAGTGCCAGCCCCTGTGCTACCGTGCCCCCCATGTAAACATTTAAAACCAAAGGTGGGAATTCTTCGAAGTAATTGGCTGCTTACCGTGTTTGGGGTTGTTGGATGCTTGTACATCCCCTTGACTTGGCACCAGATTCAAACTGATGTTGAGAAAGGGCAAATCCAAGCCACAGAGTTCTTTGTCGGCAGCTTTGTAGCCGCATCCTTTTTTCTCATCAATGTTTGGCATAATTTTCACCCGTTCCCATCCTCTCCTTAATGTATTGACTCTTAACGGGAGTACATTTTAATGGGTATGGTAAGGTGAAGTCGCCATAGTCCTAGGTGACCACCGGCTGCTTCCCTTATGAGGGGGAGAGCTGATTAGTTGTGATTTAACCTGAGGATCATCGCATTTCAGGTGGTGATGAATACTTCATGAATAACCTCAGCCGGTATGGGAATTGGACATGTGCTGCTGGCTTTGTTCTGCATCACGAACCAGCTGTCCAGCCCACTGAGCTAAACCGGCCCTTTGACATCAAAGTCTAACATCAATAATGTTTAAGCTTAGGGCAGCATGGTGGCCTAGTGGTTAGCACAACCGCCTCACGGCGCTGAGGTCCCAGGTTCGATCCTGGCTCTGGGTCACTGTCCGTGTGGAGTTTGCACATTCTCCCCGTGTCTGCGTGGGTTTCGCCCCCACAACCCAAAAATGTGCAGAGTAGGTGGATTGGCCACGCTAAATTGCCCCTTAATTGGAAAAAATAATTGGGTAATCTAAATTTAAAAAAAAAAAATAATGTTTAAGCTTCACATCTAGATCTAAAGTCAACATGCAGTGGAATATGTGCACGAGATCTTGCAAGAAATGTTGTCCATTTAATCCCCATTTTTAATGAAAATGGATTAAGTACACATATAGTCACACATGTTCATGCAGCAAAAAGTACAGGAGCCCCTTTTTAAATATCTAGGGTCAGCATCAACTACTCCTGGTTGAGGTTAGGGTTGAAATCTGAAGATCCTTCCTTCCACACTACCTAACAATATATCAACTATAGGCGTGCCAATTCTATACTGCACACTCAAATTAACAGAGGTGATTTATTGCAGCAAGTGACTTGTTATTGCTTAGAAATCAGCGCTGACTTAGAACATAGAACAGTACAGCACAGAACAGGCCCTTCGGCCCTCGATGTTGCGCCGAGCAATGATCACCCCACTCAAACCCACGTATCCACCCTATACCCGTAACCCAACAACCCCCCCTTAACCTTACATTTTAGGACACTACGGGCAATTTAGCATAGCCAATCCACCTAACCCGCACGTCTTTGGACTGTGGGAGGAAACCGGAGCACCCGGAGGAAACCCACGCACACACGGGGAGGACGTGCAGACTCCACACAGACTTGTGACACGAATAAAGATTATTATTATTTTCTGTCCCTTTTAGAGGACACTGAATGGCGAGTGCTGACAATTCTGCTGTCATTACACTGCCAAATCTAGCCAGTGAGAATTGCAGACTCCGCACAGACAGTGACCCAAACCGGAATCGAACCTGGGACCCTGGAGCTGTGAAGCAATTGTGTTATCCACAATGCTACCGTGCTGCCCTTAATTTCAGCTATCTAAATCTGAATGTACTTTAATTCAATCATAGGTAGTCTTAGACCCGTACCTGCCCGTTAACATGTGCACAGGCACTTGGCTGGGTACCATTTGGCTGTGAAGGCAGCGTTGCGTTACTGGATTGCTTGTATCTGAACAGCTGACTTGTCAAACTGCCTGGGAGCAAGGAAAATGCATACTCCTGTGGTGTATAGGCAGAAGGGAGGCCTAAAATAGTCACTTCTGTTGCTGCATAGTCTACTTGGGATGTACCACCTGTAGTCAAGAGGCAATCTGCCTCTCCCAATTATTGCCCCTTTTGTTATCTGCACCAGGGGGTGACTATTCATATTAACATTGGTTCCTCCACTTTATGTGATGGATCAAACTTGTGTTTTCAGTTTGGGAACTGCTGTACGCTGGGATGAAAATTAATTGCGATATCAAGGTTTTGATTTTTAAGATTGAACATGTAACATTTCAGAGCAATGAGTACACAGGAGACCCCAAAGGAAGGAAGGAGGACCCTTCGATTGGCTGCGACACTTTCGCAAAATGTGTCGTATTTGCCATCAGTGCAAAATGAAAGCCCGATGGAATGTGCCCCAGCTATTAATACAGACCAAAAACTAGCAAATTCTACCAGCCAGGCTGCTTTTGGAAAGAACCTGGACAACAATGCAACTACTTCTGCCACCGTGCAGCCCCAAATCGAGAAATCCGAGAATAAGAAAGATTTGCAGATGCAGTTGGATACCCCTGACCCAGGTATGGTATACGACCTGGTGAAATACAGGTTTTAATCATAGTAGCTACATTACATAGCACTTATAGCATGGAAATAGGCTATTCCGTTTTTTGAACCTCCTCCCATATCAGATCCTCTTTTTTCTAATTTGTTCGTGGGCGTCGGGGGCCTGTGCCAGCATTTATTACCCATCCCTATTTGCCCTTGAAGGGGCAGTTAAGAGCAAACCGCATTGTTGTGGGTCTGGAGTCACATGTAGTCCAGACCAGGTAAGGACGGCAGATTTCCTTCCCTAAAGCACATTAGTGAACCAGGTGGGTTTTTACGACAAATGTTCCATTAGAATTTTTTTTAAATTCCAGAATTTTTTAAAAATTGAATTCAAATTTCACCATCTGCAGTGGCGGGATTTGAACCTGGCTCCCCAGAACATTACTCTGGGTCTCTGGTCCATTGACAATACTACTATGCCACCGCCTCCTCCCAAGTATTTATTTCTCATTACGGAAGACCGATTGCAGCTTCCCTTGATTTTGCTCTTCAGGTGACTAGTCATTGTCATGATGTGGAGATGCCGGCGTTGGACTGGGGTGAGCACAGTAAGAAGTCTTACAACCTGGTGTTGTAAGACTTCTTACTGTAGTCATTGTCAGTATAATGAATCGGTCATCATCTTATTTAACTGCGAAAGTTGGGACTTTCTCAGATACATAGCACATGTAAAGTGTACCTAATGGACATAGCAATGCGTAGTATCTGCAATATATAACAGCTAGAAGGAAAACACATAATGAAAGTAGGAAAGATTAGTGAGAAAGCTGAAGAGGGGAAATAAAATGATAATATGAGAGTAGAGAATCGATTTTTTGTTTTTTCCTTCCCCGGTCTAATAATTTATTTTGTACCCTGTCCCTTGCTAATATTATTTGACTAAGCGACAGATCTGGTTTGAACCCTCCTCCAGCTTTATAACCATCTGCTAACTGGGGTTCTTCAACGCTTTTCCTTTACTTTACATATACATAGAACATACAGTGCAGAAGGAGGCCATTTGGCCCATCGAGTCTGCACGACCCTCACTTCAACCCTATCCCCGTAACCCAATAACCCCTTCTAACCTTTTTTTGGTCACTAAGGGCAATTTATCATGGCCCAATCCACCTAACCCGCACATCTTTGGACTGTGGGAGGAAACCGGAGCACCCGGATAAAACCCACGCAGACACGGGGAGAATGTGCAGACTCCACACAGACAGTGACCCAGCGGGGAATCGAACCTAGGGCCCTGGCGCTGTGAAGCCACAATGCTATCCACTGTGCTACCGTGCTGTGCTTGGGGAATACTGGATAGCAACTCCCATAGCAGCAGATTTGATATCAAGTGCTCACCTTCCAAGGATTCTTAGATGCAAAACTGTTCCTCACTACTTTGTGCATTGTGTCGCAGTATTTGTGCAAATGCCCCTCAATCACAGTACTTGAGATTTTGGCCCTTGACAAAAGTTAGCAGTGCTGTGGCTTCACCCAATGCTAAAGAGCATTGAACAATGCTCAATGTTGAAGAGCATTCATGACTTGAGTGACACATTAAAAATATAAGTACAGTAATTCCTGTGGTTGGGGATTTCTGAGTAATGGCCGTTCGAGTTAAACCGGTTAAGGCAGTTTTAGCTGCAATCTGAATTTTTCATAATAAACCAAAATGCTTTTGCACTGGTATAAAAGCAGAAAATACTGGAAAAACTCAGCAGGTCTTCTCATATGAACATACAGTAAGGTGCAGAAGCATGCCAGTCGAGCCAAGTCTGCCCAGCAATTCAATAAGGTCATGGTTGCTCTGACTGTAACTTTAACCCCACATTCCTGCCTACTTCCGATAATCTCTCTCCCTTTTATTTTTCAATCTATGTAGCACTACCTTTAAAAATCTTCAAAGACTCTGCATCGCTGCCTTTTGAGGAAGAGTATTACAGAGACTTGCGACCCTCTGAGTGAAAAAGATTCATCTCATCTCTTAAATGAGCCATCCCTTTTTTAAAAACAGTGACCCAGAGTTCCAGATTTTCCGACGAGAGGGAACATCCTCCCCACATCCACCCTGTTAGTGCCCCTCAGGATCCTAAAGGTTTGGATCAAGCCGCCTCTTAATCTTCTGAAGTCTAGTGGATACAAACAGAACCTCTCCAACCTTTCCTCCATCATACAATCTTTCCATTCCCAATATTAGTCTTGTAAGGCGGCACGGTAGTACAGTGGTTAGCACTGTTGCTTCACAGCGCCAGGGACCCGGGTTCGATTCCCGGCTCGGGTCACTGTCTGTGTGGAGTCTGCAAGTTCTCCTCGTGCCTGCGTGGGTTTCCTCCAGGTGCTCCAGTTTCCTCCCACAAGTCCCGAAAGGCATGCTGTAAGGTAAATTGGACATTCTGAATTCTCCCTCCGTGTACCCGAACGAGGTGCCATAGTGTGGCGAATGGGGGATTTTCACAGTAACTTCATTGCAGTGTTAATATAAGCTTACTTGTGACACTAATGCAGATTATTATTATAAACCATAACTGATCTGCTATGTTCTATGAAATGCTTCTAACGCATTTGGAATGACTTCTTCTGAAGAAGACCTGAGTTTTTCTAGCATTTTCTGTTTTTATTTCAGATTTATAGGCATCTACGATATTTTGCTTTGCTTTTATAGTAGTGATTGTTTAAGTCTGGTTTGATAGATTTAATCACTTTACATGTCAAGTTTCTGACCCAAACAAATCCGGACCTGTAATCTGCTGCGATAAAGCAACTGGAATGAGGTAATTCAATCTAAACCAAGTAGAGGTAATTCAATCTAAACCCAAGTAGATTTATAAGAGTAATTTATTTTTCATTGTCTCTTCATTTCAACCATATTGATTTTGTTCCCTAATGCTGATGGGATAAAAATGGAATTATGTATGTTATATAAAAATGAATCAAAATCAGAATATAAATTTCAGACCTAGGGCATACAGGACAACAGATTATCTAGAAAATGATTTCTGTGAAATGTTCAGTATTTTCTGAAGTAGAAACCTGTCCTCAATCCTTGGGGGTGTTAGCACAGCTGAGCAAAGTGCATGTGGTTTTACTGCGTTGTATTTAACTTGTGTGCGCCATCCATTATCTATTCACATGTTGCACAATATTCTCTATTATCTATTCACATGTTGCTCAAGCCATCTAGACCATTCTTTCATAAACATTAGTGATTTCCCTACCCTAATTGCAGCATTGTTGCTTGAATGACTCGAGATTTTTATAATATAGAATTTACAGTGCAGAAGGAGGCCATTCGGCCCATCGAGTCTGCACTGGCTCGTGGAAAGAGCATCCTACCCAAGGTCAACACCTCCACCCTATCCCCATAACCCAGTAATCCCACCCAACACTGAGGGCAATTTTGGACACTAAGGGCAATTTAACATGGCCAATCCACCTAACCTGCACATCTTTGGACTGTGAGAGGAAACCGGATTACCCGGAGGAAACCCACGCACACACGGGGAGGATGTGCAGACTCCACACAGACAGTGACCCAAGCCGGAATCGAACCTGGGACCCTGGAGCTGTGAAGTGATTGTGCTATCCACAATGCTACCGTGCCTCCACTATCCTAAATGGAAAACCATTCCAAGTATTGACCACTTAATGTCAGGATAAGTATTTTGAAAAGTTACAGTGAATACATTACCCAGCATATGTTTTATCTAAAAAAATTTAAGTTCATGTTTTTTTAAAAATTCCAGATCGAACTGTAGATGAGAGAAGTTATGTTTGCTCATCTTGCTGTTTTATTATGTTAGAATGCTGGGTGAGAACCCAACGGTTTACAATTTGTATAATGGGGAGGAAAGGTGACTGCACCACAGCAGTGATAACACTCACCAATGGGTATCTTGTGTGTAAAAACAGATTTTAATTTAAACACAATATCAATCACATTAGCCAACAGCATGATGGCTCTACAGCAAACAGTTCTTAAAGAAAAGGAAAAACTTTAACTTGCTCCCTACACCTTCAACTATATATATTCCAATTAAGCAAACCAATAGAGTTCAAAGACCACTTATAAATAAATGTGAACAAACAGGTTTACTGGGGTGGCACAGTGGTTAGCACTGCTGCCTATGGAGCTGAGGACTCCGGTTCGATCCCCGCACAGGGTCACTGTCTATGTGGAGTTTGCACATTCTTGCCGTGTCTGTGTGGGTCTCACCCCCACAACCCAAAGAGGCGGATTGGCCATGCTAAATTGCCCCTTAATTGGAAAACAAAATTGGGTACTCTAAAAATTTTTAAAAACAGGTTTATTTGCTTTTCTCTGTACCGAGACCTTGGTGAGCGCCTTTTGCGAGCCAACTCGAAACACTTCTTTTCAACTTAAAATCCGATGTCAACTGAAACTATAGACAAACCTGGCTCCTCCCCTTAATCACGTCATGTCTACCCTAAGCATAAGGCATTCTCCTGTCTGCTCCCACAAGATGCTCCATGACCTGGTTTGCCAGAACCAAAACACAATCCCTCATAAATTACTACACTCCAGGGATCCACCAAAACCCAAAATAATATTCCATTAGCCCATTATCCAAAACAAGTAAATAGTTAAAACAAATGATTACCTCACTTTTACAACCTCCTTAATCACAGGTTTAGCAGACATACTGGTTGTATGCATCTTAACCCCATCTTTTAAATAACATTACTGCAACAAATATAAAATATAACAATTTCATACATTCATCACACCTCCCTCCTTTAAAAAATGAACCAGCAATATGAAAAGACGGCTTCATTTTCCAAAGTCTTTTGAACTTTAAATACTACTCATTACTAAAAGCTAGTATTACACTATAATACATATCGTCATATTCCTACATGCAAATTTAAATATCAGTATTGTCCATTTCAACCTTTCTTTCCCAACTTTGAATGTTTCATTCTTCTCGCACCTAGAAGTCATGATAAAGCATCTACAATCATGTTTTCTCTTCCTGCTACATGTATAATTTTCAAGTTAAATGGTTGTAGCAATAAATTCCATCTAAACAGTCTTGCATTACGATCTTTAAATTTCTCCGGAAATTTTAATGGATTATGGTCCGTATAATTAGTTCTCTCTGAGCATAAATGCTTCACAGCTCCAGGGTCCCAGGTTCGATTCCCGGCTGGGTCACTGTCTGTGCGGAGTCTGCACGTCCTCCCCGTGTGTGCGTGGGTTTCCTCCGGGTGCTCCGGTTTCCTCCCACAGTCCAAAGATGTGCGGGTTAGGTGGATTGGCTATGCTAAATTGCCCGTAGTGTCCTAAAAAGTAAGGTTAAGGGGGGGGGGGTTGTTGGGTTACGGGTATAGGGTGGATACGTGGGTTTGAGTAGGGTGATCATTGCTCGGCACAACATCGAGGGCCGAAGGGCCTGTTCTGTGCTGTACTGTTCTATGTCTATGTCCGAATTGTTGCAACACATGTTGAAATGTTGCATTTACAATACTGTACCAAACTCAACATTTTCCTATCAATGGTTGAATACTTCTTTTGGTGAACATTTGGTTTTCTGAGAAAATATCCAACAGGTCCTGTTCCTTCATCATCTTCTTGTAGTGGGACAGCACCAATACCCACATCATTCATCTCAATGGCCACCTTAAATTGCTTATCATAATCTGGCGTCATCAAAACTGCTGTGGTCAACACAATTTTAAGATGATCAAATACCTCCTGACATTCTGACGTCCAATTAAATTTCCTGTGCAATTACAAAAGTTCAGTCAGTGAAGCAGCCACACTGCTCAGATTTGGCATGGGTTTTCTGTAGAATCCACACATGCCCAGAAAACTCAAAACTTCTATTCTAGTTGCCGGTATTGGGAACTCTCCAGTGGCTATCTTTTTCACATTCCATGGGGCTATCTGTCCCCACAGTACGGCCTAAGAAGGTGACTTGGGCTTTCGCAAACTCACTTATTTTAGTTAGGTTTACCACCAAGCCAGCCTCTTGTAGTTGATCGAACAATTCCTTCAAATTCCTTCCATATTTGACAGAACGCCATCAGATCATCTATGGTTTAGCTCACTGGGCTAAATCGCTGGCTTTTAAAGCAGGCCAACAGCACGGTTCGATTCCCGTACCAGCCTCCCCGGACAGGCGCCAGAATGTGGCGACTAGGGGCTTTTCACAGTAACTTCATTGAAGCCTACTCGTGACAATAAGCGATCATCATTTTCATTTTCATGTGCTCTTTAGTTCAAAGATTACCTTGTTGGTTAGTCTTTGAAATGTTGCTGGTGCATTCTTCATTCCAGACGGCATAACTTTAAGCTGGAACAGACCGTTTGGCGTTACAAAAGCCAAAACCTCCTTCGTCCTTTCCAATAAAGGCATTTACCAGTATCCTTTTAAGTAAGTCAATTTTGGTGTTGACATTTGCTGATCCAACCTTTTCATTATAATATTCCAAATGAGGAATAGGATATGAATCTGACTTTGTAACTGCATTGACTTTTCTATAGTTATAGTCCACACACAATTGTTGTGTTCCATCATGCTCGGCAAGCTCCAATTACTGCAACTCACTTCAGTGGTATTATTAAGCATGCTTTCAATCTCCTTTTGACCTTATGCCAATTTCAGTGGATTCAGTCGATATGGATGTTGCTTAATTGGAACTGAACTTCCTACATCTACATCATACATAATAACTTTTTGTACTTCCTAGTTTGTTCCCACATATAGCTCTACCTAACTAATAACTCTTTCAGGTCACTCTGATTTTCCTCTGGAAGGTAATTCAGTAATTTATCCAAGTTTCTTATTAGTTACTTCCTCATTGTCCAATCTAATTTGAGGAATGTTAAATTCAGAATCATTTGGATTTATCTCTTTTCCCTGAGCTATAACTACGAACATATCCTCCTACTTTCCTTTCCTAACAAAATAACTTATGAGCATATTAACATGACACAATGAGTTTTCTTTCTACCTGACATTCTTATCAAACAATTCACACTCAATTTCCTTTTGATTTGATATGGCCCACTAAATATTGCTTTATTGGATCACCTACCACTGGTAATAATGCTTATACTTTCTCCCCACAAAACTTGAGATTTTGATTTCCTTTTAGCCCTTGTTTCATCACATGCTGTGACAATTTTAAATGCTTTCTAGCCAACACACCAGCCCTATTTAATCTCGCCCTGAAGTTTAACATATAATTCAATGTAGTCTCAGAATGCTGACTCACCAATTTTTCCTCAGCAGTTTAAGTCGTCCTCTTGCCTCATGATCTAAAATCAATTTGAACAGAATGGATTTAGTTGATTCTTTAGGCGCTTCCCTAATTGCAAATCTTACAAATGGTATTTCTTTATCCCAATCTTCTGGACGATCCTGACTATAAGCCTTCAACATGGTCTTTAAAGTTTGGTGCCAGCTTTCTAACGCTCCCTATAATTCTGGATGATACGCAGTTGATTTAAATTGCTTTACTCCGAAGCTAACTATAACTTCCCTGAATAACTTGTTGAATATTAAAAATGTATTAATTAAAAATTACATGTTTGATAAAATTCAGCTACATCCTTATGCAGTCCAGGCTAATAAAAATGTTTTTGTATTTTTGCTGAGTTTTCCTTATTCCTAAATGACGCCCTACTGGAACCTTGTGCACTACCTGCAAAACATCTTTTCTATAATCCACCGGTAATACCACTTAATAATAAGCTTTTATTAGTGTCACAAGTAGGCTTACATTACATTACAGGGGCTATTTTAGCACACTGGGCTAAATCGCTGGCTTTTAAAGCAGACCAAGGCAGGCCAACAGCACGGTTCAATTCCCGTGCCAGCCTCCCCGAACAGGAGCCGGAATGTGGCGACTAGGGGCTTTTCACAGTAACTTCATTGAAGCCTACTCGTGACAATAGGCGATTTTCATTTCATTTCATTAACACTGCAATGAAGTTACTGTGAAAATCCCCTAGTCGCCACACTCCGGCGCCTGTTCGGGAACACTGAGGCAGAATTCGGAATGTCCAATTCACCCAACACGCACGTGTTTCGGGACTTGTGGGAGGAAGCCGGGGCGCCGAGAGGAAACCCATGCAGACACTGGGAGACGGTGCAGACTCCGCACAAAATTCTGTCTACAGGTTTCGGGTACTAGTTCATATGGACTTAAACTGACTTCTCACCTCATCATAATCCCTTGATGCCTCCCCTGATAATGATGCAAACACCTCTCTAGCTCCAACTATATAATACTCACATGGTTTTTGGCCAATTTAGCTATTTGTCAAATGAGATTTAAAAAAAGGCTTCCACGTCTTTCTCGTCAAACCTTTTCAACTGTGACCTGATTAGCCAGGAGCAAAACATAATGCCTCATAAATTATCTACACCCCAGAGATCGTCCAAAACTATATTCCATTCGTCACCTATCCATAAACAAGTAAATGATTAAACTTGATGATTACCTCACTTTTACAACCCCATTAATCACAACTTTAGCAGACATACCTGGCTGTAGGCATCTTAAACTCGTTTTTAAATAACGCTACTGCAACAAATATAAAATATAGGAATTTCTTACATTCATGACAATTGTTCTTTGCTTGATTGCAGATTGTCATTTTACTGACTGACCCAAAACTATTACTGAGCCTTGTTGATTATTACTTACCTATTAGATGTAAGTTTAGAATCAAATCTTAAAATTATACAACATAGAATATGATCATTTGGCCCATCGTTCCTATCATGGAAATAGGAAAACAGCTGTCCAATTGGTCCCATGTCCTACTTTCTTTGGGTTATTATTATTATTTTCAGGTACTTCCCAATTCCCTATTGAAAATTGTTTGTTTATTGTCACGTGTACTGAGATACAGTGCAAAGTATTTTTCTGTGAGCAGCTCAAACAGATCATTTAGTACATGAAAAGTAAATACATAATAGGGCAACATAAGATACACAATGTAATACATAGACACCGGCATCGGGTGAAGCATACAGGAGTGCAGCATTAATCAGGTCAGTCCATAACAGCTATTGAACCTGTTTCCACCATCCAGACTATAACGTGCATCATAAAGGAAAATCCCCGTTGTTCTCTTCTTTGATTTTATGTTGATCACCTTAGACCTGTTTCCTCTTTACTGGCCTCCCAGCCAATAAATCTCCCCTATGTCCACAATGAAAACATCTCACAATTTTGTCTATCTGTTAAATCTCCCCTTAACTTTCTTGGCTCTAAAGAGAATAGTCCCAACTTCTCCAACCAAAAGAGAAAATGCTGGAAAATCTCAGCAGGTCTTTTGTGCGTCGTTTTAAAATTAATTCTTCCCTACAATTTTCAGAAATATTCCAACTTATATTTGCCAGATAAAATAGTGTAGATGAGAGAAGTTTTATGAAGTTGACAAAGGGTCATCTGGACTCGAAACATTAACTCTTTTCACTCCCTAATGTTTCGAGTCCAGATGACCCTTTGTCAACTTCATAAAACTTCTCTCATCTCTCATCAACACTATTTTATATGGCAAATAGAAGTTGGAATATTTCTGAAAATTGTAGGGAAGAATTAATTTTAAAACGACACACACGCACAATCAGTTTGCTGTTATTTCTATGATAACGGGCCCGCTCTGTTGATTTTTTTTATTATTATAACTTGAGTGTCAATTTCTTTTAGCTCATTCCAGTGCAAAGCTTCCTGCAATCTCTGAGCCGGTTGTGGATGTGACTGGCTTGATTGCACTACTGAACGAGTTTGAGGAGACAAATGAGAATCCTATTTCTGCTCTCTACTTGTTTTGTCAACGCAAAGGATGCAGTTTGCATTTTAAGGAGGTGGAGAATTCAGGTATTCCGCTGAACACATTGCAAGTTTCTGTGGGACACGCTCTTTTTTTTAAAGACGAAATTATACTTATTGTTTATATTTTATTTTCCTTTCTATCTTGTTCACTTGTTCTCCGCGATGATGCAAATTCTACTTTCATAGAATTTACAGTGCAGAAGGAGGCCATTCGGCCCATCGAGTCTGCACCGGCTCTTGGAAAGAGCACCCTACCCAAGGTCAACACCTCCACCCTATCCCCATAACCCAGTAACCCCACCCAACACTAAGGGCAATTTTGGACACTAAGGGGCAATTCATCATGGCCTATCCACCTAAATTTGGAAGAGCTATGGTCTACCATGCGGTGATCTGGGTTGTTAACCTCCTATTTTTACCATCCTTTGTTAACTTCCCTGTGAGAAATCGCACACAGATACTCATTAAATGTAGATGCAGTACTATATTTGTAACACCGCTTGGTATTGGTGGACCAATCCATTAAACCATTATACTATAAACCTGTTTATTGTTTACTGTGCTCAAGTAATTTAGTTTAATTTGATATGGGGTGTCAAACAAAGGGATTAAAGCTACAGTTGTAAAGCTCTGGTTGGACTGCACCTGGAGTGCTTCATTCTGTTTTGGGCACTGAAACTCTGGATAGATACAATATAATTTTAAAAGTCTGCGGTTTTCTATTTCCCATTATAATCTCACCTGCATCTCTTTAATGGACCCTTGAAGGGCATGTGCAGTAGATTCAGTATAATGGGATTGGGGCTAAAATATTTAAAATCATGAGAACAGGTTTAAAACCATGAGGGGGGTGGGATGCGATCGAACGTGACGTGACGAGGCCATTAAATCTCGCACGAGGCCTCAAGATTTGTGACGCTCTGAACGCCTTGCAAGATTTCGCTAGACTTCACCATCTGGGTCTCGCCCTCACTTGGCAAGATCCAGATAAACATATTTCAATGAGCCATCAGGTACATTTAAATATGTCTGCACCCAATGCCCGAGATCAACTGCCCACCACTGGGAGACCTCGCCATGACGCCTTTTTGCACCGGAACGCACAGACGTGGACTAGTCGTAACGGCATCTGGGTGAAGGGGGTTCCTCCCAGGCCATCAGAGACCCTCATGTGGTCAGACTCTGAGCAGGTGGTACCTTGGCACCCGGTGGCACTGCCAGGCTGAGCTTGTCCGTGCAGGAAGTGAGGCAAAAAGATAAGACTGCAAGTTAATTAGAAAATTAAAAACTAAGAGACTTTTTGGTTTTCTTATTTCTGGGTATTAAAGAATATGGAACCGAGGCAGGTACTGGAGTTGGCATTCCAATCGGGCATGTTGTCACTGAATGATAGAACAGGCTCAGGGGACTGAAAAGCCTGTTCCGAAGTATTTGCTGCAGTGCAAAATCAAATACCTACCGTTAACAGAACAAGGGCACCCATTGTTTAGTTAAGCAGCCGTAGTCAACAAATGTGAGAGATAATATCATGCGAACGGAAAACATTTCTAATAAATGCAAGGGAAAGCGAAAAACTAGCCGATCGCAAGTGCCACATAAAGCAGCAAAAGTCAAGTAATTAGAGGTAGAGAAAGGGAATATGAATAAAAATCTTGCAAGTTGCAGAAGCACCAAGAGTGAAGAGACTTCCAGTGACGGGGATGTGCTGAAAGTCGCACATCAGGTAGGTGGCTCTCCTCCCACGAACCTGAAAAACAGGCTCTCTTAGCCTGAAACCGCTGACACCTAAAAACAAATCGCCACAAAACGACCAGAACACGACAAGAGGGGATAAAATGCCAAATAGCAGCCATTCCGGAGGACGTGTGGACACCAGGAGTGGGAAAAGCCTGGACAAACAAAGGAACGAGCCGGCTGACACTGCATCGGGATGAGACGAAGTTGGACATTCAAGCTGGGTTAATGGTGTGGTTGCTGAAGCTCTGGTGACCATGCGGGTGGCCTTGGAGAAGGAGGAAATGTGACTGGAAGCCCAGGAGGAAACTATCAAATAGCTGACAAAATCTGCAACAGACCAGGGTGACCGGATTATCACCCTGGAGAAGGCGGTGGTAAGGCTGGTCGCGGTGCAGGGGAATTTGAAAGGGAATTCGAGAACCGGTTGAGGTGTCAAAACCGACGAATCGTTGCCCTACCAGAGGGGATCGGACTATGTGGGCCAAATGCTGGGCAACCTGGTGGGAAGGAATAGCTTCCCCAACCCACCAGACTGAGGGGAAAGAAAACACCGCAAGGGAAATACAGGTAAAGAAAGATTGAGGGCATTAGGCTGGCTACAACAGGCCACACGTGGTGACTTGGAACAAAATGGCGCTGCAAGCAAACACTACGGAGGGTCCCTGAGCAAAGTGAAACCCATGAGTGCAGGGGCCCACCCATACGGCGATGAGGCCAGTCGCCTGCTGGCTCACCAGCTGAGAAAGCGGGCAGCCACGAGGAAAATAGCCCAGAAGAGGGACAGCAAAGGCAACTTGCTAGCTGAGTCGGAAATTGTCAACAATTATTCGAGGCCTTCTACCACGTGCTGCACATGTCTGAGCTCCCAGCAGGGGACTTAAGGATGAAGCAGTTCCTCGATGGACGACATGCTAGTCGTTTGGGAGGATAGGAGAAGGGGCCTGGAAGCACTGGGAGAATGGAGAGTATCAGCTCCGTGCAGGCGGGGAAGGTGCCAGGGCCGGATGGTCTACCGGCGGACTTCTACAAAAGATTAATGAGAGCACTGCCCCCCCCCCCCCCCCCCCCCACCTGCAGGAGATGTTCATGGATTCACTGGCAAGGGGCACCATGCCGCCTATGCTAGCGCAAGCCTCAATCTCACTGATACCTAATGTGGTTCCTACAGACGTGAAAATACTGGCCAAGAACCTAGCAAAAGGGTTGGAGATCTACGTACCAGAAGACTAGACGGGCTTTGTCAAAGGTAGACCACTAACATTGAATATCAGGCATGTGCTGAACGTGATCATGACCACATCCGGGAAGAGAACACCTGAGGTGATGTCTCCCTGGACGCAGAAAAGGCCTTCGACAGAGGTACTGGAGCGGTTCGGGCTTGGAATAGGGTTCACCGCCTAGGGAAAAGTCCTGTACAGCGTTCCCACAGCGAGCATACAGACAAATATCATCTGCTGTTAATACTTCCAGCTGCACAGAGGCACAAGGCAGGGATGCCCATTATCCCCCCTGATGTTTGCCCTGGCAATCAAACCACTGGCGATCGTGCTCAGGGCGGCAAAGAACTGGAAAGGGATCCTGAGAGGAAACAGAGCACAGAGTATCGCTCTATGCGGATGACCTCCTCTACATCTCGGACCCACGAAGCAGCATGGAAGGAAACATGGCGCATTTGAAAGAATCTGGAGCCTTCTCAGGCTACAAATTTAACCTGAGCAAAAGAGACATCTTCCCGGTGAACCCACAAGAGGGAGGGGCAGAGTTGGAGAGGTTGCCTTCTAAACAGGCCCACCACAAATTCCGCTACCTGGGGATCCAAATCGCTGATGACTGGACAGGGATCCACAAGTGGAACCTGACCAGTCTGACGGAGGAAGTAAAACAGGACCTGCAGATATGGAACACACTCCCACTCTTCCTGGCATGTGCAAGGCTAAGTCTAATGCAGCTAAAAGTGCTACATGGAGCCCACGTAACCAGAACCCGAATGAGCAGGTTCTTCATGGAGGTGGAGGACAAATGTGAACGGTGCCAAGGAAGCCTGGCCAACCACACCCACATGTTCTGGTCTTGCCCCAGACTTACTGGGGTTTGGACAGCTTTGTTCGAGGACAGCCTTCTTCGAGGCTATGTCCAAGGTGGCGGGGATGAGGGTGGAGCCGTGCCGAAGAATGGCAATATTTGAAGCATCAGAACATCCAGATCACTTCATGGGAAGGAGGGCCGACCCCCTTGCCTCCCTAATTGCCCACCGCAGAATCCTGCTCGGCTGGCGGTCAGCAGCACCACCTAAAGCTCTGGGCGGGCTGTCCAACCTATCGGAATTTCTCCAAATGGAGAAAGTCAAATTCGCCACCTGAGGGTCGGAGGAGGAGGAGGGCTTCCACAAACGTGGGAGCCATTCTTTGGTTATTCCAAGACCTGTTTGTAGCTAACGGCAAAGAAGTCAAAGAACAGGAGAGGGTATCCACAACACAGCAAAGTGGGGACGACGACGACATGGAACCCAACCATGCTCAACAAAAGAAGCGTGAGAACCAGCATCACGCCAACATAACCGGTGCAGGGAACAAGTAGAGATGAGGGAAGAAGGCAAGATACGTGACCGAGAGGGAGATGTGGGAAACAGCCAGAACCGAGAAACTACTGGGGAACGAAGAACAGGAAACTAACCAACACTGTAAATAAGGCAAGAAGGAGAACGAGAATGTATGTAAATAATTGAAACTGACCGACGTGTAAATATTTTTCTTTATCCTCTGTGTCCTACTGTTAATAGAATAGAACAGTACAGCACAGAACAGGCCCTTCGGCCCTCGATGTTGTGCCGAGCAATGATCACCCTACTTAAACCCACGTAACCCGTATACCCGTAACCCAACAATCCCCCCATTAACCTTGCACTACGGGCAATTTAGCATGGCCAATCCACCTAACCCGCACATCTTTGGACTGTGGGAGGAAACCGGAGCACCCGGAGGAAACCCACGCACACACGGGGAGGACGTGCAGACTCCACACAGACAGTGACCCAGCCGGGAATCGAACCTGGGACCCTGGAGCTGTGAAGCATTGATGCTAACCACCATGCTACCGTGAGGCCCCTAAGGACTGGTCATGCTACCGTGAGGCTACCGTGTTGTCCACGCTTATCCTTGTTTTGTATACCACAAAAATCTCAATTAAAAACATTTTTTAAGAAGAGTGAAGAAGGGAAACGTGGGTTCATTAATGACAAATGTAAGCAAGATTATAATGGACGATCGGAAATGGCAGACTTTTAAAATTATAGCAGATCCATTTTCACAAAGAATAGGATAAATACCAGCAGTACAAGGGGAAACAAAATTAACTGAAACAAAGGAAGTGGTTGATGTTTTTTTAAAGTGGCAATGGAGACAACGATGGGACCCGAGAGCAGAAAATGATGTTATTTTGCCACTTGATTATGCATATAACTAATCCGATCAAGTTCACAAGAATAAGAAGAATCTATGCATGTTTTCCATATAGACTTCCGGAATGTATGTGATATGGATCCACGTAAGATGAATATTTCAAAAATGCAGAATTTCCCTTTGTGATGAGAATTCATTGGGAGGAGGTAGGAAAGAGAGACTAGGGATAAAGGAACCCTCAGTGTCCGGGATGGGGTCAAATGAAGAGACACGTTGGACTCAAAACGTTGACCCTGATCCTCTGTAGCCCGACCCGCTGAGCTTTTCCAGCACTGTGTATTTGTTTATACTTTAATGTAATTGTATACAAGTTGTGCACTCTGTTGAAATTCATGTTGAGTTCATTTTTTTGTCTCACAGAGGCTGCCGCCATGTCCCATTATTCGTTTCGTGCAGTTATGGATGGATTTGACTTTAAAGAAGGAATAGGTTGCAGCAAAAGAGAGGCCAAATACAATTCTGCCAAAATTGCATTGAAACAACTCTTCCAACAGTTACAGAAAATTGCACCAAAGGGTAAGGAACCTATTATTGCGCCACCATTCTTTGCTCATATACAGAGTGCGTGCAATCAAAGTAAATATAATTAAATGACACCATACGGGATATACGGCAGAATTCTCTCTAAGAAAACAACTCATTTTGGATGGAAAAGCCGGTATGTATCGCTCCGACTGTTCTGGTGCGATTCCCATCGCGATCTACCCTGTATTCCATTCCTGTATTGGGCAGCACGGTAGCATTGTGGATAGCACAATCGCTTCACAGCTCCAGGGTCCCATGTTCGATTCCGGCTTGGGTCACTGTCTGCGCGGAGTCTGCACATCCTCCCCGTGTGTGCGTGGGTTTCCTCCCGGGTGCTCCGGTTTCCTCCCACGGTCCAAAGATGTGCAGGTTAGGTGGATTGGCCGTGATAAATTGCCCTTCGTGTCCAAAATTGCCCTTAGTGTTGGGTGGGGTTACTGGGTTATGGGAATAGGGTGGAGGTGTTGACCTTGGGTAGGGGGTAGGGTGCTCTTTCCAAGAGCCGGTGCAGACTCGATGGGCCAAATGGCCTCCTTCTGCACTGTCAATTCTATGTACCCACACTTAATAATTTTTGTGGAGCCATGAGGCAAACACACTGAAAAAATGAACTGTGGGAGCAGAAGGCGCTGGCAAGCTGGGCTTCACCGATATCGTAAAGCCATTTTTAAAAGCCCAGCCCTCTCCCCAACATCGCAGGCATTTGGGCTCCAGTGTCCTCCCAGCCACCATCACCACCATTCTCACCGGCATCAACCAGACGTTCCCCTAACCCCAAAGGGTCTCGCTCATGGCCCTGTCCCTTTCGGGCTCGGCCCTTTGGCACTGCCATGGTGCCTGGCCAGTCCCAGAGCACTGCCCTGCCATGTTCCTGACCACCCGGGCGGGGTCTCCAACAGTCTCCTGAGTTCCCTCGGCGAGGACATCACGTCTGGTCTTTGCAGATGGTACAAAGACATGTAGAGAAACGGGTTGTGTTGAGGAAGCGGGGAGGCTGCAGAAGGACTTGGACAGGCTAGGAGAGGGGGCAAAGAAATGGCAGATGGAATAAAGGTGGAAAAGTGTGAGGTTATGCACTTTGGTAGGAAGAATGAAGACCCAGACTATTTTCTAAATAGAAAAAGGCTTCGGAAATCAGAAGCACAAAGGGACTTTGAGTCCTAGTTCAGAATTATCTTACGGTTAACATGCAGGTTCAGTTGGCAGTTAGGAAGGCAAATGCAATGTTGGCATTCATGTTGAGAGGGCTAGAATACAAGAGCAGGGATGTACTTCTGAGGATTTGGTGAACATTGAGAGCCATTTTGGACCCAGTATCTAAGGAAGGATGTGCTGGGCTTGGCGAGGGTCCAGAGGAGGTTCACAAGAATGATCCGTGGAATGAAAAGCTTGTCGTATGAGGAATGGTTGAGGACTCTGGGTCTGTACTCATAGAACATAGAACAGTACAGCACAGAACAGGCCCTTCAGCCCTCGATGTTGTGCCGAGCAATGATCACCCTACTTAACCCCACGTAACCCGTATACCCATAACCCAACAATCCCCCCATTAACCTTACACTACGGGCAATTTAGCATGGCCAATCCACCTAACCCGCACATCTTTGGACTGTGGGAGGAAACCGGAGCACCCGGAGGAAACCCACGCACACACGGGGAGGACGTGCAGACTCCACACAGACAGTGACCTAGCCGGAATCGAACCTGGGACCCTGGAGCTGTGAAGCATTGATGCTAACCACCATGCTACCGTGAGGCCCCTCGTTGGAGTTTAGAAGGATGAGGGGAGATCTTGTTGAAGCTTTCAGGATACTGAGAGGCCTGGATAGAGTGGACGTGGAGAGGATGTTTCCAGTACTGGAGAAACTACAACTGGAGGCCACATGCTCAGACTGAAGGGACGATCCTTTAAAACTGTGATGAAGAATTTCTTGAGCCAGTGGGCGGTGAATCTGTGGAAACTATTGCTGCAGAGGCCAAGTCACTGAGTGTCTTTAAAACAGATATAGATAGGTTCTTGATTTAATAAGGGGATCAGGGGTTATGGGGCGAAGGCAGGAGAATGGGGATGAGAAAAATATCAGCCATGATTGAATGGCGGAGCAGACTCGATGGGCCGAATGGCCTAATTCTGCTCCTATGTCTTAGTAGTGACACCTGCCGGTCTAGCGCTGCGGGGGCAGTATACCAGGTGCCGGGAGACTCCGGTTTGTAACTGACCAAGCACAAACCGTTTGGGGGTTCTCCTGCTGGTCTCCCGGCATAACAGGATGTGCGCCGGTGTACCTAGCTGGAGAAATGCCCCCTTGGCGATAAGCAGCAGTTTCCCCAGGCACCTGTTCACCAAAGTTTGTTGCGCTCAATATCCCATTCACACAATGCTGGAAACAATATCTGACTCTCATCTTTTTTCTCACTCCAAATTAAATATTCTGATATTTAATACTAAAAACGGAGACATTGACCAGTGGCTTTATATCGTCGTGCGTTCTATAATTTGAATTATAGGGAATTAAAATCTATTAATTTTATTTGAAAAAAATATCTTTAATATATTTCTTGGAGTAGGCGTACTCCATACAAATTGATTCTTGGGAGCTTTGACTTCCCTCCTGCCCACCCGCACAGTCGCAACTTGTACAAAACGTCTTTTGCAAAGGCCCTTCACAATTCTTAAACAGCACATTGCCTTGTTTTAAAGTGTCGAACAAAGTTTGCTGTAACCAATGTCTGTCATATCTGAAACTTACTGTGGACAAATGTGTGTTGAGAGTAAGATAAATTTTTCTGGCCCTGCAGAAGCTATTTCGATCTGGCCATTGAATCCACAAAATGCATGGATTGTAGCGGTTCGGATATTTATGCTCATTAAAGTGAGGAATGTTAGCGCTGGGAACAGAACAGCTATTTAGGCACCCAGTGCAAGATTGAGCCACTGCAAGGTCAGATACAGAACATATGACAGAACCCTAGATTGGTTACAGCATAATATGAGGCCATTTGGCCCCTTATATCTGCGCTGGCTCTCTGGAAACAATTTGGCTAATCCCATTCTCCCTTTCCTTTCCCCAACAAAATTTCCTCTCCAGATAATTATCCACTTGCCTTTTTGAAAGTCACAATTGAATCTGTTTCCTCTACGTCCTCATTCCAGACCCTAAAGACTTGCTGTATATAAACAAACAAAAAAAAAAGCAGTTCTTTTGCCAATCACCTTAACTCGGTCTCCTTTGTTTGCCAAGTAGAAAGCAGGGCAGGCTGGATACACTTAACAGGCCGGGCAGCATCTGTGGAAAGAAGCAGTGTTGCCGTTTCAAGCCAACGATCCTTTGTCACGATTTCTGTTTCTAGATTGTTCCACCAGTTGGAACAATTTAACCCTGTCTAATCGGTCCAAACCCCTCATGATTTTGAATGGCCTCTTATCAAATCTCCTCTCATTCTTCTCTTTAAGGAGAAGAGCCTCAGCTTCTCCAATCTGTCCTGGTAATGAAAGTTCCACGTCCCTGGAGCCAATCTCATCAATCAGTCTATCCTCTTTAATGCCTTCACAACCTTCCTAAAGTGTGCTGGCTGGAATTGGAAAAATACTCCCATCTGCGGCTGAATCTGCGTTTGTATCAATTCACCGTAACTTGCTTTGTACTTTATGCTCCCTATTTATAAAGCTCCTGCATGCCTTGTTAACCGCTTCCTCAACCTGTCCTGCCAGCTGCAGTGATTGTGCACATATGCTCTCTTTACAACTGTAACCTTTTTTTCCCGTTTCTCTTCATTCTCCCTCCAAAAGTGCATCACTTCACACTTTTCTACATTAACTTTAATCTGCCATGCGTCTTCCCATTTTACCAACCTATCTATGTCTTGAAGTCAATCACTGTCCTCACCGTCTACAATGCTTCCAGGTTTTGTGTCATATGTAAAATTTAAAATTGTGTCCTGTACACCCAAGCCTAGATCAACCCCCAAGGATTCCCCAAGCCGAGATCAATCACCAAGGATTCCCCAAGCCCAGATCAACCCCCAAGGATTCCCCAAGCCGAGATCAATCACCAAGGATTCCCCAAGCCCAGATCAATCCCCAAGGATTCCCCAAGCCTAGATCAATCCTCAAGGATTCCCCAAGCCTAGATCAATCCCCAAGGATTCCCCAAGCCTAGATCAATCCCCAAGGATTCCCCAAGCCTAGATCAATCCCCAAGGATTCCCCAAGCCTAGATCAATCCCCAAGGATTCCCCAAGCCTAGATCAATCCCCAAGGATTCCCCAAGCCTAGATCAATCACCAAGGATTCCCCAAGCCTAGATCAATCACCAAGGATTCCCCAAATCTAGATCAATCCCCAAGGATTCCCCAAGCCTTGATCAATCCCCAAGGATTCCCCAAGCCTAGATCAATCACCAAGGATTCCCCTTGGGGAACTCCCACTGTATGTGTGAACAACTGGGGCTCTGATGTTACTGTCGGGTTTACTAATAGACATTGCTTCAAATGCCTTTTGGAAGTCTATGACTAACGCAGTGACTGTATTACCTCATCAAAAGACTCGATCAAACCAGTTAAACATGATTTGCATTTCACAAAACTATGCTGGCTTTCTTTAACAATTTCCTTAATTCCCTCCTTTGATTATGTGCCAAAGTGTCTCCATGTCTCACTCCAGCTGAATGACTCTTGAGCCAAAGAGATTTGAGACAGGGTGCAGACGTTGCAGTTGGTGGTACCAATCAGTCTGCTATTGCCATTCCCACCCCAGCCGAGTTTCATCAGAATGGGGAAAGGCAGCCCTGGGAAAAACACCTGATTAACTAAAAAGCCCAATTACGATAAAGTGAACGACGGAGGGCTTGTTGGGGACCAACATTAGATATTGGTGTGGCTACATGGACTGTGCCCATTGGGATCAAACCAGCCACATGGAGGTGGGCGCACATTTGTGGCTGCCCCAAGAGATGTGTGGATCCTTTGCTGGGTGGGTCCTTTGAAAGGACGATCAGCTCTGAGGCACATTCAGCCATTGACACACGGGACCATCAGCAGTCTCTGTGCCTTATGCTCATTTACCATATTTAAAGCAGAGGAAAGGCCTCTTTACAGATGCATTTATATAGCCCTTTTAACATGCAAAATGTCCTAAGGCATTCTATCAATTATTTTGCTCTGCTCCTGCACTGAACCAAAGCAGGACAGACATTAGAAGAGATGACCAAATGTTTGGCCAGGTGGGTTTTAAACTGCATTTTAAAGGAGGGAGAGCAAGGTAGAGGGACAAAGAGGTTTTGGAGGGATTTCCACATTTTGTGGCCTGCTTTAGTAATGCATGGCGGTGGGTGGCACGGTGGCTGAGTGGTTAGCCTGGTTTCGATCCTGGCCCCGGGTCACTGTCCATGCGGAGTTTGCACATTCTCCCTGTGCCTGCATGGGTCTCACCCCCACAACTCAAGAAGATGTGTAGGTGGATTGGCCATGCAATAAATTGCCACTTAATTGGGCACTCTAAATTTACTTTAAAAAATGTCAAGCCGAGCCTCGGCACTACTCCCACGCAAATTATTCTGTGAGAAGAGATTATTATATTGTTAGACAAGAGATGGATTGGTAATTGTTGATAAAATGAGATTGGTTGAATAACCGTCCCCATTAGAAAATTAAGGGCCAATTTTATTCCCAGTCAGCGGCAGTGAAGCGGTTTCATGCCACATTCCCTGGGTGAGATTCTCCTGGATACCAGCAAAGGCCCGTGATGGGCGGGAGAAGCGGTGTTGAAGCAACGATGGTTTTTTTCCTCCATATAGTCCGGTATTTTAGAGAGAGAAAAAAAATCGAAGAACGGTCCCACGGCGTAGTGCTAGTGGTGTGACCTCTGAATCACCTGTCCTGCTAGCAATTCAGTCAACTGGGGAATCAAGGCATTTTTAAATGCTACACCAGTGCAGATAGAGCAAAGGAGTTCACCCTGCAACTCCTCCCTTCCCCTCATTCGTCCTATCACTACCCAGGTACTGACCCCTGGTGCTGCCTGGGCAAGACCCTCTCCCTGCTGAGTGTTGCACTCACCTGAGCTGCCCTGGAAGGACTGCTCGCCAGGTGCTTGGAAGGCCAGCCGTGATTCTCGCCGTCATGCAATATAGATGGATTTTCTGTCTGGGGGGGGGGGGGGTGGGGGATGATTCTAGCATAGGGGCCTGTTAACGATATGTTACTATATTAAAATGACGTTCCCAACAATTAATGTCGAGATTTGCGCCCCGTCACCGACGGGGAGGGGACAATCGCGCTGCACAATTGCGTCAACGTGGAAAGCAATTTGGCAGTTCTTGCGATATTTATCTGCTCCCATCACCAAACCCGCCCAACGGGAGTGGAAAATCCTGGTCCCCCAGTTTAATCTACCGGAATTTAGACTGGGAAGGGGTGGGTTTTAAATGACACAGTTGTGATTGATGATGTCGTGAGGGCACGCCCTGTGGAACCTTGGGGTTGGGTTCTCCGCCACGCCACTTTTCAGCCTTGACCCGCCGGCGGGACTCTCCGTTATGCCAACCGGTCAATGGGTTTTCCAGTTGTGGGGCAGCCCCACGCCGTCGGGGAAACCCCCGGGTGCCGGCAAAATGGAGAATCCCGTCCCTTATCTGTGCATCAGATACTCCCGTCTTAATTTCGCATTCCTGAGGTGGCTAATGAGACTTGGACGTTATCATAGATATCATAGAATTTGCAGTGCAGAAGGAGGCCATTCGGCCCATCGAGTCTGCACCGGCTCTTGGAAAGAGCACCCTACCCACGGTCAACACCTCCACCCTACTCCCATAACCCAGAAACCCCACCTAACACTAAGGGCAATTTTGGACACTTAAGGGCAATTTAATATGGCCAATCCACCTAACCTGCACATCTTTGGACTGTGGGAGGAAACCGGAGCACCCGGAGGAAACCCACGCACACACGGGGAGGGTGTGCAGACTCCACACAGACAGTGACCCAAGCTGGAATCGAACGTGGGAACCTGGAGCGGTGAAGCAATTGTGCTATCCACAATTGTCCTGCATTCTCTGCCTGCATTGCACAATTTGTCACACACTTTGGCCCAGACCTGCACAATGCCTGTTTCACCTTCATCTTGTGTGGATTCCATTACAGTGCAGTGTATGGGCAATTCCCATAGCATTAGCATTGCTGTCAAGCATGCACAGAGTAAGAAATAAGATTATTTTTTTATGAAGTCGATGTTTCCCAGTAGAAATCTTCACAAATCCATCCACAACAAAAAGCCTTTTGTGCTATTGGTCAAGGAGTGAGATAGGCTCATTCATTTTGGAGATGAAAGTTATATCCAAATGTGTTTTTTTTTCTTTGTTGTTGCCTGAGAATTGATTTCACAGCCAGCCTGTTCAAGGTAATGGAGAGCTCCAGTTTAGCCTGGCATACTTTTTCATTTTTCTGAATGCATCAAATGCTCTTCTATGTTGTCACTGTGTTTCGATATGGTGATTAAATCGAATGCCTTTTTCTTGGGGTGACTGCAGATATGTGCCATTCAAAGGAGAAATTGAAAACCACAGCTTGCATTAATTGTGCACTTTTAACATCGGAACACGGGTATTGCTGTGAAACAAAGCTTAGTCAAGAGGTGACTTTTTTGGTAGCTGCTTGGAGGTAAAGAAGTTTTGGAAGAAATTCTCGAGCTTTTGTGCTTTAGGCAGTGGAAAATACATTCTGCAAGTAGAGAAATGCAAATTGGAAACGTGAAGGAGACTAAAACTGGAGAGGTGCCAGATCCATGAGGGTGCCGAGCTCAATGAGGCTACAGAAATAGGGAGGGTTGAGGCCACGGGAGGTAATTTGAAAGCAATGGTGCGAATTTTTTAAACGGAAGCATTTTTCGATCGGTGGTTAATGTAGGTGAAAGACCCTTGGGCGGGATTCTCCGACCCCCCGCGCCGGGTCGGAGAATCGCCGGGGGCCGGCGTGAATCCCGCCCCTGCCATCTCCCAAAGGCTCTGGTACCAGAGATTCGGCGGGGGCAGGAATTGTGCCGTGCCTGTCATCAGCGTTGACATCAGCAGCCGCTGACGCTCCGGCACATGCGCGGACTTCCGCCAGCTGGCGTGGCGCCAAAGGCCGTTCCCGCCGGCTGGTGGGGCGCCAACCACTCCGGCGCGGGCCTAGCCCCTCAAGATTAGGGCTTAGTCCCTAAAGGTGCGGAGAATTACGCACCTTTGGGCCGGCCCGACGCCGGAGTGGTTCACGCCACTCCATCCCGCCGGGACCCCCTGCCCCGCCGGATAGTGGAGAATCCCGGGCCTTGTTATGAGAGTAATAGGAAGAAATAAGCTCATCGATCATTCTTTCTGAGTGATATTCTTTTCAGGTGTGAATAAAGAATCTTCCCTTCTCTTCCACCCTCCACAAACCGTCAGTAAGTCATGAATTATCATAGAATTTACAGGGCAGAAGGAGGCCATTCGGCCCATCGAGTCTGCACCGGCACTTGGAAAGAGCACACTTCCCACGGTCAACACCTCCACCCTATCCCCATAACCCAGTAACCCCACCCAACACTAAGGGCAATTTAGGACACTAAGGGCAATTTATCATGGCCAATCCACCTAACCTGCACATCTTTGGACTGTAAGTATCGAGCACAAGTAGCTTGCTTCAAAGTTGGAATGATTTGGTTGATTTGTAATAGATTTCGGAAAACTTGATAAGTAGGTCTTGCGCATGAAACAAAAACTTGTAGAGGATATGAGTATTCGGTGTACTTGTAACTCGGTCTCAGCATTTTAAAACAAGCCAAAGTGGATGTCCCTCAATGTCTTTTTCCAGTTGAGGTATCGTAATTGGCTTATTTGTGTGAGACTGTTAACCTTCATAACTGAGAATTCGTAACTGAGAATTGTTTAGAATGGAGAGTGTGACAGAGTCCTCCAGATGTCCCACTATCAGCATATTTGACTGCTTTTTAACAGTGTTGTGACCAAAGGCAAGGACCCAACATGTAGCCAGACAGACAGGATACAACTGTCTACTACTAGTCCTCAATACATCACTCTCCACTACCCTTCGGGGCCCTCTTCCCTGACATGCTCCCAGGCCGTGCTTTATATCCTGTGGGAGATGCTCCAATTGGGAGGAAGCTCGGCCCTCTAATCACCTGGACAGTGCGTATTCCAAAGTGCGTGGGAATACACAGCCACCTAATAACAATATTCTGAGTTTGACATTGATGTGTGACAGGGGTATGGCATTGAGCCCCCCCCCCCCGATGAATTGATCTCAACTGGAGTATTTTAAGGAACTAATCCAGAGAGAACATTTGGAGGAGTTAGAGTGAATCAAGAGAAAATGGAATCTCAGCATGGAGCTAGGCAGTCACGGATTGCGTATCAATCTAATGATGCATTGCTCGGTGCATTGAAGAGTGCGAGAGAGATAATTGTACTCCAGCTACAGGAAACGTACAGCAACAAAGGTGCGGCTGAGGAGGTCTGAAGCACTGTGCCACTCTCCAACACTTTAATGACCAAACCAGGTCAGGAAAGGGGAGTACATTCACCTACATCCTGTTGTGCACATTACCACCCCCACCCTGATAGGGTGACAAGCTGGTTGGCAGTGATGCCTCTCGGCACCAGCGACCCAGGTTCTGTTCCGGCCTTGGGTGACTGTCTGTGTGTAGAGTTTATACGTCTTCCCCATGTCTGTGTGGATTTCCTCGGGTGCTTCGTTTTCTCCCGCAGCCGAACGATGGAGTAGAATTTCTACAGTGCAGAAGGAGGCCATTCGGCCCATTGAGTCTGCACCGATCATCTGAAAGAAGTCCCTATCTCCATCAGTCCACTTCTCCGGCCTATGGCCGTAACCCCCACCTAACCTGTACATCCCTGGACACTAGGGGCAATTTTTATCACGGCCAATCCACCTAACCTGCACATCTTTGGACTGTGGGCAAAATTTGCTACGCTCGGAGCGCCTCACGAAATAGAACGCGATCTCACGAGGCGTTCCAAGTGCAGCAAATCATGTGCGAGGCCTCTCGAGATTTAATGGCCTCATAGCTTCACCGAGTCGGATGTGTTGAGGCCATTCGATCGTGACTGATACGTTTAGTTGGTTGTAGATTGCTTTTTGGCAGTGGATGGTGAGGGAACAGTGACTTTTCGATGTGACTCTTGCGTTGGTCCAGTGGTACTAACTGACATATGTTCATATAATGATCGTTGGCCTTGGGTTGGAGTCACCCTCTGAAGACAACTTATGTTCAATGCTTTATTCCCCCTGCAGCTTCCAATGTTTGCTGCTGCACAGTGTGGCATACGATCATTTTGGAGACATGGCTGTTGTATGCTGCAGGGCATCACCAGCCCAGGCACCTGAAGCCCACCAGTCATTTGCTCAGTGATGCACTTGGTCGCCATAAGGCTTTCGTTGTGCATGACTTTATCCATCAGGAATGTCATCAGCCAAGTTTGAAAAAGGTGGGGTGTGGGTACCACCCTTTCACCGCCTATACCAGAAGATGAGGTGTGTGTGTGACAAATAAGATCAAATTATACTTCGAAAAATTGGATCAGTTTGATCCATATATGATGCAGGCCTGAATTTATAGCCAAGTTCCGCACACATGAGTGCGACCTCAACCGGGACCTGGAATTCTCCCTCAGTGTACCCGAATAGTCACCGGAGTGTGGCGACTAGGGGCTTTTCACAGTAACTTCACTGCAATAAAGATTATTATTAATTAGCTGATGACAGATGTTTGCGGAACCTAACTATGTGAAGCTATCAGCAAGCTCCAATGTCACATTGCCAGTATTGGTATACGATGGTATCACAACATCCTAGGTCCATGCCATTTGTACCCCTGATGCTGATGGTTAAGCCAAACTTTTTGCATGCCTGAGTCTGCCCATTTTGTGGCTGCAGATGTTGCTCAGTATAGAATATTAGTGCTGCATTGTCAGCATGGAGCAACTGTTCGACGAGAACTTGGCACACCTATATCTTGGCTCTCAGGCAAGCAAGGCTTTTCATCAGTTCTGGTATTGAAGTAGACACCCTCTGTAGATGAGCTGACGGCATATGACAGCAGGAGAGAGAAGAATACGGAACACACCCTGTTTGACCTCTCGAAACGATTCCAGTGTTGCCACATTAGCTGACCTTCCCCATCACGTTGTCATGAAAAGAGGAGATTAAGCAAGCAGCTTCGGCTGGTGCCCAATTTTCTCCAGCAGCTGGAATAGATCACCTTTGCTCGTTTGGTCGAATAGGTGAGATCAATGAAGGCAGCATAGAGTGGTCTCCTTTATTCACTTTCTCTCCCTAACGTTTTAATCCTGCTGAAATAATCGTTGCTTTCTCTGATAGAGAGTGAATATATTAAGAGGAATCCCAATGACAGCAGCCTGTACAGAAACTAAAATTTATTCTATCTTACAGATCGAACATTTGAAAATACAAATAGACAGATTTTATGAGGTGCGGTGGAGGTGTTGGATGTGTTAGCACCCCGAATGAGAATCCAACGATTTTCAATAAGTTAAACTGTAAGGAATTGTTACTGCAACAAAGGAGTGGTAGCACTGACCAATAGGCATCCTTTATGTTAAAACAAACTTTATTCACCAAATTAACCATATTAGCAATGAAGAAATAGCTTTACAGTTTACAGTTGCAACAGTTCTTAAACAAAAGAAGTAACCATAACTTACTTCCTAAACCTGCCACTATATTCCAATTAAGCAAACCAATATTAAGTGCCACACATGAATGAAGTTAACAGCCAGGGTTTTACTTGCTTTTCTCTGTGCAGAATCTTTTGGAGAGTGAACCTTTCAGAACAAAACTAAAACCCTTCAGTTCAAATTAGGGTTCTCGGGCCTACTGACTCTGCAGACAGGCCTAGCTCCTCCCATTAACTACATCATCTGTACCCAAAGCATAAGGCATTATTTTGCCTCTTATAATATACCCCTTGGGGGCAGCACGGTGGCACAGTGGGTTAGCCCTGCAGCCTCACGGCACCGAGGTCCCAGGTTCGATCCCGGCTCTGGGTCACTGTCCGTGTGGAGTTTGTACATTCTCCCCGTGTCTGCGTGGGTTTCGCCCCCACAACCCAAAGATGTGCAGGGTAGGTGGATTGGCCATGCTAAATTGCCCCTTAATTGGAAAAAATGAATTGGGTACACTAAATTTATATTAAAAAAAAGAAATAATATACCCCTTGATTTGTTTAGCCAGGACCAAACATACCCCTCAAATCATCTACACCTCAGGGGTTCTTCGAACCTAAACAAATTCCATTAGCTAGCTATCTGTAAACAGGTAAATGGTTCCTGAGGTCTATCATCTGCAAATCAATGACTACCTCACTTTTAAGACACCGTAATAGCAGCTAGACTGTCTATGCATCTTAACCCATGTTTTAATAACATTACTGTAAAAATGATCAAATATGACAATTTCTTGCATTTGTTACAGTCGGCCAATATACCTTTAGACCTGTTGAGGCCCTTAAGTGGCCAGTTAGCGGCTACTTGAATGTTTCATCCCACCTCCATGGGCTATTTTACCCATGCTGGGGCAGGCCCATGTCTGGTGTGTGGCTTTGCAGCTTTTACAGCATGGGCTGATGTAGGGTAAGGTTGGGGCGTGACCTCCTTTGGGGTTACCTTGAACCCATCGGAGGCATTTCCGAGGTCCCTCCCCACCCCTTCCAAATCCATAACCCCCCCCCATTTTAATCCTGCCCCCATTTCCCTTGCAGGAGTCTTCCCTGGACTTAGCTTGAAGACCGGGCTCCATGACCTCTTGACCGCATTGCAGCAAATCCCCAGGCTGACCACTGTTCGAACCCCTGGTGCTGCCACGGCGAGAGAGCTAGCGGACAATCAGATTGTGTGCGGCCCCCACTAAAATCTAGCCCCTGGTCTTTGGCGAGCTGAGGAAGTTAAAATTCCTCTCTTCATCAAGGCAGCTACTGTGGTTGTTTGCTGAAAGGTGTCTTGACGTGGGATTCAAGATGTCCCCCTTAACCCGAGGTCTTTTTCTATTTTGTTACTTGTCACAAAACCGCACGTCATGTGAAAAGCCGACAGTGCTGTCTGAGTCTGCTGCAATAAGTAGTGATTCAAATATATCATTTAAGATGATGAGTGGAATTATGATGTAAAGCCAGGATATGTGGAAACAATTGGAGATCAGAGAACAATTACTATTTTATGAGGGAACTGAAGAAAAGTGAACTGAGTTGAAGGACGTGCAGCACTTTGGTAGATAGCATATTAATTATGAGGCAGGTGCAGAGGGACTAAATTAACGTTCAGGGTTAGTCTATTGTGTATCTGGGCTATTTTTTTTAAAATGCCATTCACACGATTGGGGTGAGAAGAGTTTAAGTTTGCATGGCAGATTAATATCCAGGCAATTACAGATGCTCCTTTGTAGATAATGTCAGAACCAAGCTGACTAAATCTGTAAAAGAAAAGCAAAAATTTGCTGATAATTTGATTGATGCTTCTTTGTGCGTTGGGGGGGGGGAGGGTGCTCAGTGGGTGGTGTTTGAGGAACAAAGACTATTAATTATGTTATCAAGGTAGGGAGTAGGAGGAAATTGGGTTAATGAGCCTTGAGATGTGAGGAAGCTTAGTTATCATATTTAAATTATTTTGCTGAAATAATTTCCTTTTACTGGTAACTAATGAAAATGTATATTTGAAACGGACTCGGAAAAAATCAGAACGTTAACTGGTTTTTAAAAAATTCTTTATGGGATGTGAGCATTGCCAACTAGACCAGCATTTGTTGCCCATCCCTGATTGCTCTTGAGCTTTCTCGTGAACTACCATGGTCCACATGCGGTAGGTACACCCACAGTGCTGTCAGGGAGAGTGTTCCAAGATCTTGACCTAGCGACCAGTGAAAGAACGGTGATGTAGTTCCAAGTCAGGATGGTGTGTGGCTTGGAAGGGAACTTGCAGGTGATGGTATTCCCATGTGTCCTCTGCCCTTGTCCCTCTAGGTGGTGGGGATTGTGAATTTGGAAGATGCTGGTCAGATTCTTTAACCTAAAGCAAATTGCATTATGTGTGGAAATGTGCATGGTGTTGAACACAATGCAATCATTAGCAAACACGCTCCCATGGGATTCACTAGGTTAATCCCAGAGCTGAAGGGGTTGGATTATGAGGAGAGGTTGAGTAGACTGGGACTGTACTCGTTGGAATTTAGAAGGATGAGGGGGGGAATCTTATAGAAACATTTAAAATTATGAAGGGAATAGATAGGATAGATGCGGGCAGGTTGTTTCCACTGGCGGGTGACAGCAGAACTAGGGGGCATAGCCTCAAAATAAGGGGAAGTAGATTTAGGACTGAGTTTAGGAGGAACTTCTTCACCCAAAGGGTTGTGAATCTATGGAACTCCTTGCCCAGTGAAGCAGTTGAGGCTCCTTCATTGCATGTTTTTAAGGTAAAGATAGATAGTTTTTTGAAGAATAAAGGGATTAAGGGTTATGATGTTCGGGCCGGAAAGTGGAGCTGAGTCCACAAAAGATCAGCCATGATCTAATTGAATGGTGGAGCAGGCTCGAGGGGCCAGATGGCCTACTCCTGCTCCTAGTTCTTATGTTCTTATGTTTAACCTTTTAGAGGGGAGGTCATTGATGAAACAGTTGAAGATTGTTGCCTCCTCTTTCCTCCCCCCCCCCCCAACGACCTTCACCATCCCCATTGACTTAATTTCCCGAGGGTTTCTTGGTGTGGCACTCGTCCTCAGTGTCCGATTTAATTTGTGCTAACCTCGCTTCTGCCATTTGGCTCTATTTGGAGGATGACAATGAGCTCCAGATCCAAGTAGCATTGAAGGAACCAAATTGAGCATCAGTAAGCAAGTTATTAGTGAATAAATGTTGCTTGATAGCGCTGTTGGCGATTCCTTCCATCGTGGCAGATGCCAGTGTTGTGGCTGTAAGAACAGTCCGGCTAAAGTTGGTCAATTCTGGAGCACAGGGCTACAGCTGGAACCCTTTGTTTTTGGACCTATAGAAGTTGCTGTGTAGAGTACAGGTTAGCTGATCCTTAGTCACATGGAATGAATCAAATTGGCAGATGACTGTCACCTCTGATGGTGGAGACCTCTGGAAGAGTCTGAAAAAGACTCAACACATCTGGTTGAAAATGGTTGCAAATACTTCACCCTTGCTGGTTTTTTGGGCTCCTGTGTTAGGCTATGCCATCTACGAATGTGGCGATCATCATGGAATCTCCTGTTTGTTGCTTAATTATCCCCCACAATTTCACGACTGGATGAGATAGGATTGTAAAACTTTGATCTAGTCTGTGACTGTTACCTCGTTTCGCAACTGAAGCATGCATGCTGCTTCCCATTTTTAGCATGCAGTATTGCAGCTTCACTGGGCCAGCAGCTCATTTCCAGAAACATTTAATACTGATCTCGGCATGCAAACTCCACACGGACAGTGACCCAGAGCCGGGATCAAACCTGGGACCTAGGCGCCGTGAGACTGCGGTGCTACCACTGCGCCACCGTGCTGCCCTAAATCTTAATTCTAACACTAATATAATCACTAAGCGTTATCTTTTTCGCACTATATTCCGTATGCTTTACCCACTGTCTTTATTTATGTATTTAGATTGTGTATTTATCGTGTGTTCTAGTTTTTCATGCATGGAGTGATCTTCCTGGCCTGTGCGCAGAATAATACTTTTCATTGTACCCCAGTGCACGTGACAATTAATCTAAATCTAATCTAATCCAAATGCATTGGAGAATATGCCTGTCACAAACTGGTTTAATTGGATAATAGCTAACATTTGAAATATCTAGTCTCGATCCAAAATTCTTATAGTAGATACCTAGTTCATAGAATCAGAAGAAGGCCACTCAGCCCATCCAGCCAACTCTTTAGAAAGAGCTATCCTTGAAGTTTTGTTTCTCAATGCCTGAACATTTTTACTTTTCAAGTATAATTCCCATATGCTTTTTGAAGTTACTATTGAATTTGTGTCCACCTGCCTTTCACGCATTGCATTCCAGATCATAATTGGTCATGTTAAAAATCACATCTCATGTTGTTTTGCAAATTGTCTTAAACCCTGTGATTTCTGGTTACTAACCGTCAGTGGAAACTGTTTTTGTACATCTACTCCTCATAATTTTGTATGCCGTATATAAATTTCCCTGAATCTTTCCTGCTCCAAGGAAAACACTTCCAGTTTCTCTTGTCTCCCCATGTAAATGAAGTTTCCCCCATCCCTGGCAGCCTCCTTGAAAATCTGTTCTCCACTTTTTCCAAGGGCTTCACACCTGGAATTGGACACAATTCTGCGATGAGGGTTAAATTCCACATGTAAACCATCAAGTAACTTCAAAATGTATATGTAGAGTTTATGTGCTGTGTATTCGTAGCCTGACAAAGATAATCTCGCTCAGTGGTCTGCAGGTCATTGTCTGATTGTGCACTTTTTCCTCCAGAGGCTCCAGGCCAAAAGAGACGTAGCTTTCCTGAAGAAACGGTTCAAAAAAGACGTAGGTTAAACGGTAGGTTGCGGATCTTAAGATCTGCAGCTGATTATTTTTCTCTGTCCCCCATATGTTAATAAAGCCGTGATACAGCCAAGCTAGGAATATAACACTTTTCCACAATGCAACCTGTAATTTCAAGTCATTTGAAGGAGGAAAACTTACGTCCGTTTGTACCCTGATGAAATCCCTTCCTCTGCTAATTTGCAGTTTGTAGTAATATCATGATGCCTCTGTTTATTACATAATTTATATCTTTATTTACTGACCAAGAAAATAAAGATACAATATTGTTTTGAATAATTGATGAGAGCAACTTGCTTGGGTGAAACCTTTACTGTTTTCCATTAATATCCTCAAATCTTCCATTCCTCTCTAATCGCCCTAAGACGAACACATTCATCAAAAGTGTTATTCATCCCAAAATTTTATTTTTTGGAAATGTTTTATTAAACTTTTTAGCATTTTATACAAAATTATAAAACACACACACACAAACAAAAACTCTTAAACAAATACAAATCCCAACATAACCTTCCAACCCGTGAAACACAAAAAAATGCAACAATCCCCTTCTCCCGCCCCTCTACCAGCCAACAGTGACCAATTCTCTGAAAAACAATCTAAACGGCCGCCATCTCCTGGTTAGGCTACAGCTAGCGTATTGTGTGTAGTTCTTGAATCCACATTTTAGGAGGGATGTGACAGCACTGGAAAGGGTGCAGAGGAGATTTACCAGCATGTTGCCTGGGCTGGAGAGATTTAGCTATAAAGAGAGATTGGATAGACTGGGGTTGTTTTTCTTGGAGCAGAGGAGACTGAGGGAGGACATAATTGAGATGTATAAAATGATGAAGGTCATAGAGTAGACAGGAAGAAACCTTTCCCCTTGGTGGAGGGATCAGTGACCAGGGGGCAGAGATTTAAGGTAAGGGCAAGGAGGTTTAGAGGGGATGTGAGGAACAACCTCTTCACCCAGAGGGTGGTTGGAGTCTGGAACTCGCTGCCTGAAAGGGTGGTGGAGACAGAGACCCTCAATATTTAAGAAGCATTTAGATGTACGCCTGTAATCCCAGAGCAGACAAGGCTGTGGGCCAAGTGCTGGAAAATGGGATTAGAATAGTTAGCTGGTTGTTTTAGACTGGTGCAGATGTGATGGGCCGAAGGGCCTTTTCTGTGCTTTAACCTGTATGACTTATGAACACATGATGCAACACTTTTCTGTGTTCTAAATTGTTCAGTGTGTTGTGATGGTGGAATTGCAAATTGGAGACAATTTCTTTTCAACCTTCTGTAAATTACAGCATCGGGAGACAGAGTAGCACCTCCAGCATGCTTTTACTCCCATCACCTCAGTGAGTTGCTTCACTTGTTTCCTCTGAATTAGGTGCAGTATATTCTGCTTGCATTGGAGACCGAAACGGCGTTTGCCAGAAATCTGAAGTAAATACAGCAGAGGCTGAAAACATGCAGCAATCAGCATCTCGAAGCCAAGCAGGCGGAAAGGATTGGGAACGGACACAGCATGTCGATCATTATCTGTACAGTGAGAGGGAAAGTTAGCGTTTTGGTTGAATGCCCTCGCTCAAAACTTGAGAGGATAAACGAGCATTTCAGTTAGCTTGGAAAAGTGGATGGGTGAAAGTTGGCAGATTTGGAGCTGCCTGATCTTCTGTTTGTTTGTTCGCTGTTTCAAGCTCCGTTTGTGCTGTTACCCAAGGAATTTACATCTTCATCCTTCAAAAATAAGAATATCCCGTAAAGATTCCTGATGTAGATTTGTTTGGCTAAATGGAAGTGAAAGCTTGAACCGCCTTTCTTTAGTAAGGGGAAATTAATGCCCTCGACAAATCAGAAATAAATTATCATTCGGGTGACAGGTGTGTCGTATCACTAAATTCAACTTGAATAGAGACCAAAAGCTCAACAGTGCAACCAGCAGTAGGATGATAGTAATGCTGCTGTTTGGACAGCCAATACTGTAAGAAATTTAGGAAAGTTTAAGGGGGAATGTTTATGCTAAACATTTTGAATCTTAAAATAGACAAAGTACTTCTTCTCCATTTGCAGTGTTCTTCCCAATATTTGCTCCTGTATATAGCAGAGTTGTATGGAATAGAAGTTGAGCTTACATATTCATGGGTTCATGGTTACGCTCGTTCTGCTTGGGTGGGCTTTTCACAGTTTCTTTTTGTTGTTGACCGTAATGACTTGCTGTTAGCTCAGCGTTTCTTGTCAGGTTGCTGGTCTGGTGTCAAGTAGGCAGATCCTCTTGGGCTAGAGGTCGACTACACCCCCAAACGCCTCGGTGTGGCTGGCTGACTTTATGGAATTTTTGCACTTCAAGAAGGTTAGGTTTACCACGAGAGGGTCAGTAGAAGGGTTTTACCGCAGATGGCGGCCGTTTATATTGTACTTTAAAGAGCTGGTCACTGTTTTGGGGGGGAGGGGGGGGAAACTGACTTAGTAACTAAGTTATACTGTTTCAGGGGTGATGGGGGGGTTCTTCCTTAATTGTTATTCTGTGTTATTGTATGTTTTGTATATAAATTGCTAAATTTATACTAAAAATATTTCTCCCCCTCAAAAATCAGATTTTTGATGTCAAATATAGGTCCCCATCTTGTACACCAATGGAATTTGTTGCGGTTTAGTTTACAGATGTGCAGAAGCCATGCTAATTAATGCAAGGACAATTTACTCATTGATTTTACCATTCCAGTTTTATGCTTCACTTTGAAAGTTCAGGCCTAATCCATGATGGTTAACGGGGTTGTCACTGTGGCTATTCAGCTGGTGACCCTGGAGCTCTGTTCTGGAACACTTTGTTAAATCAATTTTCATTGTTACGGGCATTGAAAAAGGCTTTGAAGTGTCTGATTCTTTCCATACTGAGCATCGTGTGTTGGCATCCAATATTCCCAATTTGGAATATAGTGCCGAATTCTAACCTGTGTACGGAGGAAGGTTTTGGTGCCTGAATGGCCGCCCTTGGGTTTTAACTTTGGAAGAAATCCCATTTTTCTCTGCATTCCCGACCCATTTTCCTCTGCTGTTTTTGTGGGTTGGGAATGCCCAGTGCATTCGCCCCTGCTGTGGTTGGGTGCCCCATTTTAATTGGGAGACGAAAATTGGATTTCTCCCCACGTGCTGTTTTCATCTGGTGGTGTGAGAGGGTTTTGAAGCCCACTAATGTCGTGCTAGGTTTGAGAGTTTGTGAAGAAAATGGGAAACACGCTGTAGAATCAGGAGCATTCTGAATTGTAAGTGTAACATGGTTCGACACCTATGACTGTCACTATTAGATGCTGTGTTGTATTGTAGATGTTTTTAATGCATTGAGTCATTTTGGAGATTTGTCCTGGGAAGGTAAGTTGACCCTTACATTGACCATCATTGTGTAATGATTTATGTGCTTCTCCAATGGAGAAAGTATTATTATTAAAAATCCTGTACTGTTGTATTTTTAACATGCTGAGATTTCAGGCAGGTATGGCCTTTTTTTAAAAAAACCTGAATGTTACAATGGAATGGAAATCGAGCTGTAAATCTTTGTAATGAAAGCTGTTCCATATGAATACTTGGCTGGGTTTCAAAGGCTTCAGCTCAGTAGATGGCCTTACTGATCCAAGAACCATTGAAACCTTTTCAAGCCTATAACAACAGAATATGCCTTGGGTTTGAAAACAGGAAACCAAATCAAACGGGCATTTAAAGGATTGCCCCTCGGGTTCTTTTTGGCCCAGTATCATGGTAATAAATAAACTTTATTAAACAAATAAACTTTCCTAAATATGTTACTTCCCCACATATTCACAGTATTAAAAGAAAGACTTGCTCTACTGCCTCTTAATCTCTTCTCCTTTCAGTATCTTCTTTAACCTCTGTGGCTGGGGAAACTTTTGGAAATGATAATCGCGGACAAAAGTAATAATTACTTGGGCATCTGTGGGTTAATTGGGGAAGCCATCATGGACTTGTAACGGGCAAATCGTGTTTAGCTAACTTGCTTGAGGTTTTTGAAGAGGATTTTTCAGGGCAATGCAGTTGTTGAGGGACTGTGTCCAATAGGCACTTGCTAAAGTGCTTCGCAACAGATTTGTGAGCAAAGTTAGAGCAGGAAAAAAAGAGACCATAGCAATGACAATAAACAGTGTAATGGAGAATGATTGATTGTTTTTCGTACTGATGAAAGATGTATAATTGGATTTCCAAGGGCTAGGACTCCGCTACACTTGATATATATTAATGACCGAGACTTTGATATACAGGACAACATTTCAAAATCATCGGATGATAAGGCACTGGAAGTATTGTAAAATGTGAGGAGGTTGGTGTTAAACTTCTAAAGGACATAAATAGGCAGACAAGTGGCAGGTGGAATTTAGCAGATAAAAATAGGGAGATGCGATTGAAACAAAGGATACAATTTTAAAGTAGGGGGACCTGGGGGGTATATGTGCACAACTCATCAAGAGTGACGGGGCAGGCTGAGAGAGCAATCTAAAGCAAATGGAATCCTGGGCTTTGTAAGTCAGGCCTCAAGAGTGCAAAAGCAAGGACAATATGATAAATCTTTATAAAATACTGACTGGATCTCAGTGGGCAGCACGGTAGCATTGTGGATACCACAATCACTTCACAGCTCCAGGGTCCCAAGTTCGATTCCGGCTTGGGTCACTGTCTGTGCGGAGTCTGCACATCCTCCCCGTGTGTGCGTGGGTTTCCTCCCACAGTCCAAAGATGTGCAGGTTAGGTGGATTGGCCATGATAAATTGCCCCTTAGTGTCCAAAATTGCCCTTAGTGTCCAAAATTGCCCTTCGTGTTGGGTGAGGTTACTGAGTTATGGGGATAGGGTGGAGGAGTTGACCTTGGGTAGGGTGCTCTTTCCAAGAGCCGGTGCAGACTCGATGGGCCGAATGGCCTCCTTCTGCACTGTAAAATCTATGGGCCCGATTCTCCCGAGTTACGAAAACTCGGGAAGCTGGCGTCAAAAACGGGCGCGTTTGACGCCAGCCTCCGCCCCCCCGACCGGTTACCGATTCAGCTCCCCGGTTGGGGCTAGCATCGCGCGGCCGTGAACTCTGGCATCGCGGGCTTAACGAATTTCATTAAGCCCGCTAGCCAGAGTTAGCGACAGCTGACGCGTCAGATGACGTCAGCCGCCCATGCGCGGATTGGACGACTCCAACCCGCGTATGCGCGGATGACGTCATCGCGCTTGTGCGTGAAACCCGCGCATGCGCGGATGACGTCATCACGCTTATGCGTGAAACCCACGCATGCGCGGATGACGCCATCAAGCTTATGCGTGAAACCCGCGCATGCGCCGGCTGGTATGCCCCTCAGCCGTCCCGCGAATGGATCCAGCGGGGCGGCGGAGGGAGAAAGAGTGCGCGGGTTAAGTACCCGCTGCCCGCGATCGGTGCCCACCGATCGCGGGCCCATGGCACCCTTGGCACGGTCGTGGTACTGCTGTGCCAATCGGTGCCATGGTTCCCCAGATCGGGACTTTACGGCCGTTTTTACGAACGGTCAGACCAGGTGTGTTTTACGTTCATAAAAACAGCCGTAAAAGCCTTGGAAATTGGCCCATCGGCCAGGGGTGAATAGCTGCTCGCCGTAAAAAAACGGCGAGCAGCGATTCGTGTCGGGGGGCGGCCGTGGGGGGGGGGGGGGGAGAGAATAGCGGGAGGGCGTCGGACCAGCGTGTCCGTAAAAATTTACGCCGCCCGCTATTCTCCGAATTTTCGTGAGAGCGGAGAATTGCGCCCTATGTCTATCCAGTTCTGGAGAGTAGACTTTAGCAAAGACACAAAGGTATGAAACGGGTGCGGAAAAGATTGGCAAAAGTTGTTCTAGGGCTGAGGAACTTTTAATTTTGTTGATAGATTGGAAACATTGTGGCTGTTCGGAGAAAAGCAGGTTGTGCGGATATTGGATGGAGGTATTTAAAACTATGACGGGCTTGGACAGTGTCGATGGGGAGAAACCGTTTCCTTTCACAAAAGGATCACGCACAAGAGGGCAACAATCTCGAGGCGAAAGATGCAATGGTGACCTGAGGAAATGCGTTATCTTGCAGCAATTGATTAGGATCTAGAATGCTCTGCCTGGAAGTGTGATGGAGGCTGATTCAGTCGTGACTCTGAAAAGAGAATTGAATCATTTGAAAAGGAAAAATTTGCACGCTATGGGAAATGAGTGGGGGGAGAGGTGACAATAGGCAAGCTGCTCTTGCAGAGAACTAGCACAGACATGATGGGTCAATTGGTCTGCTGCGCTATAACAATTCAACGATTCAAAGCCCTCATACCTGATATTATATAATTACTTAATATGCCTCATTTGTTTTTATTGTTGAATTCAGTGTTAATTCTGGTAATGCTTATCTCGTGCCCAGCTCTAAATTTAATTTCTGCAAATCCTGGGAGTTCTTCCTTGCACGAGTTAGGAGGTTTCTTTTTTTTATTAAATAATTTTTATTCAAATTTTCACATTTTCACAAAAAAGAAAACAATAACAGAAAATTCTAAGAACAAAAAAAAACAGAATCCCCACCCCCGCCGTAAATACAAAAGAGAAACAATAAATTAACGCCCATCATTGGCAAAAAAAACAGATATTCAACCCAAAACAAAAACAAAGAGACAACCCCCTGGGTTGCTGCTGCTGCTGCTGACCTTTTGTTTTTACCGTTCTGCCAGGAGATCTAGGAATGGTTGCCATCTCCTGAAAAACCCCTGCACTGAACCCCTTAGGGCAAATTTCACCCTTTCCAATTTAATAAATCCCACCATATCGTTGACCCAGGCCTCCACGCTTGGGGGCGTCGCATCCTTCCACTGAAGAAGAATCCTCCGCCGGGCTACTAGGAACGCAAAGGCCAGAACACCGGCCTCTTTCGCCTCCTGCACTCCCGGCTCCACTGCAACCCCAAATATTGCGAGTCCCCAGCCTGGATTGACCCTGGATCCTACCACCCTCGATACCGTCCTTGTTACACCCTTCCAAAATTCCCCCAGCGCTGGGCATGCCCAGAACATGTGGACATGGTTTGCTGGGCTCCCTGAGCACCTAATACACCTGTCCTCGGTCCCAAAAAGCCGGCTCATCCTTGTCCCGGTCATATGAGCCCTATGCAGCACCTTAAACTGTATGAGGCTAAGCCTCGCACACGAAGAGGAGGAGTTTACTCTTTCTAGGGCATCCGCCCACGTCCCCTCCTCAATCTCCTCACCCAGCTCCTCCTCCCATTTATCTTTCAGCTCCTCCACCGAGGCCTTGTCTACCTCCTGCATCACCTGGTACACTTCCGAGATCCTCCCCTCTCCAACCCATACCCATGAGAGCACCCTGTCCTGGACCCCACGCGGCTGCAGCAGGGGGAACCCCGCCACCTGCCACCTGACAAATGCCCTTACTTGCATGTACCTAAACTTCCCTTCCAGCTCACCCAGGCTCGCAAACTTCCCATCTACAAACAGGTCCCTCAACCTCCTAACACCTGCCCTGTGCCAACTCAGGAACCCGCCATCAATTCTCCCCGGAACAAACCGGTGGTTCCTCCGTATCGGGGACCCCAACAAGGCCTCCACCTCTCCCCTGTGCCGCCTCCATTGCCCCCAAATCTTTAGGGTAGCTGCCATCACCGGGCTCGTGGTATACCTCGTTGGAGGGAGCGGCAGCGGCACCGTTGCCAGCGCTTCCAGGCTCATGCCCACACAGGATGCCATCTCCAGCCTCTTCCATGCCGCCCCCGCCCCGTCGATTACCCACTTACGCACCATCGCTGCGTTGGCAGCCCAATAATACCCACAGAGGTTGAGCAACGCCAGCCCCCCCACCCCCCAATCCCTGCCCCGCTCCAAGAACACCCGTCTCACCCTTGGAGTCCCGTGTGCTCACACAAACCCCGTAATGCTCCTGTTAACCCGCCTGAAAAAGGCCTTCGGGATAAGGATGGGGAGGCACTGGAACAGGAACAGAAACCTCGGGAGCACCGTCATCTTGACTGACTGCACCCTACCCGCAAAAGACAGTGGCAGCATGACCCACGTCTTAAACTCCTCCTCCATTTGCTCCACGAGCCTTGTGAGGTTAAGCTTATGCAAGGCCCCCCCCAGCTCCTGGCCACCTGAACCCCGAAGTACCTGAAGCTCCTCTCCGCCCTTTTCAGTGGGAGCCTCCCAATCCCCCCCTCCTGGTCTCCCGGGTGTACCACAAACAACTCGCTTTTCCCAAAGTTAAGCTTATACCCTGAGACATCCCCAAATTCCCGGAGAATCCCCATCATCACCAGCATTCCCCCACCGGGTCCGCCACATACAACAATAGGTCATCCGCATAGATCGACACTCAGTGCTCCTCCCCATCCCGGGACCAGCCCCCTCCAATCCCCCGACTCCCTCAGCGCCATAGCCAGGGGTTCAATTGCCAGCGCAAAAAAGTAGGGGGGACAGGGGACACCCCTGCCTCGTCCCTCGGTATAGTCGAAAATACTCCGACCTCCTCTTATTCGTGGCCACACTCGCCATCGGGGCCTCATACAACAGCCTCATCCAACTGACAAACCCCTCCCCAAACCCGAACCTTTCCAGCACCTCCCACAGGTACCCCCACTCGACCCTATCAAAGGCCTTCTCCGAATCTAGCGCCACCACTATCTCCGCCTCCCCTTCCACCGCCGGCATCATAATAACGTTCAAGAGCCTCCGTATATTAGTGTTCAGCTGCCTCCCCTTCACGCACCCCGTTTGATCCTCGTGGATAACCTGCGGCACACAATCTTCTATCCTCGTGGCTAAGATCTTTGCCAACAACTTGCCGTCCACATTCAGGAGTGAGATCGGCCTGTATGACTCACACTGCAGGGGATCCTTGTCTCGTCTAAGGATCAAGGAGATCAGCGTCCGAGACATCGTCAGGGTCAAAGTCCCCCTCGCCTCGTTGAAGGTCCTAACCAACAGGGGGCCCAGGAGGTCTGCATACGCCTTGTAAAATTCAACCGGGAACCCATCCGGCCCCGGCGCCTTCCCCGACTGCATGTTCCCTATCCCTTTAACCAGCTCCTCAAGCTCAACTGGCGCCCCCAAACCCTCCACCCGTCCCTCCTCCACCCTCGGGAATCTCAGCCCGTCCAAAAAGCGCCCCATCCCCCCCCCCCCTTCTCCGCCGGAGGTTCGGACTGATATAGTCTCTCATAAAAGTCCCTGAAGACCCCATTAATGTCTATGCCCCTCCGCACCACATTTCCTCCCCGGTCCTTAACTCCACCAATCTCCCTAGCCGCATCCCACTTACGGAGCTGGTGTGCCAGCATCCTACTCGCCTTCTCCCCAGACTCGTACACCGCACCCTGAGCCTTTCTCCATTGAGCCTCCGCCTTTTTGGTGGTCAACAAGTCGAACTCAGCACGAAGGCTGCGTCTCTCCCTCAGCAATCCGGGGCCTCCGCGTATCTCCTGTC
The DNA here is from genome assembly GCF_902713615.1 of Scyliorhinus canicula. Taxonomy (NCBI): domain Eukaryota; kingdom Metazoa; phylum Chordata; class Chondrichthyes; order Carcharhiniformes; family Scyliorhinidae; genus Scyliorhinus; species Scyliorhinus canicula. The sequence continues at coordinate 4,595,164 of NC_052172.1, read as the reverse complement.
CACCCTCACCATCTCCCCCACCAATCTCTCCCTTTCTCTCTGCTCCCCTCTCTCCCTGTGGGCCCGAATGGAGATCAACTCCCCCCGAACCACTGCCTTCAGCGCCTCCCAGACCGTCCCCACTCGGACCTCCCCATTATCGTTGGCCTCCAGGTACCTCTCGATTCATCCTCGAACCCGCCCCCTCACATCCTCGTCCGCCAGCAGCCCCACCTCCAAGCGCCACAACGGGAGCTGGTCCCTCTCCTCCCCCAGCTCGAGGTCCACCCAATGCGGGGCATGGTCAGAAATGGCTATCGCCAAGTACTCAGCGTCTACTACCCCCGCAATCAGCGCCCTACTCAAAACAAAGACGTTGATCCGGGAGTAGGCCTTATGCACATGGGAGAAGTATGAAAATTCCCTGGCCCTTGGCCTCGCGAACCTCCAAGGATCCACCCCTCCCATCTGGTCCATAAACCCCCTCAGCACCTTAGCCGTCGCAGGCCTCCTACCCGTCCTGGAACTGGATCGATCCAGTGGCGGATCCAGCACCGTGTTGAAATCCCCCCCCCCAATTATCAGGCCCCCCACCTCCAAATCTGGAATCTGGTCTGCTTAGCGCAGTGTTTAAAATTTTACAGACCGAATTACCCAAATTAGTTTGGACGTTAAAGGTATTTTAGACATATCTGTGGCTTCCTATCCTGAGGCTAGAGGATTTAGATTTATTGTCACGTGCACCGAGTTACAATGAAAAGTATTGTTCTGCATACAGTCCAGGCAGATCGTTCCGTACATGAAAATATATAGGACATACAATAAATACACAATGTAAATACATAGACATCGGGTGAACCATACAGAATCTAGTGCTACAACAGTGGAAAAGATGCATAGAGCGATCAGTTCAGTCCATAGGAGGGCCATTCAGGAGTCTGGTATTAGCGGGGAAGAAGCTGTTTTTGAACCTGTTAGTGCGTGCGTGCTGTCAAATTTTTGTATCTTCTGCCCAATGGAAGAGTTTGGAAGAGAGAATAACTCGGGTGGGAGGAGCCTTTGATTATGCTGCCCGCTATCCCAAGACAGCGGACGGTGTAGACCGATTCCAATGGATGGGAGGGTGTTCGCATGTTGGACTGGGCTGTGTTCACGACTCTAGTTTCTTACGGTCTTGGGTCAAGCAGTTGGCATACCAGGCTGTGATGGAGCGAGATAGGGTGGTTTCTATGGCACATATGTAAAAATTGGTAAGAGTCAATGTGGACATGCCGAGTTTCCTGAGGAAGTATAGGCGCTGTTGTGCTTCCTTGTTCATAGCATTGACGTGGGTGGACCTGGACAGATTGGTGATATGTAGACCTAGGAATTTGAAGCTGTCAACCATCTCCACCTCTGCACCATTGATGCAAACAGGAGGGTGTACGATACTTTGCTTCCTGAAGTTGATGACCAGCTCCTTAGTTTTGATGACATTGAGGGAGAGATTGGTGTCGTTGCACCATTCCTCTAGGTTCTCTCTCTCTCCTGTACTTGGAGCTTGGACGTGTCACTGTTGGTTACCTACTGCATCAGTTTGTTAGTTTCATGCTTTCACTCACCCCCCCCCCCCCCCCCCCGGTAAAGGTGTGGTAAGTGCTGGAAGGATTTTCAGACTGATTTATCAACATCTTTGAACTTATAAAAGTGATCAACAATTCCCAGAGTGGGACTTGTACCTGGGCTTCGAGGCAGGGGCACTACCTAATGAACCACAAGACCTCCTCTACATCAGTGACTACATGTCAAAAGCATTTAATTGGCTGTAAAGCACTTTGGGATGGAAGTTGTGTAAAGTGCCAAATCAATGCAATTTCTTTTTGCACACGGGTAAATGAAGAGATGAAGAAGAATGTTGACCTTAATTGTGATGTGGAGATGCCGGCGTTGACTTAATTGTGCTCACTTTGCGCTCCTGAGCAAACCCGTGCTACCTGAGTGACCAACACCATTGTCTTTGAGTCTTCATCTAGAATCCTTAGTTTAAAAAAAGTAGAATGCTACTGTCTTTCTGAAGAGTGACAGATTAATTCTTTTTTTCTCCTGTTTATTTTATCTGCTTTTCATTAAGCTTTGTAATTTCCTCCTTTTCTGAAAACAGCCTTTTAATGTTCCTATCTTGTCTGTGTTCTCACAAGTTATATCTGAACGATGATCCCTTTAATAGGTGTTTCTGAAAGACTTGTCAAATTTTGAGAATGCTGGTAAAACACCACATGTTATCATTATTCATTCTTTTAATGTTTTACCTTACATGGGCATTTTAGCAGGGAGTTGCTATTTTATTTATATATATATATATGTGTGTGTGTGAAATTACCTCCTAAAAAAATCAACAGGATTAGATTATCATTTCTTAAATCCTTCAGCTCAAGCTCCAGATGATACAAAGCTATCTAGAGGTGCCAGAGCAATAACCGGAAGAAGACCACATGTTCCAAGCGGTAAGAGTATCTGCAAACTTTGTATTTACTAAGGAGATTCGTTTAACTTGGGGTTAAGAGTGGAAACACTCGAGTCCTCCAATTGCTAATGCCCTGTATGAGGGGTTGGCGAGGCTACTTCCTGCCAAGTTTCAATTCTAGTTCGAGAAATTTTATACCTCCCACCCCCACCACTTGCCACCCCTGGGCCCTTCCACACCGAGGTCCCGCTGGCTAAGGGCAGGTTAGAACGGCGCCAACAGGACTTGGGTTTTTTGGTATGGCCGCTCGGCCCATCCCGGGCGGAGAATCGCCGTAGGGGCCCCGTAGTGTGGCCCCTGGCTGGCAGGCGCTCTGCGGAGAGTCACCTCGGGGCAGTGTGGCACGATTCGTGCCGGTTGCGCCGATTCTCCGGCTCGGCCCCGGGCTGAGAGAATCCCGCCTCATGTTTGAAATTGGCATTAATTTCAAGGTCCCCTTAATGTACAGCCTGGACTAGATTTTCCTGGGTGGGAAATTGGGCAGGTTAGAAGCAGAGAATGCAGCAGTGCAGCCTGTCGCCACCTCAGCCCTGACCTGGATTACCTTCACCCAGCTGTGATCACCATTGAAGTCAAGAGTGTGATAGAAGACATTCGCCTTGCAGCTCCAACGACGCTCAAGCAGCTGGACACCATCCAGGACAACGCAGCCCCGTTTGATTGGCACTCCATCCACAACATTCACTACCTCGACTGTCACACAGTGGCAGCCGTGTGTACCGTCTACAAGATGCACTGCAGGAACTCACCAAGGTTCCTGAAGCAGCACCTCCGAAAGCCAGAACTTCTACGATCCAGAAGGACAAGGACAGCAGATACTTGGGAACACCGCCAACTGGAGGATCCCCCTCCCAAGTTGCTCACCATCCTGACTTTTTAATAATAATAATCTTTATTGTCACAAGTAGGCTTACATTAGAACTGCAATGAAGTTACTGTGAAAATCCCTCAGTCGCCACACTCTTGAGCCTTTTCGGGTACACAGAGGGAGAATTCAGAATGTCCAATTCACCTAACAAGCACGTCTTTCGGGACTTGTGTTAGGAAACCGGAGCACCCGCAGGGAAACCCACGCAGACACGGAGAGAATGTGCAGACTGCACAGAGTGACCCAACCAGGGAATGGAACCTGGGTCCCTGGTGCTGTGCCACAACAGTGCTAACACTGTGCTACTGTGCCGCCTGTAAAATCTGGAAATATATCTGACGTTCCTTCACTGTCGCTGGGTCAAAATCCTGGAACTCCCTCCCTAACAGCACAGTGGGTGTACCTACACGGCATGGACAGCAACGGTTTGAGAAGGCAGCTCACCACCACCTCAAGTGCAACTGGGGACGGGCAATACATTCCGGTCGCATCAGCGACGCAGACATCCGATAAAATTATTTTTTTTATTTTAAAGGACATTGAACAGGGCCATCCATGCAGAGGGCAGCACGGTAGCACAATGGTTAGCACAGTTGCTTTGCAGCTCCAGGGCCCCAGGTTCGATTCCCCGCTGGGTCACTGTCTGTGCGAAGTCTACGCGTACTCCCCGTATCTGCGTGGGTTTCCTCCGGGTGGTCCGGTTTCCTCCCACAGTCCAAAGATGTGCAGGTTAGGTGGAATGGCCATGCTAAATTGCCTTTAGTGTCCAAAAGAAAAGGTTAGGTGGGGTGACTTGGTTACGGGGATGTGTTGGAGGTGTGGAATTGGTTGGGGTGCTCTTTCCAAAGCCCAGTGCAGGCTGGATGGACCGAATGGCCTCCTTCTGCACTGTAAATTATATGATTCTATGTAAATACTGTGGCTACAAGAACTTTTGAATTTTGCAGAGAGGAACTCGCCTCTGACTCCCCAATGCCTCCTCATTCTGCAAGGCACAAGTACATAAGAACATAAGAACTAGGAGCAGGAGTAGGCCATCTGGCCCCTCGAGCCTGCTCCGCCATTCAATGAGATCATGGCTGATCTTTTGTGGACTCAGATCCACTTTCCGGCCCGAACACCATAACCCTTAATCCCTTTATTCTTCAAAAAACTATCTATCTTTACCTTAAAAACATGTAATGAAGGAGCCTCAACTGCTTCACTGGGCAAGGAATTCCATAGATTCACAACCCTTTGGGTGAAGAAGTTCCTCCTAAACTCAGTTCTAATTTTATTGAATTCAAATTTCAGCATCTGGAGTGGCGGGATTCGAACCTGGTTCCTCAGAGCATTACCCTGGGTTTCTGGTTTATTAGTTCAGTGACAATACCATTACGCCACCACCTCCCCTAGTAAGGAGTGTGATGGAATAATCTCCACTTGCCTGGGTGAGTGCAGCACCAACAACACTCGAGAGGCTTGACACCATCCAGGACAAAGCAGCCCAGTTGAGTGCCACCCCATCCACCTTTGATGCAATATGGCAGCATTGTATACCATCTACAAGATGCAAATCATCGAGCCTCCTTCGACAGCACCTTCCAAACCTGCAACCTCTACCACCTAGGACAAAGGTATCAGACACGATGGAACACCACCACCACCTGCAATTTCCCGTCCAAGCAACAGACCACCCTAACATGGAATTATATCACAGTTTTTCAATGTCATTGGGTCAAAACCTTGGAGCTCCTTTCCGAACAGCACTGTGGGTGTACCCATGCCATATTTTCATAGAATTTACAGTGCAGAAGGAGGCCATTCAGCCCATCGAGTCTGCACCAGCTCTTGGAAAGGGCACCCTACCCAAGGTCAACAACTCCACCCTATCCCCATAACCCAGTAACCCCACCCAACACTAAGGGCAATTTTGGACACTAAGGGGCAATTTATCATGGCCAATCCACCTAACCTGCACATCTTTGGACTGTGGAGGAAACCGGAGCACCCGGAGGAAACCCACGCACACACGGGGAGGATGTTCAGACTCCGCACAGACAGTGACCCAAGCCGGAATCGAACCTGGGACCCTGGAGCGATTGTGGTATCCACAATGCTACAATGCTATGGACTGCAGCGGTTCATTAAGGCAGCTCACCGCCACCTCGAGGGTAATTAAGGATGGGACGTCAAATGCTGCTGTCGCAAAAAAGAATGGGGTAACGAGCAAATTTTTTAAAAATATGTATTCGTTGAGGGTTAAATGTTGGAAAGGACACTGGAGAGAAAGGACTCTCTGTGCAGACCTTGTTTAAATGTCTGATCTGAAATAAAGTTGCTCCAACAGTGCTCTGTATTGCAGAGGGTGTCAAGTCTCTGAAACAGGCCTGAACCCACAAAACTGAGTGTCTTACAAGGGTAAAGTTGAAAGCTCTTTGCTTTGCTACCAATTAGGCTACTTACTAATTGGCAGTCCTGTTAGACCTAAAAGCCTGGCTACTTTCTCCGCAGGAAACGGAGGAGAGATTGTTTACGAAAGAGGGAATGACGTTTTGATGAAAATATCTCAAACCACATAATTTCCAAATCCAGTCATTTGAGTGCGTCTCTTTGTGATTTATTTCAGAGAATCTAATTATTCACCCTGTCCGTTGTGCAGCAGTTAGCAACTGTATATTGAATATGCTGTTGGAGTCCCTTCCCAAATACAAAAGCTGCAGAGGGAGCCTTGCTGCGTTCATAGTGGAGAAAGGTAAGTTAGTCCTCCTTTGCTTGGCTGGTAAATGTGAGGAAAAACTACAATTTGAGGTGGAAAACGAATAAGGTTTCGTTCTTATGCTCGCTCCTTTTTTAGAAGTAATTTTATCATTAAATTTAACATGCACTGTGGGCAATGAAGAGCTGACAAAGAGCACGTCCCTGTTTGCGCTAAGTAACGGGGTCAGCCTTTGGTTTAGCGCAGATAGGTTTAGAGCTGCCGTTCCCCGTGTTACCCAAATCATTGACAGGTTTTTGAATTGGCAATAGTGATCACCAATAAATATAAGTAAAGTCGCCATAGTCCCAGATGACCATAAGCTGCTTTCCCCTTTGACAGGGAGAGCTGACTGGTGTTGATTTAACCTGAGGGTCACCACACCACACGAGGGGCAAGGTTGAGAAGGTGGGGCCTTCATGAATAACAGCTGGTACTGGAATTGAACCAATGCTGTTAGTCTGCATCTCAACCCAGCTGTCCAGCCAACTGAGCTAAACCGGCCCTCGATCACTAATAACATCTGTGCTTTATGCCTGGTTTCATAGAAGAGAAGCAGGCCGTTTGGTTCAATTGGACCATTCTCTCCACAAGTCTTCTCCCAACATAATCATCTAACCCCATCTGCATAACCTTCCATTCCTTTATCCATCCGCATAACCTTCCATTCCTTTATCCATCCGCATAACCTTCCATTCCTTTATCCATCCGCATAACCTTCCATTCCTTTATCCATCCGCATAACCTTCCATTCCTTTATCCATCCGCATAACCTTCCATTCCTTTATCCATCCGCATAACCTTCCATTCCTTTATCCATCCGCATAACCTTCCATTCCTTTATCCATCTGCATAACCTTCCATTCCTTTATCCATCTGCATAACCTTCCATTCCTTTATCCATCCGCATAACCTTCCATTCCTTTATCCATCCGCATAACCTTCCATTCCTTTATCCATCCGCATAACCTTCCATTCCTTTATTCATCCGCACAACCTTCCGTTCCTTTATCCATCTGCATAACCTTCCATTCCTTTATCCATCTGCATAACCTTCCATTCCTTTATCCATCCGCATAACCTTCCATTCCTTTATCCATCCGCATAACCTTCCATTCCTTTATCCATCCGCATAACCTTCCATTCCTTTATTCATCCGCACAACCTTCCGTTCCTTTATCCATCTGCATAACCTTCCATTCCTTTATCCATCTGCATAACCTTCCATTCCTTTTTCCATTCTGCTTATCTAGCTTCTCCAGAACGGTTGGCAGTGATAACAGGCTGTGCCCTGTATTTGAATTGAATTTCTCATGTCCTGAAGTATTCGGGAGTTAAATGTCCGGGGAGGGATTCTCCGTCCTGCCACCCCCATTTTCCGGTGCGGCATGGAATTCTCCGCTCCCGCAGACGGTCAGAGGGGATTCCCAGAGGGGAGGCCAGCAGCACGGTTCGATTCCCGTACCAGCCTCCCCGGACAGGCGCCGGAATGTGGCGACTAGGGGCTTTTCACAGTAACTTCATTGAAGCCTACTCGTGACAATAAGCGATTTTCATTTCATTTTCATTTTCATTTCATTTCATTTTCATTGTGGCCACCCCCATGCCGTTGGATGATGCAATATGATGTATGTAATGTAAATTTGATACCAGGAAACTCTTTGTGCGCGTGCGCAAACGCAGTATGGGAAGGTCCCATCCCTTCCCAACACCCAGCCTGGGCAACCCCGACCCAATCATGCATGCAAAAAAAATGCCAGTGTGGCACCTTGGCAGTGCCCATGCCAGCTGCCAGTGCTACCTGGGCACCTTGGAAGGAGGCACTGCCAAGATGCCAGGCTGACAGCAGCAGTGCCAGGGCATCACCCTGCCCAAAGGGCATGCAGCTGTGGGCCTCCGATCTCCTTGGAGACCCCCACGAGTGCCATTCCGTCTGGTCCCCGTTTGTGGGGACCAGTGCTGAGCAGCATTTGCACGAGATCTCTGAGGCAAAGGGGCTGAATCCCAACGGGAATCTGCACATTAAAGTGAGACTCGCTGTCTCGCTCTAATATGCAGCTTTGCTAAAAAGTGATCCCATCTATTGTGGGCGGTATTCACATCGTAACGTCTCGCGTGATTGCATTGAATCTCTCGAGGCGTTGCGAGCCCGGTAGACCCCGGGAGCAGGGTCTCCTGGCTTTCAATGGCCACGTTGTGCCATGGCGAGCTGCTTTTCGGCTGCAGCGTGGCCATTGGATTGTGCCCTTTAACTTCATGTGCTTAACTGCTATTGATAAGTGATTTGGGTGTGGTTGACCTGTGCTTCAACGCACGCTGGCATCCTAAGTATCGGAGCCTTTGTTGCAAAATCACTTAAAATCCGTATTTTTATAAAGCTCATTTGTATGGTTCCTTATGGAAGATGGGGAGGGGGAGGAGATTGGAACAGCCCAAATGTCAACAGTATCGAAATAAAGCAATTTATTTTTCAGCATTAAATCCAGTTAAGCTCAGGAAAAGCTCTAGAAGGGGCAGCACGGTAGCATGGTGGTTAGCATAAATGCTTCACAGCTCCAGGGTCCCAGGTTCGATTCCCGGCTGGGTCACTGTCTGTGTGGAGTCTGCACGTCCTCCCCGTGTGTGCGTGGGTTTCCTCCGGGTGCTCAGGTTTCCTCCCACAGTCCAAAGATGTGCGGGTTAGGTGGATTGGCCATGCTAAATTGCCCGTAGTGTCCTAAAAAGTAAGGTTAAGGGGGGTTGTTGGGTTACGGGTATAGGGTGGATACGTGGGTTTGAGTAGGGTGATCATTGATCGGCACAACATCGAGGGCCGAAGGGCCTGTTCTGTGCTGTACTGTTCTATGTTCTATAATTATTTTTGTTCTAAACTGCTCTTTCTAATTCCCCCCCTTTGTATTCTGTCGTGTTTTAAGATTTTGAGTGTCTGTCACCAGAGGCAAACGCATGATCATTGTTAGTTAACCCAACACCTAGCTCGACCCTGTCTCCACCTGGTGACCAGTACTTGGGATGTAGTCTGTCTCTCTCTAGCAATTGAGTGAAAAAGCAAAAAGGTCTTATTGGTTATCTCTGTGGCGAAGCACTTTTTAATGGTCACTTTTATTCATTATTATTTTTTAATTATCAGATTGCTTTCATATTCGTATTTTTGAAATTGATATTTAATGTGCCACTCCTTACCTTTCCGAAATGTGCTCACTAGCCACTTGAGTGGGGAAAAAGTTGAAATGTGGCCCCTCTTGCTCAAAGGATGGACAGCCTTGTGGTATTGCATTGGATAGATAGAGGGGGTGGGATTCTCCGTTTCTGAGATGAAGTATTGACGCCGACGCAGAATTCATGGATTTTCACAACAGCAAAATTGCCGCCGAACCTGGATTGATTCAGCAATTGTGGAGGTGCTAGTATCGGCGCCACGCGGAACGCAATCGATTCCAATGAAAAACGGTGCCGGATTTGCCGGGTCCGTGATTGACTCTTGAGAGGCTGACAAGCTGCAGCGCATATACACATTACACTCCCCACACACACTATCCCAGCCAACAAGATGGCACTGGTTGTGCCCATACAGCTGATGAGTCGGCTGGGGCCAGTGGGCACCTAGGGGGCTGTCCTGGGGGGATATCTGTACGGCCCGTGGCCTTAAGTTCACAGTGGGCTGTCAGCGGTGTGCGCTGCCTTGCCGGCTGCGAAAATGGTGTTCCGTGCCTGTCCACCCCGACCCCACAGCCCACCTCCTGGCCACCCCCAGCCCTGGGAGAACCCCCCCCCCCCCCCCCCCCGACCAGCGGCGCAACTGTCAGCAAACTATGGCGATGTTGGGCACTTTCCGTTTCCCCTCTCTCTCCCTCAGCAGCCACAATGCTGGTTTCCCGAGTTTTGAAAGCACAAGTGAACCGCACCGTCGGGAACTCGGCCATCGGAGGTGGAGCATCCCGGAGGCCCTGGACAATACTGAGTCAGAGCACGGTGGCACAGTGGTTAGCACTGCTGCCTCACGGCGCCGAGGTCCCAAGTTCGATCCAGGCTCTGGGTCACTGTCCGTGTGGAGTTTGCACATTCTCCCCGTGTCTGCGTGGGTTTCGCCCCCACAACCCAAAAATGTTTAGGCTAGATGGATTGGGCATGCTAAATTGCCCCTTAATTGAAAAAAAAATAATTGGGTAATCTAAATTTAATTTTAAACAAAGAAGACTGGGTCAGGCCCGCTAATGATATGCAAACGTTGTCTACTGTACGTGCGTTCCGGACCACATTGATGCTACTGCCAACGTGACAGAGAACAGCGATTCGGCGTCAAATCGACACCAGCCACGATTGTAGCGTTGGAACCTATCCTCCGTCCAATCACATTTCCCGATTTTGGTGTCAGCCAATGGAGAATCCCGCCCAGGATAATCTTTTATATCTCTGCAGTAACATTCTTCATTACTAACCTTAAAAGGATATTCTTGCCTGCAATTCTACGAATCCTTGCTCCTCTCTCACAGAGCAGGATTGTTGTGAAATGGCTGAGTTCTATACTGTGGACCCATGCCCCCACTAAGTGTATTAAGACTCCCCACATTGATTAATTCTGAAGCCTTTACATCTAGTTAGCGTTTCCGTATTGTTCCTGTAAAGACGACAAACATTCCACTTTTTAATTTCACAGTGACAGAAGATGGCACCAGTGAACAGTACGATGTGGTTGCTTTGGGAACCGGTGAAACTTGTTACAGCAGTTGGATACGTTTTGATGGTCGGTTGCTCCATGACTGCCACGCTGTCGTGGTTGCAAGACGGGCATTGCAAAGGTAACCACACAGAAAACTTTCTCTGGCCAACCGTGAATGAAAATTAACTCTGGAGCTGCACAGAGAAAATGTACAAAATACATGAATCCAATGGCCTTCATAAAATCAGAAATGGGGGATGCTTGGTGATTGCATAATTTTCAGTACCATTCACCACTCTGCAGTAGCAGTGGTGAGCACTGTTGCTTCACAACACATGGGACCCAGGTTCGATTCCCGGCTTGGGTCTGTGAGGCGTCTGCGCTTTCTCTCAGTGTCTGCGTGGGTTTCCTCCGGGTGCTCCGGTTTCCTCCCACAAAGTCCCGAAAGACCTGCTTGTTAAGGTGAATTGGCCGTTCTGAATTCTCCCTCAGTGTACTCGAACTGATGCCAGAATGTGGTGACTAGGGGATTTTCACAGTAACTGCATTGCAGTGTTAATGTAAGCCCACTTGTGACACTGATAAAGATTATTATTATTAAGATCTGCAGCCCATGCCCATTTGGACCCAAGACTTGGACAATATTCAACACTGGGGTGATAAATGGTAAGTAACATTGGCGCCACACAAGTGCCAAGCAATTATCACCTCCAACATGAGAGATTCGAGCCATCTCCCCATCACATTCAATGGCATTACTATTGCTGAAACACCCACTATCAACTTCCTGAGAGTTACTGCCAACCACAAACTGAACCGAGTCAGCCATATAAATACTGTGGCTACAAGAATGAAATGAAATGAATAAAATGAAAATCGCTTATTGTCACGAGTAGGCTTCAATGAAGTTACTGTGAAAAGCCCCTAGTCGCCACATTCCGACGCCTGTCCGGGGAGGCTGGTACGGGAATCGAACCGTGCTGCTGGCCTGCTTTGTCTGCTTAAAAGCACGGTAGTATTGTGGATAGCACAAATGCTTCACAGCTCCAGGGTCCCAGGTTCGATTCCGGCTTGGATCACTGTCTGTGCGGAGTCTGCACATCCTCCCCGTGTGTGCGCGGGTTTCCTCCGGGTGCTCCGGTTTCCTCCCACAGTCCAAAGATGTGCAGGTTAGGTGGATTGGCCATGATAAATTGCCCTTAGTGTCGAAAATTGCCCTTAGTGTTGGGTGGGGTTACTGGGTTATGGGGATAGGGTGGAGGTGTTGACCTTGGGTAGGGTGCTCTTTCCAAGAGCTGGTGCAGACTCGATGGGCCAAATGGCCTCCTTCTGCACTGTAAATTGTGTGTGATTAAGCCCAGTGAGCTAAACCAGCCCCTGGTCATACTGGGAATTCTCCAAAAAGAGTAGCTTCCCTCCAGACTCCCCAAAGCCTATCCACCATCTACGAAATACACGTCAGGAGTGGGGTGCAATACGTTTGATTTGCTTGGATGAGTGTGGCTCCAGCTACACTCGAAGCTCGACACCACCCAGGATAAAGCAGCCCCGCTTGATTAGCACCCCACCACCACCTTCAGCGTTCACTCCTTCCACCATCAACTCACAGTGGCAGCCGTGTGTACCATCTACAAGATGCACTGCACCAAGTCTCCTTCCAAACCAGCAATCTCTATTGTCCAGGAAGGCAAGGGCAACAGATGCGTGGGAACACCACCACCTGCACATTCCCCTTCAAGCCACTCACCACACCATCCTAACCTGGAAGTATATTGGCGTTCTTTCACTTCATTGGTCAAAATCCTGGAACTTTCCCCCCTAATAAACATTGTAAATGTACTTGCATCACATGGACTCCAGTGGTTCAAGAAGGCAGCTCACCACTACCCTCTCGTGGGCATTCAGGAATGGACCGCAAATGCTGGCCCAGCCAGCGACGCCCACATGCTGTTGTTTGGGGGGAGGGATAATAATTTAAAGTGCGATTGCGGAGGAATACCTGCTGAAACTATTGAAATCTGGTTGTATCCTCGTTATTCAAATATATCCAAGCTGTAAGTGGCTTCATTGTCTCCTGTGGGTCCTCTTTACCGAAGAGTCCAGTGCAAGTTTGGCATAGATGCCCACAGAACTGGCCAATTGTTGCCGCTTGAGGGAACTTATGCAGCTGAATCTCCTCTGAGCTTCCTCTGGGTACGTAGGAGTTTGGCGAGATCGTGTTCAAAGCTTGCCGAAGTGTATTTCAGTACTTCTCCACTGGCTGCCACTTGCAATGCAGAGGTTTTAATGGCTTTTATTTTTTTAGGGTACCCTTGTATCATTTGTACTGTTGAATTCTAAGTGGAGAGGGCCGATCGCAGCTGAAGGGATCCATTGGTCTTTTTTGTAGTATCTACTTAACATAACTTGCATTTTTCTTATAATCTGGGGAAATTTATCAATTCACCCTTTTTATAACTGCTTTTTAGGTTGCCCTTTATATGGCTTACATCGGCAGCTTAACACTTAACCTCCACTCTGTTATCACAGATCACAGAATTTACAGTGCAGAAGGAGGCCATTCAGCCCATCGAGTCTGCCCCGGCCCTTGGAAAGAGCACCCTCTCCCTGCACTTCCACCCGATCCCCGAAACCCCACCTTACCTTTTTTGAACACGAAGGGCACTTTAGCCTAGCCAATCCACATTCCCCTGCACATCTTTGGACTGTGGGAGTAAACCGGAGGAAACCCACGCACACACACGGGGAGGATGTGCAGAATCCGCACAGCCAGTGACCCAAGCCGGGAATCGAACCTGGGACCCTGGCGCTGTGAAGCCATTGTGCTAACCACTATGTTGCCATGCTACATGGGGTAAAATTGACATACCAACAGGGTATATGCAATTTTATCTTGTCAGCTGTATATTTTGAATTGAAATGCAGATCTTTTTTCACAGTCATCTTTTGCAGGGGCCCTGCCCCATTGCAAAACCCTGAAATGAAACTTCACATTTATCCTAAAGGCGCGGCAGCAAACCTGGCAGCCTTGTGTGACAGAAATCCATGGCTGCTATACGACGGAGGGCATCTAAATGAGTCATTGGCCTTACTCATCAATATTTATCTTGAGACCGCTTGAGGTCATTTTTAATTGTTTTCAAATAGGCAATTTAATTTGGTGTGTGTTTGGTCCATGAGTGGATTCTCCGTCCCGCCAGACCCTTTTTCTGGCGCAACGCGCCCCTGCCGGCAGCAGGATCCTCCATCCCGGCAGCCAGCCAATGGGCTCCCACTGTGCCGTCGGGAAGTCCACGGGCGTGATTCTCCGTCGGCGGGATCCTCCGCTTTGCCGGCAGCGCACGTGGTCTGAATAACCGCACTCTTGCTCAGACAGATATCCTGACAAATTACCTGTGGGAGGCATGTTTTGGACTGAGAGAGGAGAGTTAGTATTGTCACAAAGTTTCTGCTCTGTATAATAAAAGCTAACTTGCAACTCTGACCCCACATGGTACCTGAGCAAACTGGTACCATGCATGCAGTTTTTGGACTATGTAGCACAACAGCTCCCTCTAAAGTGTTTCACAGGCATTGCCTAGTGCCTTCCAATTTCTCAATTTCACGACTTCGCATTTTAATGTTGAAAAGAATTGACTGATCTGGACAATTGTTTTCAAGCATAAAACAATTCAGCGGAAGGCTATTAAATTCAAGTTTGTGAGTGCTTTGAACTCTGGCTTCCTATGTTCACAGCAGTGAAAGCAAGGCAGACATGAAATGGAGCCGATGCTCAGTCTGGCTCGAAAGTGCTAACGCTCATCTCACACGGACGTCCTTGTCCTCTTTGTGTCATTGCTGTTCTTTCTCGTACCTTGCTCAGCTATCGAAATTGGTGATGAAACTCTGTTTTATTTTCCCCCTTGCTTTTTCTTACTAGAGAGTGAGAACAAACACAAAAAAAAACATTCTGGGTGACTTTTCATTTGATTCCAGGCAGTAATTGTTGGCTGGTGCACAACTTCTAAGGGTGTAAAAACAGTCTAATCCTCTCCATAATTACACCCTTTTACAGTTTCTACCAGAAATCACTGGGCAGTGATCAAGAGTGCGAATTTGGGACCTTCTGTGGTGCCGATGTGCTGATCGGTCTCACAATAGGGCAGTACGGTAGCATTGTGGATAGCACAATCGCTTCACAGCTCCAGGGTCCCAGGTTCGATTCCGGCTTGGGTCACTGTCTGTGTGGAGTCTGCACATCCTCCCCGTGTGTGCGTGGGTTTCCTCCGGGTAATCCGGTTTCCTCCCACAGTCCAAAGGTGTGCAGGTTAGGTGGATTGGCCATGATAAATTACCCTTAGTGTCCAAAATTGCCCTTAGTGTTGGGTGGGTTTACTGGGTTATGGGGATAGGGTGGAGGTGTTGACCTTGGGTAGGATGCTCTTTCCAAGAGCCGGTGCAGACTCGATGGGCCGAATGGCCTCCTTCTGCACTGTAAATTCTATGTCTATGTAAAAAATAACAATCCGTGGAAATGTCTTCAAACCAGCCACGGAGCTGGAAAAATAGCAGAAGTAAAAATCTGGAGTGGAAGATCCAGACTTCAAAGCAAATAGACACGTGGAGCAGTGCATGGCGGACCGTGTGAGATTGTGAACGCTGGCTCACTCACCCACGGAGCTGTGGATGGAGCTCCTTTCAACAGTGCTCCAAAAACATGGGGCAGGATTCTTTGATCCTGAGGCTAAGTGTTGACGCCGTTGGAAACTGGGTCAACACGGTCTTGGGATCAGCAATTCTGGACCCTACAGGGGACCAGCAAGGCACTGGAGCGGTTCACGCCGCTCCAGCTGCTGATCCCGGCGTCAACTGGGCGCCGCGGGATCTGCGCATGCGTAGTGGCACCGGCACCAACGCGCGCATGCGCAGTGGATTCCTTCAATGCGCCAGGCCTAACGCGACATGTTGCAGGACTACAGGGGCTGGCGCAGAAGAAAGGAGTCCCCCAGCCAGAGAGGCTGGCCTGGCCACATCGGAGGCCCCCCTGACCCTTCTATGCCGAGTTCCCGCCGGTTGAGAGCAGGTGTGGAGGCGCCAGCGGGACTCTGCGTTCTTACGACGGCTGCTCGGCCCATAGCGATCCGAGAATCGGCAGGCCAGCCGCGTAGAGCGGCTCCCGATGGACGCCAGGCCAAACCACGCTGGCGCCAATTCCCCGCTCTGTGGAGAATCGTCGGGGCGGCGTGGCAGGCTTTACGCCAGTCGGGGGGATTCTCTGGCCCGACCCCGCGTTGAGAGAATCCCGCCCAGGGATTTCATTAAGGAGGACCTCCTGTCGGCCATGAGGTCAGCCATAGGAATCGCTTTGGCCCCCTTAAAAACGCACTGGAAAGAATGGACTGGAGACCCAGGGGCCAACCGTGTGGGTTCTGGAGAAAGCGGCAGCCAACCAGAATAATTGGATCTCCACCCTCGAGCCAGACGTGGCAAAAGTTGGCAACAACCCAGAGAGGGCTTGAGGTAAAACTGAGAGATCAGGTCCCACTAGCAGAGCCTAAGAACCGTTGAGCTTCCTGGGGGCACAGAGAGCAGAAACCCGAGTACGTCATACAGGTGCTCAGAAAGCTGGTCGGAGGGGAAGGCTTCGTCAAACTCCCAGAGGTAGACCAGGCCCACAGGTCACTCCAACAAAGGCCCAAAGCAGGAGATCCACTGTGGCTGATCATAGCGAAACTCCATATGTTCCAAAGACAAAAAGAAAGTGCTGAACTGGGCAAGGAGCATGTGGTTGTGTTGCTGGGAGGGACATACAATCCGCATCTTCCAAGACATTGGGGCCGACATGGGCAAGAGTTTAATGAGGCCAAGGCTGCTTTAATCAAAAGTAAAGGGCGGTTTGGAATGTTGTACCCGGCGAGACTTTGCGACCTCCGCCGTGTTAAAATAATGTTCTTTGTTGCCATAGGTTGTGGTGAATCACATTCCGCGTAATTCGCACTGTTATATGATGTGCTGTATTCATGTTAGCTCGGTATACGAGCAGTTGCGCGGCTATGCCCATAGGGGGAGATGAGGAGTTTGTACTGGGCTCCGCCCATGGCTCCTACCACTAACCGGAAGTATAAAGCTTTGCAGTCGTGAGCCTGCCTGCCAGTTCATCACGTTGCAGGCAGGCTCTGTTGTAAGACTATTAAAACCACTGTTCACTTCCAACCACGTGTCTTGTGAATTGATGGTCACATCATAGGTTACCCAAAAGGGGTTCATACAGAATAACTGGCTGGGAAGATAGCAGTAGTGGACATAGAACTAGTCATTGTAATCTTTTGTTTTCTGGACTGAACACTGTCCAGGGGGGAGAGAGAGAGAGCAGAGGTACACCGAAACGAGAAGGGGGAGGGGGGGGGGGGGAACCAAAAGGGCTGAGGGAGCTGCTCTGACGGGGGAGCCACCACGCTGGCAAGTTTGCTAGTGCAAGGACGGGAGAGGGGGTGGGCCGCAGCTCCCAAAAGGGAAGGGAACACCTGTCAGTAGTGGGGGGACAAAACAACAAACCAAGGAAGGTGTGTAGCCGGAGTATGGGGAAAGGGTAGAGGGGCTCGGGGAATAGGTGGGGTGGGGGCGGGTAAAATGCTGGTTACAACAGGTCGCAGATGGAGACTGCTGGAACAAAGAAGACAATGGTGACCATCTTGGATGGCCCACAAACCAAGGGAAACCCCAGTGGGCAGGGACATGTCCATGTGGTATAAGGGGGTACGGCCTGGTGACAAAATCCAGAATCTTCGCCCATCTAAAAAACCTGAGGGCCGACATAGTCCTCCTCCCGGAGACACACCTGAGGGAGAAGGACCAACTGAGAGTAAGAAAGAGCTGGATAGGACAGACCTCCAAGTGTGCTTCGGTACGAGGGCTAGAGGGGTAGCCGTACTGTTTCGTAAAAGGACGACCTTTGCGACGAATACGGTAATGGACCTCGGGGGATGATATGTAATGGTCAGTGGTGTCCTTGAAGGGACACCGGTGGTACTAGTGAATATGTAGGCCCCTAACTGAGATGACGCACACTTCATCAAAAAAACCATGGCAGAAATCCCCGACCAAGACTCCTCATTGCCCTGTGTCAATCCCACAACTTGCCCACTGCACCTCTCCAACTAATCATGAGGGGGAGACTTCAACTGTGTACGGCATCCAAGAACAGACAAACCCAGCCCAAAATCAGGGAAATAATCAGCAATGGCAAGGGAACTGAACACCATTATGGAGGGGTGGGGGTGTGGACCCAAGTTCAACCACCCGAGGGAGAACTCCTCCCAAGTTCACCAAGTGTACTCCTGTATCCACTTCCTTGCAGTGGGCAAGTCGGTGCTTCCAGGGATAGGAGGGGTTGAATATTCAACAATTATAATCTCAGGCACTACATGGATATGAGGTTGGTGACGGGCCGAGCACTCCTTCCATGGAGACTGGACACAGCCCTCCTCACCGACGAGGTGTTCCGCAAAAGAATGTCACAAGCCATCGACAGTTACCTGTCCTGCAACCAGAACGGTAGGTCTCGCCCTCCACATTCTGGGAGGCACTGAAGGCGGTGATTAGGTGGGAAATAATCGTTTACAGCGAATTCAGGGACAGGAAGGAGAGGTCGGCTAGGCAATGGCTAATCGACTCCACGTTGGAGGTGGATAGACGATACTCCACAGCCCCAACGATGGAACTACTGGCGGAGAGGAAAAAGCGACAATTGGAATTTGACCTGCTCTCTTCCAGGAAAATAATACAGCAATTACATCAGACACAATTACGTTATGAACACGGAGACAAGGCCAGCCACCTGCTATCTCAGCTGCTGTGAAAGCAGGCAGCCACGAGGAAGCTAGCACTGGTGAAGGCCAGGAACGGTAAGCTAGTCACAGCGCCGGATAAGATCAATGAGGCCTTTGCAACCTTTTACTGGGAACTGTACACCTGAGCCCCCGGAGGGGGAGATGAGGTCGGACATACCAGCTGTGGAGGAGGAAAACAGGCAGGGACTGGAAGCACCACTGGAACTGGGGGAAGTCATGGAGAGCATCAACTCCAGTCGGAGAAGGCACTTGGTCTAGAAGGATTCCCAGTGGACTTTTATAAAACATTTGCGACAAAACTACAGGAGATGTTCAATGACTTGCTGTCAAGAGGTATTCTGCCGACCACGCTGGCACAGCCTCTATCACTGATTCCTAAACAAGACACAGACCCGACAGATTGTGGGTCATCCAGACTCATCTCACTCCTAAACACTGCCACCCAAAGTCCTGGCAAGGCAACTGGAGAGTTGCATACCAGAGGTAGTCAAGGAGGATCAGACAGGCTTCGTCAAGGGCAGACAACTAACAGCAAACATCAGGCACCTGCTGAATGTAATTATGACCCCACCCAGGGAGGAGACACCAGAAGTGATCATCTCCCTAGGCAGAGAAGGCCTTTGACAGAGTTGAATGGGAGTACCTCCATGGGAGGTATTAGAACGGTTTGGGTTTGGGCCAGCATTCACCTCATGGGTGAATACTGTTCAGTGCTCCTGTAGTGAGCGTACAGACAAACACCACCAGCTCTGAATACTTCCGGCTGCACAGGCACGAGGCGAGATTCACGCTAATTTTTGCTCTGGCATCGAGCCACTGGCTATCGCTCTCAGATCAGCGAAGGGTTGGAGAGGCATCCAAATGGGAAATGGGGTGCACAGAGTCTCACTCCATGCAGATGACCTGCTCCTTTAGACCTCTATACCGGCCTTCTCCGGTTATAAATCCAACCTCAGCAAGATCGAAATTTTTCCTGTGAATCCAAAGGGGGAGAATCGGACCTGGGGAGGTTGACGTTCAAGCTGGCCCAAACCAAGTTCCGATACCTGGGGATTCATATAGCCCTCGACAAGTGGAACCTATCGAGTGTGGTGGGGGAGGTAAAGAGGGACCTGCGGAGGTGGGAAAGCTCCCGCTCTCCCTGGCGGGGAGAGTGCAGACAATAAAAATTAACGTGCTGCCTGGGTTCCTCTTCCTGTTCAGATCCCTTCCGATCTTCACCCCCAAGGCCTTCTTCATCAAAGTAGACAAATTAATCATGACTTTTGTGTAGGGTGGGGCGATGGCTCTTCCAGACCTCTTATTCCACCACTGGGCAGTTAACTCAGAAAGAGTATGAGGGTGGATCAAAGAGTCGGTAGCAGAATGGGTAAGAATGAAGGAGAACTGCACGGGGACATCCCTCTGAGCACTGGCCACAGCCCCAGCCGAGTACTCGAGAAGCTAGTGGTAGTGACCACGCTGAGGATGTGGAATCGACTCGAGCGACACTTCAATCTGGTTGCAGTGTCCACCATGGCCCCCATCTGCAAGAACCATAGGTTTACCCCTGCGACAATAGACGCCTCCTTTAAAAGGTGGAGACAGGACAGAGGGAGACTGACGGTGGGGGGGCTTGTATAGACGGCAGAGTAGCGAACCTGGGGGAACGAACGGCCAAGCTCCCGACTCCCGAAAGGGAACAAGCACCGGTATATACAAATATGGAACTTCCTCCACAAGGAGACCGCTACGTTCCCCCAGCCATCAGGCCACTCCCTACTGGACAGAGGACAAACCTCGGGCGAACTAGGGAACGGTAACTGCGCTGACGTGTACGGACAACTACTAGAGAAGGCACCGTCACCGCTGGACAATACACTGGGTAAAGTGGAAGGACGAATTGGGCATCGAGTGGGGGAGAACTCTGGATCGAAGCACTGCATAGGATCAACTCCTTATGAGCAGGGCGGAGCTTAAAGCAGCTAAAAGTAATGCACAGGACACACTTGACCAGAATGCGTATGGGTGGGTTCTTCCCGGAGGTGGAGGACAAATGTGAACGGTGCCAGGGAAGCCCGGCCAACCACACCCACGTGTTCGGGTCCTGTCCCAGACTTGCCGGGTATCGGATCACCTTTTTCGAGGCCAGGTCCAATGTCGTGAGGGTGGTGCCATGCCCACTCGTGGCAACCTTCGGGGTGTCTGAAGAGCCAGAGCTCTTTACGGGGAGAGGGGCAGACGCCTTTGCCTCCGTGATCGCCGCTGGAGACTCCTGCTCGGCTGGAGATCAACAGCACCACCCAAGGCCAAAGACTGGCTCTCCGACTTAGCAGAATTCCTTAAATTGGGGGGGGGAAAAGAAATGAAAAAAAAAATGTTAAAGTGAGAATTTGAGACCTTTTTTTCTTTCCCACGCTTCACTGCCTTGACAACTGTTGACTGGCTTGGCTCAGAACCTGGGTTGAATCTGGGGCGGAATTCTGTGACCCCCCGGGGACGGCGGAGAATCGCCCGGGGCCGGCGTCAGTCTCGCCCCCGCCGTGGCCCGAATTCTCCGCCACCCGGGAATTGGTGGGGGAGTGAATCGCGCCGGTTGGCGGGCCCCTCGCGGCTATTCTCCAGCCCACAATAGGCCGAAGTACCGCCACTGACAGGCCATTCCCACCGGCAGGAATCAAAGCACATCTGGTGGCGGCGCGGGCGGGTCCTGGGGAGGGGGGGGATACAGGCCCACGATAGGGGCCCACCAATCGGCGGGCGGGCCTGTGCCGTGGGGCATTCTTTTTCTTCCACCCCACCATGGCCTTCACTATGGCGGGGGCGGAAGAGACCCCCTCCCCTGCGCATGCGCCGGTATGACGTCAGCAGCCGCTGACGCACCGGCGCATGCGCGGACGTCCGCCGAAGGCCTTTCGGCCCCGGCCGGCGGGGCGGCAAAGGCCGTTCGCGATGGCTGGCGGAGCGGGAGCCACTCCGGCGTGGGCCTAGCCCCTAAAGGTGCGGAGAATTCCGCATCTTTGGGGAGGCCCGACGCCGGAGTGGTTCACTACTATTCTGACTAGCATGTCCAATGATACCGCCGGGTAGGGGAGAATTCCGCCCCTGGTCTGTATATTGAGGTATCATTGAACTGTTTGCAGTTTGGTTTCCAATCAAACACAGCTTTTTGTTCAGATGGGAATGCAGGAAGAGAAGAAACAAATGCAAATTAAGGGCAGCACAGTAGCATGGTGGTTAGCATAAATGCTTCACAGCTCCAGGGTCCCAGGTTCGGTTCCCGGCTGGGTCACTGTCTGTGCGGAGTCTGCACGTCCTCCCCGTGTGTGCGTGGGTTTCCTCCGGGTGCTCCGGTTTCCTCCCACAGTCCAAAGATGTGCGGGTTAGGTGGTTTGGCCATGCTAAATTGCCCGTAGTGTCCTAAAAAGTAAGGTTAAGGGGGGGTGGGGTTGTCGGGTTACGGGTATAGGGTGGATATGTGGGTTTGAGTAGGGTGATCATTGCTCGGCACAACATCGAGGGCCAAAGGGCCTGTTCTGTGCTGTACTGTTCTATGTTCTATGTAAATGTGATAAGAAAAAGTCTTTACCTTTTCTAATAGGAATATCTAATATTGTGATGTCCCTTCTATAGCCGGTAACTTGTTTTTCATTTTTGCAGATATTTGTTTAAACAGCTCCTTCTTTCGTGCAGTAATGACCCTGTGGGTTTAGAAAAATGCATCTTCTGCAAGTCTTCAGGAAGTGATTTACTCTCCCTCAAGAAGAATATTTTTTTCCATCTTTACCTCAGCAAAGTTCCAAAAGGGGCTGCTCAGAGCATTCTCATGTAAGTGTGTTCAGCTGTCACCCTGGGGCACTTTTGAAATGATTAATTCTCCGTGGAAATATTCGTCAGATAAGTTATATTTTTACAAGACATATTCAAAGGGAGGGTGAATCCAATTACGACAACAAAACTCAACACATCGGTTCCAGAGATCAAAGTCCACCTGTAATTGTGATTATAGTTTGTGCAGGTATTCCTTCAACCCTCCTGTGTCCTGTTTGGCTGTGGGACACCATTGTTCCATTAAGCAACAGCCACTACTTTCATTTGTATACCATTTACCTCTCCAGCATAATCAAACAAAATTTAACACCACACCCCGCAGGTTGGCCGTACACAAAGGTGTGCATATTTTAAAAATGCTGATGTTGATAAATCGGGTTGAAATCAAGATGCTCCTGACTGCTACTCACAAGACACTACTATTCTGACTAGCACGTCCAATGATATTTTCCTCATACCAAGGTAAAATACTGTAGATTCTGAAAATCTGAAATAAAAGCAGAAAATACTCGGCAGTCAGCTAGTCTCTGGAGAAAGAAACAAAGTAAACTGGAGCAATTCTCCGGACACATTGCTCCCTCCGCAACGCAAACCTCATCATAAATCATTTGCATTGACTTTAATCTCAATAGGGAGATCAAAGTTGAATGCAGTGGCTTCGTCTTTCTTCCCCCACCCCGGTCGCCTGGGCACAAATCACTACTGGTCCCTAAAGGCAGGCACCAGGTGCCATGGACACCGAGGGGGAGCAAGGGGGTGAAT
The DNA here is from genome assembly GCF_902713615.1 of Scyliorhinus canicula. NCBI lineage: Eukaryota > Metazoa > Chordata > Chondrichthyes > Carcharhiniformes > Scyliorhinidae > Scyliorhinus > Scyliorhinus canicula. The sequence continues at coordinate 4,572,016 of NC_052172.1, read as the reverse complement.
ATCCTCTCTACACTTACCAATGTGGGTCCCTCAGGAGTGGTGAGGGTCAAGGGGGCTGGGCTGGAGGGAATCGGGTTGTGTGGCAAGTCTTCCCTCGTGCAGCCTTGAAAACCGTTGATGCCTCTCCCAGCATGTCAATTTCAGATATAGAATCCCTACAGTGCAGAAGGAGGCCTTTCGGCCCATCGAGCCTGCACCGACCCTCTGAAAGAGCACTCTACCTAGGTCCGTCCACCACCCTCCCCCCGCAATCCCAGAACCCCACCTGATCTTTGCACCCTATGGGACTAGTCACTACCTGCCACTTTTTGAAAAAGATCCATTTATTCCTACTCTGTTTTCTGCCTGCTAATCCATTCTTAATCCAGGCCAATATATGATCCCGATCCCATGCACTTTAATTTTGCACACTAATCTCCTTTGTGGGACTTTATCAAAAAGCGTTCTGAAAATCTAAATACACCACATCCACTGGATCACCCTTATCTATTGTACTGGTTACACCCTCAAACAAATTCCCTTCGGTTTGTCAGACATGATTTTCCTTTCATAAATCTACGTTGACTTTGTCTAATCCCATATGGGCAGCACGGTAGCATTGTGGATAGCACAAATGCTTCACAGCTCCAGGGTCCCAGGGTCGATTCCGGCTTGGGTCACTGTCTGTGCGGATCTGCACATCCTCCCCGTGTGTGCGTGGGTTTCCTCCGGGTGCTCCGGTTTCCTCCCACAGTCCAAAGATATGCAGGTTAGGTGGATTGGCCATGATAAATTGCCCTTAGTGTCCTAAATTGCCCTTAGTGTTGGGTGGGGTTACTGGGTTATGGGGATAGGGTGGAGGTGTTGACCTTGGGTAGGGTGCTCTTTCCAAGAGCCGGTGCAGACTCGATGGGCCGAATGGCCTTCTGCACTGTAAATTCTATGACATTGATATTTTCAAAGTGTCCTGTCATCGGCTCCTTTATAATCGACTCTATAATAAACCCTACTACTGATGTTAGGCTAACCGGTCTGTAATTCCCTGTTTTCTCCTTCCCTCCTTTTTTTAAATAGCGGTGTTACAATTGCCACCCTCCATTCTGTTCCAAAATGTACATAATTTTGGGACATGGCAACCAACAATTCCTGTATTTCAGCCATCTGCTTTAATCCCTTGGGATGTGGATTATTAGGCGCTGGGGATTTGTAAGATTTCAGTCGCTATAATGTCTCCAAGACTATTTTTTCAGTAATACTAATAATTATAATAATTGCTTATTGTCACAAGTAGGCTTCAATGAAGTTACCGTGAAAAGCCCCTAGTCGCCACATTTCGGCGACTGTTCTTTGAATTAAAAAAAAAAAAATTTTATTAAGGTTTTGCAGAATTTTTCATAATAAAGTAGTAACAAGGGCGGCACGGTGGCACAGTGGTTAGCATTGCTGCCTACGGCGCTGAGGACCCGGGTTCGAATCCCGGCCCTGGGTCACTGTCTGTGAGGAGTTTGCACATTCTCCCCGTGTCTGCGTGGGTTTCACCCCCACAACCCAAAAGATGTGCAGGATAGGTGGATTGGCCACGCTAAATTGCCCCTTAATTGGAAAAAAAAATTGGGTACTCTAAATTTAAGAAAAAAAAATAAAAAAAAAAATAAAGTAGTAACAGTAATAACACAACAAAATAGAGTGAACATTAAGATAGTGCAAAAAGAGAATATACAATAACAATTAAATAGACATTACCCCACGCGACTTAGTCTTCCCACACCATCCCAATCCTACGGATTGCTGCTGCTGCTGACATTTTAATTTTCCCCGAGAAAGTCGACGACAGGCTGCCACCTCCGAGAGAACCCTAGTGTAGACCCTCTTCCCCACTGTCTCCAGACTCCTAAATGACCCTCTTATTGACTGACCTCATTAACACTACACCCTGTATGCTTCATCCGATGCCAATGCTTATGTATGATGTGGAGATGCCGGCGTTGGACTGGGGTGAGCACAGTAAGAAGTCTTACAACACCAGGTTAAAGTCCAACAGGTTTGTTTCAAACACGAGCTTTCGGAGCACGGCTCCTTCTTCAGGTGAGAAGAAGGAGCCGTGCTCCGAAAGCTCGTGTTTGAAACAAACCTGTTGGACTTTAACCTGGTGTTGTAAGACTTCTTACAATGCTTATGTAGTTACATTGTATATCTGGTGTTCCCCTATTATGTATTTTCTTGAATTTTGTTTAATTGCCTTTTCTTCCCATGTACTAAATGATCTGTTGAGCTGCTTGCAGAAAAATACTTTTCACTGTACCTCGGTACACGTGACAATAAACAAATCCAATCCAATCCAATCTTAAGGCAAACTTTATTTTCTCGAGGCTGAGAAACCCAGCCATGTCGTTAACCCAAGTCTCTACACACGGGGACTTCGAGTCACTCCACATTAATAAAATAAAAGGCCAAGATGTCGGCCTCTTGCCCCCTGAACTCCCAGGTCTTCTGCCACTCCAAAGATTGCTATCTCTGAACTTGGTGTGTTAAGCACCTTGGACATTGACCTCGCGAACCCTTGCCAGAACTCTCTAAGCTCCGGGCATGCCCAAAACATGTGGGCATGGTTTGCTGGGCTGCCCTTGCACCTCGTACACCTGTCTTCTACCTCAAAAAACTTGTTCATTCTCGCTGCCATCATGTGTGCCCAGTGGACCACCTTAAATTGAATTAGACTGAGCCTGGCACATGACGAATTAACCCTGCCCAGGACCTTTGCCCACAGACCCACTTCCAACTCCTCACCTAGCTCCTCATCCCACTTGCCCTTGAGCTCCTCTGCCGGGGTTTCTTCTGCCTCCTGTATTTCCTGGTAGATATCCGACACCTTCCCCTCCCCCACCCAGGTGCCGGACCCTGTCCTGTATCCTCAGTGGCGACAGCGTCGGAAAGGCCACTACCTGTTTTTTCAGGAAGGCTCGTACTTGCAGAAATTTAAAAGCATTTCCTGTCGGCAGATTAAATTTGTCCTCTAGCGCCTGTTCTTTGAATTAATGACTTCTCACTAAACCCTTGGTTCCTTAGCATTTCTGGGAAGTTATTTGCGTCTTCCTCCGGAAAGACAGAACTAATGTGGTTGTTAATTGCTCTACCATTTCCTTGTTCTCTTATAAATTCCCCTTTTGGCCGATTTGGGACCTACATTTGTCTTCACTAATCTTCTTTTTAAATACATTTATAGAACCATTTACAGTCTACTATTAAGTTACTTGCAAGTTGAATCTCATTTCCCCTCCGCATCAATTACGTCCTCCTTCGCTGAACTTCTCCCAGTCTTCAGGCTTGCGACTTTTTCTAGCAACTTTATAGGACTCCTCTTTGGATCTAATACTATTCTTAATCTCTTAGGTAAGCCACAGTTGGGTCGCTTTGGTTGATTGCCTCCATTTCTGACAATAGACTCAGAAGTTGAGAGAGGGAAAACCTGGGGATGGTCCTTGTGAAGTTTTGTGAGGGCCACGAAGAATCCAACACGAGTTTTCAGGATACAAAGAAATAACATTTATTTACAAATTAACATATATACACACAACAGCAACTTCTCTTGCTGCCAAACTCCTCTCTCTCTGGTTCCAAACTGGCCAGCTCTATTTATGCAGGGAGTCTGCTAACGATTTCTCCGCCCCCCCTCGTTGGGGAAGCTCATACTCCCACAGGATTTTGGGATTGTCATTAGTCCCCAGCCAATGGTAAGCAGGCAGGTTATAACATGAAGACAAGGGGGGAGGGAAAACCTGGGGATGGTCCTTGTAAAGACAAGGGAAGTGTGGAAATTAGAAGCAAAGTTGATTCAATTTTCAGTTCAGGTTGAGGGGGGGAAACAGCGTTTATACAATCATCAGTGTACTGGGGAAAAAAGGTGAGGAAGGGACCTGAGTGGGACTGGAACAAGGATGTTTCACATACCCACAAATAGCTAAGACCCATGAAGGTACTCAATGAAACATCTTTTGTTCGGATGAAGTGAATGCAGTTGAAGAAGTCATTCAAAGTGAGAACAAGTTGAACCAAGCGAGGAGGGTGTTGATGGATTGAGGCTGGCCAGGCTTCTTGGAGGAAGAAACAGACAACTCTCAGTCACATAAGAGACTGTTCAATAAGTTAAGAGCCCATGGTGTTAAGGGTAAGACCCTGGCATAGATATAGGATTGCTTGACTGGCAGAAGGCAAAGAGTGGGGATAAAGGGGTCTTTTCAGGATGGCAGCCGGTCACTAGTGGTGTGCCTCAGGGGTCTGTTCTGGGACCACAACTTTTTAGCTCAGGGTTGAGCACAGCCTGGTTTAGCACAGGGCTAAATCGCTGGCTTTGAAAGCGGACCAAGGCAGGCCAGCAGCATGGTTCAATTCCCATATCAACCTCCCCGAACAGGTGCCGGAATTGTGGCGACTAGGGGCTTTTCACAGTAACTTCATTTGAAGCCTACTTGTGACAATAAGCGATTTTCTTTTCATTTCATTTCATTTTTTTCACAATATACATTAATAATCTGGAAGAAGGAACTGAAGGCACTGTTGCTAAGTTTACAGATGGTACAAAGATCTGTAGAGGGACAGGTAGTATTGAGGAAGCAGGCGGGCAGCAGAAGGACTTGGACAGGCTTGGAGAGTGGGCAAAGAAGTGGCAGATAGAAAACAAAGTGGAAAAATGTGAGGTTACGCACTTTGTAAGGAGAAATGGAGGCATAAATAAATGGAGAAATGCTTAAGAAATCAGAAGCACAAAGGGACTTGGGAGTCCTTGTTCACAATTCTCTTAAGGTTAATGTGCAGGTTCAGTTGGCAGTTAGGAAGGCAAATGCAATGTTAGCATTCATGTTGCGAGGGCGCGAATACAAGACCAGGGATGTACTTCCGAAGCTATATAAGACTCTGATCCGACCCCATTTGGAGTATTGTGAGCAGTTTTGGGCCCCGTATCTAAGGAAGGATGTGCTGGGGCCTTGGAAAGGGTCCAGAGGAGGTTCACAAGAATGATCCCTGGAATGAAGAGCTTGTCGTATGAGAAACGGTTGAGGACTCTGGGTCTTTACTCACTGGAGTTGAGAAAGATGAGGGGAGCTCTTATTGAAACTTGCAGGATACTGCGAGGCCTGGATAGAGTGAACGTGGAGAGAATGTTTCCACTTGTCGGAAAAAAATTAGAAGCAGAGGATACAATCTCCGACTAAAGGGACGATCCATTAAAACAGAGATGAGGACGAATTTCTTCAGCCAGAGGGTGGTGAATCTATAGAACTCTTTGCTGCAGAAGGCTGTGGAGGCCAAATCACCGAATGTCTTTAAGACAGAGATAGATAGGTTCTTCATTAATAAGGGGATCAGGGGTTAAGGGGAAAAGGCAGGAGAATGGTGATGAGAAAAATATATGCCATGATTCAATGGCGAAGCAGACTCGATGGGCTGAGTGGCCTAATTCTGCTCCTATGTCTTATGTCCTGGTGGGCTAGAGATGTAGATGGATTGGATGTCCATGGTAAAAAGAAGTTTAGCGCCAGGAATCTGTAACCTGTTTAGACGACGAAAGCATCAAATATAAAAACTATAGGTGGGAAAAGACTGGATGAACGGAGAAAAAATAGTTGGGACATGAAGCAGTGGGGTTTGTTTAACCAATTTGTTTATTCTGGGGAGTAGTTTGTGTGGTGAATGTAATTCACACTATTGTATTGTGTCCTTGTGGGCCCTATCTGTGAGCCGTTGCGCGGCTCTGCCCACAGGGGGAGACGAGGAGCTTGTACAGGGCTCCGCCCTCGGCTCCGCCCATGGCCCCTCCCACTACCGGAAGTATAAAGTGCTGCAGCCGTGTGAGCCTGCCCTCAGTTCTTCTGGTCGCAGGCAGGCTCAGTTGCAAGTCTATTAAAACCACAGTTTACTTCCAATCGTGTCTCGAGTGAATTGATGGTCACATCAGTTCGCATTCTGGTCGCACTTTCATGATTCACGTTGACAGCTTAATGCTCAAGTGAACATAGAACATAGAACGATACAGCGCAGTACAGGCCCTTCGGCCCTCGATGTTGCACCGACATGGAAAAAAAAACTAAAGGCCATCTAACCTACACTATGCCCTTATCATCCATATGCTTATCCAATAAACTTTTAAATGCCCTCAATGTTGGCGAGTTCACTACTGTTGCAGGTAGGGCATTCCACGGCCTCACCACTCTTTGCGTAAAAAACCCACCTCTGTCCTATGTCTATTACCCCTCAATTTAAGGCTATGTCCCCTCGTGCTAGCCACCCCCATCCGCGGGAGAAGGCTCTCGCTGTCCACCCTATCTAACCCTCTGATCATTTTGTATGCCTCTATTAAGTCACCTCTTAACCTTCTTCTCTCTAACGAAAACAACCTCAAGTCCATCAGCCTTTCCTCATAAGATTTTCCCTCCATACCAGGCAACATCCTGGTAAATCTCCTCTGCACCCGTTCCAAAGCTTCCACGTCCTTCCTATAATGAGGCGACCAGAACTGTACGCAATACTCCAAATGCGGCCGTACTAGAGTTTTGTACAACTGCAACATGACCTCATGGCTCCGGAACTCAATCCCTCTACCAATAAAGGCCAACACACCATAGGCCTTCTTCACAACCCTATCAACCTGGGTGGCAATTTTCAGGGATCTATGTACATGGACACCGAGATCCCTCTGCTCATCCACACTACCAAGAATTTTACCATTAGCCAAATATTCCGCATTCCTGTTATTCTTTCCAAAGTGAATCACCTCACACTTCTCCACATTAAACTCCATTTGCCACCTCTCAGCCCAGCTCTGCAGCTTATCTATGTCCCTCTGTAACCTGCAACATCCTTCCGCACTGTCTACAACTCCACCGACTTTAGTGTCGTCTGCAAATTTACTCACCCATCCTTCTGCGCCCTCCTCTAGGTCATTTATAAAAATGACAAACAGCAACGGCCCCAGAACAGATCCTTGTGGTACGCCACTCGTAACTGAACTCCATTCTGAACATTTCCCATCAACTACCACTCTCTGTCTTCTTTCAACTAGCCAATTTCTGATCCACATCTCTAAATCACCCTCAATCCCCAGCCTCCGTATTTTCTGCAATAGCCGACCGTGGGGAACCTTATCAAACGGTTTACTGAAATCCATATACACCACATCAACTGCTCTACCCTCGTCTACCTGTTCAGTCACCTTCTCAAAGAACTCGATAAGGTTTGTGAGGCATGACCTACCCTTCACAAAACCATGCTGACTATCCCTAATCATATTATTCCTATCTAGATGATTATAAATCGTATCTTTTATAATCCTCTCCAAGACCTTACCCACCACAGACGTTAGGCTCACCGGCCTATAGTTACCGGGGTTATCTCTACTCCCCTTCTTGAACAAAGGGACCACATTTGCTATCCTCCAGTCCTCTGGCACTATTCCTGTAGCCAATGATGACCTAAAAATCAAAGCCAAAGGCTCAGCAATCTCTTCCCTGGCTTCCCAGAGAATCCTAGGATAAATCCCATCCGGCCCCGGGGACTTATCTATTTTCACCTTGTCCAGAATTGCCAACACTTCTTCTCTACGCACCTCAATGCCATCTATTCTAATAGCCTGGGTCTCAGCATTCTCCTCCACAATATTATCTTTTTCTTGAGTGAATACTGACGAAAAGTATTCATTTAGTATCTCGCTTATCTCCTCAGCCTCCACACACAACTTCCCACCACTGTCCTTGACTGGCCCTACTCTTACCCTAGTCATTCTTTTATTCCTGACATACCTATAGAAAGCTTTTGGGTTTTCCTTGATCCTACCTGCCAAAGACTTCTCATGTCCCCTCCTTGCTCGTCTCAGCTCTCTCTTTAGATCCTTCCTCGCTTCCTTGTAACTATCAAGCGCCCCAACTGAAACTTCATGCCTCATCTTCACATAGGCCTCCTTCTTCCTCTTAACAAGAGATTCCACTTCTTTGGTAAACCACGGTTCCCTCGCTCGACCCCTTCCTCCCTGCCTGACTGGTACGTACTTATCAAGAACATGCAATAGCTGTTCCTTGAACAAGCTCCACATATCCAGTGTGCCCAACCCTTGCAGCCTACTTCTCCAACCTACACATCCTAAGTCATGTCTAATGGCATCATAATTGCCCTTCCCCCAGCTATAACTCTTGCCCTGCGGGGTATACTTATCCCTTTCCATCACTAACGTAAAGGTCACCGAATTGTGGTCACTGTTTCCAAAGTGCTCACCTACCTCCAGATCTAACACCTGGCCTGGTTCATTACCCAAAACCAAATCCAATGTGGCCTCGCCTCTTGTTGGCCTGTCAACATATTGTGTCAGGAAACCCTCCTGCACACATTGTACAAAGAATGACCCATCTAATGTACTCGAACTATATCTTTTCCAGTCAATATTTGGAAAGTTAAAGTCTCCCATAACAACTACCCTGTTACTTTCGCTCTTTTCCAGAATCATCTTCGCCATCCTTTCCTCTACATCCCTAGAACTATTAGGTGGCCTGTAGACCACCTAACATAGAACCTGCTGTAATATTTTCGCAGGGTGAAATTGTCAGTATAAACAGGATGCATGCATTTTTATTTTGCCAGTCAGTTTCTGGTGGAATGACTGACCTTTTCTCCTCGTATGTTTTGTGGTATAATTGTCTTCTGCAGGGACCCAGTGCCATACCGGAACCCTGAAATGAGACTTCACATTCACTCCAAAGGTTTCACCATGCCGGCAGCAAACTGCCGCCCGAGCGTGACGGCAACTCACGTCTGCTGCATGACGGCGAGCGATAAACTCAGCCGGTGGATGGTGCTGGGGGCGCAGGGAGCTCTCCTCAGCCACTTTATCAAACCTCTGTACATCACGAGTGTCGTCCTTCGTAAGTAAAAACTGATTTCATTCGGGGAAAGTAACAGAAGAATAATAACCTTGTCATTGGGAGTTTTGAATTGTTTAGAAACTGAATTAACGTGGCCAGCTGCCCTCGAGTTATTTGCCGTGCGTCTCTCCCTTGTGGCTCTTGGCAGACTGATTTTCGCACGTGTGTCCTTGGCCTTTCTGACTAACCTGATTAAGTGTTTTTCTCGTGGCAAAAGGTAAGGAATGTTGCTCAGAGGTGGGGCTTCCTTGTATCCACAGAGCAAGTGATACAGCTGTACTAAAGCTGCAAGGGATATAGTTTCTGCCAATTTTACTTTTCATGCGGCTTCTCAAATTTATCCCTTGTCCTCACCCAAGGTGATTCTTAATTGAATCTGGGGCCTCAATATGTTGGGCTGTGATCAGGTTCCCTCACTCTGTGAATCGAGGTGTTTGAGCGTTTGCGCAATGCATGAGATTGTGTCCAAACAGAATGGGTGGGATTCTCCAACCCCACCTGGCGGGTGGGAGAATCGCCGGGGTTCGGCGTGAATCCCGCCCCCGCTGTCCTCTTAATTCTCCCGCCCCCCCAAAAAATTGCCCCGGCCTGAGTCGCGCCGCCCGCCTCGGGAGAATGGCGGGGTCCGACACAACTCAATGGCCCCGAGGTTGACCGAGCTCTCTGGCCCGAAGTCCCGCCCGTTCTTTGCCAGTCCCGCCGGCGTAAATTAGAGTAGGTCCCTCACCGGCGGGTCCTGGCGGCGCGGACAGGCTCCGGGTTTCTTGGGGGGTTCGCGGGGGGATATGGCCCCAGGAGGTGCCCCACGGTGGCCTGGCCCGCGGTCGGGGTCCACCGATCCGCGGGCAGGCCTGTGCCATGGGGGCACTCTATTCCGCACCGGAAGCTGTGGTCAACGCCATTCCCGGGGCAGAAGCGAATCCCTCTGCGCAAGCGCGGGGATGACGCCAGTACGCGCTGGCGCTCCCGCGCATGCGCCGACTCGCGCCAGCCGGCGGAGGCCCTTCGGCGCCGATTGGCATGGCGCCAAGCCCCTTTCCCACCGGCCGGTGGGGCGCCAACCATGCCGGGGCTGGCCTAGCCCCTGAAGGTGCGGAGGATTTTGCACCTTTGGGGCGGCCTGATGCCGGAGTGGTTCATGCCACTCCGTCCCACCGGGTAGGGGAGAATCTCCACCCAATATTACTGAGACACAATGCCTTGGCACCATTAAAAAATATATAGTTGAATATCAAACGCTGTAACTTCCAACCCAAACGTGTGAGCGGGAAAGTGAATATTAAATTAGGGGTGGTTGAGGGGATAACTTCCTTGAAGAGTGAAAGCTTTTTTTTTATATTTCAAAATCAGCCGGCCAATTTCATCCGATGCAAATCGTCACAAAGGCAATCAATCAGCGTGTGGATGAGAGTTTGAATGAGAAGCTCCCAGTCCTGTTCACTGCTGTGAGGGCACATTTCTCCCACTGTGGCGAGGAGGAACCAAAGGAGGCGGAACCACTTTATAAAAAGCTGAGCATAAACTGGTGTCGGGGAGATAAAACCGTGGAAATAGTGGATGGAACCACAGGGCAGATCTCAGAGGAGTAAGTCTTAATGATCCCGCTCCAGCTAGTAGCAAGGATTACACCGTGACTGAAATATAACTGTTTAAAACTAATGCACGCAATTCCTTTTAACTGGCCAAAACGTGTTACTTGTAGGGTAGAACTGACAGTAGATGTTATTGTCAAGTGAACATGCCTATCAGATTTACCTCTGCGCTATTTGGCATGGCTGTTAAAAGGGTTGTCGGATATTTGTGGGCGCCAGCTGGAAGATGGAAGGCTTATCACAGCTCTCAGACACTTGAAAACTATCGATAGGATCTCCCCACGTGCCAACCCTCCAGGAGATGACGGTGCTGTATCAGTCTAAGAGCTCGCCCCAGACTGAGGAAAATAATGTCTGCTTTCTGGTATCACTTTTTTTTTGATAAACAATTTGAATGAGGTATTTTTTGGCATTGTAAACAGTAGAATTATAGAACGAGAGAACAAAAGGACTGTACAATAAACCAAGTACACAGTGCAATTGCCCTAACCCGTCCTACCCAGATCTGCCGAATTGACCCCCTATACTACATTCCCCTAACCCCGCCCCCTGCTGACGATTAATTCTCCGCAAATAAGTCAATGTATGGTTGCCACCTCCGGGCGAACCCTAACGACGACCCTCTCAAGGCGAACTTGATTTTCTCCCAAGCCCAGGAAACTCGCCATGTCTGACAGCCAGGCTTCCGACTTCGGGGGCTTTGACTCCCTCCAAGCTAGAAGTATCTGTCTCCGGGCTACCAGGGAAGCAAAGGCCAAAACGTCGGCCTCTTTCTCTCTCTCTCTCTCTTCTCCTTCTCCCACCCCCCCCCCCCCCCCGACTTCCAGGCCCGCTGAAACCCCAAAACTCGCCACCTCCGGACCCATTGCCACCCTTGTGTTCGATACATGACGTCCTCGAACCCCTGCCAGTATCGCCTAAGTTTTGGACACGCCCAAAACATGTGGACATGGTCTGCCGGTCCTCTCAGACACTTTACATACCTGTCCTCTACACCGAAGAACCTGCTTATCCGGGACACTGTCATGTGGGCCCGGTGGACGACCTTAAACTGAATCAGGCTGAGCCTGGCACATGTTGCAGTCCCATTAACCCTGCTCAGCACGTCCGCCCACAGGCCTTCCCCAATCTCCCCTCCCAACTCCTCCTCCCATTTATGCCTCCGTTCCTCAGTCTGCGTTTCCTCCGCCCCCATGAGCTTCTTGTAAATATCCGAGACACTTCCCTCCCCCACCCATCCTCTAGACACTACCCTATCTTGGATCCCCCTTAGTGGCAAGAGTGGAAAAGATGGCACCTGCCTGTGCAAAAAAAAAAATCCCGCACCTGAATATACCGGAAATCATTCCCCCTCGTCAACCCAAACTTGTCCTCCAGCGGCCTCAAGCCAGGGGCAGCACGGTAGCATTGTGGATAGCACAATCGCTTCACAGCTCCAGGGTCCCAGGTTCGATTCCGGCTTGGGTCACTGTCTGTGCGGAGTCTGCACATCCTCCCCGTGTGTGCGTGGGTTTCCTCCGGGTACTCCGGTTTCCTCCCACAGTCCAAAGATGTGCAGGTTAGGTGGATTGGCCATGATAAATTGCCCTTAGTGTCCAAAATTGACCTTCGTGTTGGGTGGGGATACTGGGTTATGGGGATAAGAACATAAGAACTAGGAGCAGGAGTAGGCCATCTGGCCCCTCGAGCCTGCTCCGCCATTCAATTAGATCATGGCTGATCTTTTGTGGACTCAGCTCCACTTTCCGGCCCAAACACCATAACCCTTAACCTTAATCCCTTTATTTTTCAAAAAACTATCTATCTTTACCTTAAAAACATGTAATGAAGGAGCCTCAACTGCTTAGCCTCAACTGGATAGGGTGGAGGTGTTGACCTTGGGTAAGGTGCTCTTTCCAAGAGCCGGTGCAGACTCGATGGGCCGAATGGCCTCCTTCCGCACTCTAAATTCTATGTATCTAAGCTCCCTTCCAAGAACAAATCTCCCATCTGCTCAATCCCTGCCCTCCGCCCCCCATCAACATTGCCGGAGCAAACCGGTGGTTGTCACATATTGGGGACCAGACCGATGTTCCTGTTGCTCCCACGTGTCTACTCCACTGTCCCCAGATCCGCCACCACTACAGGATTGGTGGAGAAGCGCGCCGGTGGGAACGGCAGAGGCGCCATCACCAATACCCCCTTCTGGTATCACTGTTAATCCAAGCTAACACCTGTACTGGCTGTGATTCCTGTTATGTTCTGAGAAGCAAAGTTTACAAAATCCTGATTTATGAGAACATAGGAGTACGCCATTCGATCTCCTCCAGCCCGCTGCACCATTTAAATAGATCATAGCCGATCTTCTCACTCAGCACTATCTTCCCGATCTGTATCTCCTTGATGTCATTACTATCTAAAAATTGATCAACCTCTGCTTTGAGCAAAGTCAATGACTGAGCCGCCACAGCCAAACGGGGGGTAGAGAATTCCAAAGAGTTACCATCCTCTTGAGTGAAAAAATTCCTCCTCATCGTGGTCCTAAATGCCCTACAGAGAGGCAGCGGTGTAGTAGTTTTGTCACTGGACTAGTAATCCAGAGACCTAGGTCAATGCTTGTGGACAGATGTGGAATTTGAAGTCAACCAATAAAAACCTGGAATAAAAAGTCTAATGATAATCATGAAACCATTGTCGATGGTTGTAAGAACCCATCTGGTTCACTAATGTCTATTAGGAAAGGAAATCTGCCCCCCTTGCGCGGTCTGGCCTATATGGGACTCCAGGCCCACAGCAATGTGGTTGACCCTTAAATGCCCCTCTAAAATTTCCGAACGAGACACTCGGTTGTACCAAACTGCTAGAAAATCAATGAGGAATGAGACTGGGTGACCACCCGTGATCGACCTAGGAACCAGAAACGACAACGGCAAACTCAGCCCTGCCGATTTCTGGGTGCTTGTGCCAAAATTGGGAAAGCTGTCTCACAGAATAGTCAAGCAACAGCCTGACATAGTGATAGTCAAGCCTGACATAGTGGGTGGCACGGTAGCATAGCACTATGGCTTCACGGCGCCAGAGTCCTAGGTTCGATTCTCGCTTGGGTCACTGTCTGTGCGGAGTCCGCACGGTCTCCCCGTGCCTGAGTGGGTTTCCTCCGGGTGCTCTGGTTTCCTCCTGCAGTCCAAAGATGTGCAGGCAAGGTGGATTAGCCATGCTACATTGCACTTAGGTTAGGTGGGGTTGCTGGGTTACGGGGATAGGGTGGAGGTAGGCTTAAGTAGAGTGCTCTTTCCAAGAGCCGGTGCAGATTCGATGGGCTGAATAGAACATAGAACAGTACAGCACAGAACAGGCCCTTCGGCCCTCAATGTTGTGCCGAGCCATGATCACCCTACTCAACCCACGTATCCACCCTATACCCGTAACCCAACAACCCCCCCCCTTAACCTTACTTTTATTAGGACACTACGGGCAATTTAGCATGGCCAATCCACCTAACCAGAATGGCCTCCTTCTGCACTGTAAATTCTATGTAATACTCACAAAATCAGATCATATCCAACATCACCATTCCTGGGTGTGTGCCGTCTCACTGGCACGACCCATGAATGAATTTGAACAGAAAAGACTCAAGAACCTTGATACCATCCAGGACAAAGCAACCAGCTTGATTTGCACCCTATCCACAAACATTCACTCCCTTTACTCCGGATGCACAGTGAAACCATGTGTACCATCTACAAGATGCACTTCAGGAACTTCCCAAGGCTCCATAGACAGCACCTACCATCCAGAAGGACAAGGGCAGAAGACACACGGGAACACCACCACCTGGAAATTCTCCTCCAAGCGACTCACCATCCTGATTTGGAAATCTATCGTCCTTCCCTCACTATCGCTGGGGTCAAAATCCAGGAACACTCTACCTAACAGCACTGTGGGTTTACCTACACCGAGAGACTGCGGCGGTTCACGAAGGCAGTTCAGCTTATAAAGAGCAATTGGGGGTGGATAGTAAATGCTGGCAAAGCCAACATCCTGTGAAATTGTTTTTAAATCCTTATTCTTCGACTGTGCCCTGGTTCTACACCCCCCCCCCCCCCCAAACCAGGGAAATATCCTTCCTTCGCCTACCATGTCAATCCCTGGGAGAAATTTGTACTCTTCAATTAGATCACCTGTAAACTCTAGAGAATACAGGCCCAGCCTCCTCAATCTTTCCTCCTGGGACAATCCCGCCAGTTCTGGGGTTGGTCCGGTCCCTCTGTGGTAAGTATATCCTCCCTTGGGCAACACGGGGGCACAGTGGTTAGCATTGCTGCCTACGGCGCTGAGGATCCGGGATCGAATCCCGACCCTGGGTCACTGTCCGTGTGGAGTTTACACATTCTCCCCGTGACTGCGTGGGTCTCACTCTCACAACCCAAAGATGTGCTGGTTAGGTGGATTGGCCACGCAAAATTGCCCCTTAAATGGAAAAATTAATTGGGTACTTTAAAAAAAAAAAAAAAAATTTTTAAGTATATCCTCCCTTGGGTAAGGAGACCAAAGCTTCACACAATACTCGAGGTGTGGTCTCACCAATACCCTATACAACTGCAACAAGACCTCCTTATTCCTGTACTCCAATCCCTGCGCAAATCCCTGCCTTCCTAATGGCTTGTTGCATATGCATGTTGGCCATCAGTGATTTACGAACAAGAACACCCTTTGGACATCCAACATTTCCCAGTCTCCCCATTTAAGAAATACTCTGCATTTCTGTTTTATGCTACCAAAGTGGATAACTGCAGAATATATTCCATCTGCCGTGTATCTCTAAAGCTCCATAAAGCCTCCTCACATCCTGCTCACAACTGGCATTCCCAACAAGTTTTGTGTCATCGGCAAAGCTGTAAATATTTCATTTGGTCCCCATATCCAAATCATTGATATGGATTGTGAATAGCAGAGCCCCCATTACCGCTCCTTACGGTACTCCACTAGTCACCGCTTGCATCGCGGCAGTAATTTCACCCAATAATAGATCAACACAAGCAAGAAAGATGTACAAGTTGAATGCATGCAAATATTAGTGGTGATTTAGTGGTGATTCTGTACTAGTCGTGCGCAGGATCGGAGACGCGGGTGGAAAAACGGGAGAGAATCGAGAGATGGCGTTTCCCGATTTATTTATTTTTTCCCCCCTGCCCCTCACCGGTGGCATCATAAGGTTCAGGCTCTCAAAGGGCGTGAAACGCATTTAAATAGAATTTAATGGATTACATATTACTAACGGGCCCCCCGCCACATGACCCCCTCTCATTAAATATTCATACATCACATCTGCGAAGTTTACAACATGTTTGGCCAAATGAGAATCAGTTGAGGGGATCCCTCTGGGGGCATAAGAGTAAGTATAGCCCCCCTGGGGAGAGAGGGACATTGCCAGGGCGGTACTCCTCGAGTATGCCGTTTTTATGGAGGCAGAGCGTGCGAAACAACGACACCGATCCCCCATTGCGGCGTCAAAACGGATTCTCTGGCCAACTGCGATTTCGACGTTGGCAATCAGAGAATCCTGTCCCATGTGTTGTTGAGGCATTCAGCACAGTGTCAAATATAATAATTTTTTTTTAATTAATTAATTTTTTCCGATTAAGGAGCAATTTAGCGTGGCCAATCCACCTACCCTGCATATCTTTGGGTTGTGGGAGGTGAAACCCACGCAAGCAACCTGAGCCAAAGGGAAGACCGGTGGGAAGTGTAAGGCAGGGGTCTACAATCACCATGGCAAACACTGTAAGGAAAGAATAAAAGAAAAGGAAGGGAAAACGGCAATGTATTTATGTAAATAGTCAAAACCGATCTTGCCATAAGTACTTCTAGTTTTACTCGACTCTGGCTCCTTTCTCCACCCATTTACCCTCTCCGAGTTGCTGCCCAGTGGTAATATTGTAGGTTTGGGAGGGCTAGCCCCCCCCCCCCCCCCATGGATCTCGTTCTCTGCAGTACTTTGGGATCTGATGCATGATCAATTGCGCAAAAGATTCAGATTGGGTACAACAGTGGCTTTATTACAGTCAGATGCGTGGCCTCCTGCTGCAGCTGGCAAAATGGCAGATCAGGGGAGGACCCGCATATTTATACGGCTCCTTGTGGGCGGAGCCAGCCGGCAGGAGCTACCGGCGAACCTGTAGTGCAGGTCCTACCTTACATCCCCTAATACAGGTGCACACAGTGGTTCACCACAGGATCATTGCATTCTTTTTCTCTCTCTCTCTCTCCTTCCTCCCCCCCCGCCGCCCCCATACAAACACCATCTTCTCTCTCTCTCTCTCTCTTCCCCACACTACAAATGCCATAATCAGTTTGTCCCGTGAGTTGAAAAAGGCCTTTGGGGATTTTGATAGGATTGCATGATTTCTGACGGGAAGGTGATTTACATTTAACCTGTTTCAATTTAATGCACAAATTATCACGATACATTAGGCGTGCTAATAAGGGATAGCTGTATTGAACTTTAAAGCGCTGGATACTGTTGGTGAGTGACTGGCGTTTGTGCAAAAAAGCACACTTCAATGAGGAATTACTTACAGAAAATGTTTATGATTTCTATGTTGGCAAAGTTCAGAAACGGACTTTGCTTTCAGGACAGTTTAATTTTCACATCAAATGTGGGGATGTGCTGCAATATTGAGGTTATTGGGCATTTTCTAACTTTGGCGGTGGATTTGCCTGAAAGTTATTGACTAACCACCCGTTTTGTTTCTGTTATTCCAAGTTCCCCTTTTAAAAATGGAGCCAACACTGCCAGTCGCCTGTGCAAGGCCGCCACACTGCATTCCTTTCGACGTGTAGCAGAAGAAATGAACAGACAGGATTTACTAGACCTGTCAACATGTCATGAAGCCAAGGTAAACAGAGGTTTCCATATGTCATATGTACAAGGGAATGTCTACGGAGCGGCACTTTATATTTAAATATTTAAACAATGGGCGAGGACCAAGTTAAGTCTATATTTGAAATGAAGGAACTAAAGCAGACCGAATGGAGTGAAAGAATTCCATGGAACCCACCTGTCACAATGCAAAACCTGCTGAAATTTTACTTTTGAAGTGTAACTCCCGGCCTGTAAAGTCATTGATCAAGTTTTAGTGCGTCATCTCTCACACCTTATAACTGATCTTGTGGTTAAAAAGACTTTTTAGCCTATTGACTCTAAAAGAATTACCAGCCAGCACCAGTATAATGCATGTATTTCCCACAACAACCTCTGGGCGGCACGGTAGCACAGTGCTTCACAGCGCCAGGGTCCCAGGTTCGATTCCCGACTTGGGTCACTGTCTGTGCGGAGTCTGCACATTCTCCCCGTGTCTGCGTGGGTTTCCTCCGGGTACTCAGGTTTCCTCCCACAAGTCTCAAAAGACGTGCTTGTCAAGTCTATTGGACATTCCGAATTCTCCCTCTGTACCCAAACAGGTGCTGGAGTGTGGTGACTAGGGGCTTTTCACAGTAACTTCATTGCAGTGTTGAACATAGAACATACAGTGCAGAAGGAGGCCATTCGGCCCATCGAGTCTGCACCGACCCACTTAAGCCCTCACTTCCACCCTATCCCCATAACCCAATAACCCCTCCTTTGGTCACTAAGGGCAATTTATCATGGCCAATTCACCTAACCTGCACATCTTTGGAGTGTGGGAGGAAACCGGAGCACCCGGAGGAAACCACGCAGACACAGGGAGAACGTGCAGGCTCCGCACAGACAGTGACCCAGTGGGGAATTGAACCTGGGACCCTGGTGCTGTCAAGCCAGTGCTAACCACTTGTGCAACCGTGCGGCCCTGTTTATGTAAGCATACGTGTGACAATAATAAAGCTTATTATGAGTGACACAATGAATGTTTACATTTGCAAGTGCTCCAATACTTATTCACATCTTCCATCTCCCTCTGACCCCCCCACCACCACCACCACCCCAAACAAATATTTGCTTTTCCAGTTTCATTTGTCCTTCTGTAAAGCGTTCTATATTCTTGCTGGGAAATAGTGTTAAAATTAAATTTGCATTGATCTTTACTTGAATTTCCAATGTCTGTACTGTCTGTCAGTGATATAAAGATGTCAAACCCCTGTGCCAACAAGACCGGTAAAGCAAGGGAATATCAGCAGTCAGGGAGTTCATCAAGGAAAGTGCAAGTAGTTACCATATGGTCAGCAGAATTGTTAATTTTTGTGTTAAAAATATTTTCCCTGACTTCCGCTGGTGGCTATGAGGGAGTAAGTCGCGCATTTGGTGGCTCTCACTCCGGTCAGACTGTAAGACCCTTTCCCCCGACTTTTTTGAACTTTTGAGCGCTGGAGTGAAAAACAATAGCACTCTCGATCTGAATCCAGACAGAGTTGTATGGATTTAAGGAGCAGAAGGAAGAGAAAACAGGCGAAGAAGGTGGTGTGGAAGCTCAAGTGGGAGGAAAGATAGAACACAAGGTCTCGCTCTATGGGGATGACCTGCTTTTGTACGTGTCGGATCCAGCGGCAGGGATGGACGGGATTATGGAAATCCTACGGGAATTTGGCCGGTTAACGGACTACAAATTGAACATGGCAAAAAGCGAGATGTTTGTAGTGCAGGTGAGGGATCAGGAGAATAGGCGGAGGGAGCTACCGTTTAGGCTGGTTGGGGAAAGTTTTAGGTATTTAGGGATACAAGTGGCGCGCGACTGGGGTAAGATGCATAGGTTGAACTTGTCTAGGCTGATGGAGCGAATGAGCGAGTTTCGGAGATGGGATGCGCTCCTGCTGTCACTAGCGGGGAGAGTACAGACGGTGAAGATGATGATCCTCCCGAGATTCCTGTTTATTTTTCAATGTGTCCCTATTTTCATTCCGCGGTCCATCTTTAAAAGAATCAATAAAATCAACCTGGGATTTGATTGGGCGGGGAGGTCCCCGCGGGTAAAGAGGGGGATGCTGGAACAGAACCATAGCGAGGGGGGCTGGCGTTGCCGAACCTCAGCAACTACTACTGGGCGGCTAACATAGCCATGATAAGGAAATGGATGGTGGGTACGGGGTCGGTTTGGGGGTGGGTAGAGGCTGCTTCGTGCAGGGGCACCAGCTTGGCAGCCCTGGTCATGGCTCCCCTGCCGCTCCCGCCGGCCAGGTGCTCCACCAGCCCTGTAGTGGTGGCGGCTTTGCGGATTTGGGGCCAATGGAGGAAGCATGCGGGGGGAAGTGGGAGCGTCGATCTGGTCCCCAATATGTGACAACCACCGATTTGTCCCGGGGAAGACGGATGGTGGGTTTCAAGCGTGACGGAGGGCAGGGGTGGGAAGGATGGGTGACTTGCTCCTGGAAGGGAGTTTCGCGAACGTGAGGGCGCTGGAGGAGAAGTTCGGGCTGGCGAGGGGGAATGACTTCCGGTACTTGCAGGTGCGGGATTTCGGACGTAGACAGGTCCCGTTCTTTCCACCAAGGGGGATCCAGGACAGGGTAATTTCCAGGGGTGAGGTAGGAGAGGGTAGAGTCTCGGATATTGATAAGGAGCTTATGGGAGCGGAGGACACAGGGACCGAGGAACTGAAACACAGGTGGGAGGAGGAGCTTGGTGGGGAGTTGGAGCGAGGCGTATGGGCAGACGCTCTGAGGAGGGTAAATGCAACCACAACATGTGGCAGGCTCGGCCTGATTCAGTTCGAGGTGGTTCACCGGGCCCACATGACGGTGGCCCACATGAGCAAATTCTTTGGGCTGGAGGACAAGTGTGCTAGATGTGGGGGAGGACCAGCGAACCATGTCCACATGTTCTGGGCGTGTCTAAAACTCAGGGGATACTGGCAGGGATTTGCGGACGTCATATCCCGGGTGCTGAAACCAGGGTGGTGATGAGTCCAGAGGTGGCGATTTTTAGGGTGTCAGAGGACCCGGGAGTACAGGAGGGGATAGAGGCCGACGTTGTGGCCTTTGCTTCCCTGATAGCCCGGTGACGAATACTGTTGGCCTGGAGGGACTCAAAGCCCCCAAAGACCGAAGTACGGCTGTCGGACATGGCAAGCTTTCTCGGCTTGGAAAAAAGTCAAGTTTGCCTTACGAGGATCACTATCAGGGTTCGCCCGGAGGTGGCAACCATTCATCGACTTCTTCGCGGGGGACGAATCGTCAGCGGGGGGGGGGTTAGAATAGTGTAGAGTTGGGGGGAAGAATAGGCGGGTCTATCTGCGAGAGAGGAACTGTTATTTGAAATATGTTTTTTGTAATTGGTATCTGCACACTAATGTATATTGTTACTGTTTACAATGCCAAAAAATACCTCAATAAAATTGTCTGTTTAAAAAAATATATATTTTCCCAATCTTGTTAGTTGTGTTAACACTGATGTGTTAGTTTCACATCAGTTTCATTTAAAGTCATGAGCTTTCAAAATCTACAACATAGTTGTGATGACACAGATGGCGCAAGAGGAGCCAGGAACCTCCGCAGGATGTGGTGGAGACTTTAGGCAGAGATAGCCGTCATTGATCCTACTGAAAAACGTGGATAAATAGTTTGAAAGTCCATGACATTTGTTTGCAGGTGCAAAAGGCGTGGCACCTGTAAAAGCCAGCTGTGCACTGCTGGCCTACACGATCATAGAACCATAAAAAGGTTACAGCACAGTTGGAGGTCATTCGGCCCATCTTGTCCATGCCAGCCCAAGGACACCCAGGTGCCCTTTCTAATCCCACCTTCCTGCACCCCGTCCATAAGGTGCAGATCCAGTTACCTTTTAAAAGAGTTTAGGGTCTCTGCCTCCACCACCAACTTGTTGTGCTTTCTTTTATTTTGTCTTTTCTGTGGCTCTGTTCCAATTATGGCAATCAGTGAATTTGCTCTTCTTTCTGTGTTATCTATGTCCTAATGCTTAGAGTTGCCAGGTATCAATGATACCGCCACAAGTTTCAACCGGCTATCGATCAAAGAGCCAAACGCCAGTTAATTAGTTTGAGGTCAAGGGTACTTTATTTACACACAATTAATCACGCAACATAATCACTACTAGTTAACTACACCTATCGACTGTGACAACTTGTACTTAACTTCAGGCACCTGGCTTAGATCAGTAAACAGTGGCCACTGTCCGATTCTGGATCTATCGGGTTTGAAGGAGTAACTGCTGCTCAGCTGGGCTCATCCGTCTGGTACGAGCGTTGAACTTGTACTTGCTTCTGGTGTTGCTGCACTTGGAGATGGCCGTGACCAGGGTACCAGGACCAAGAGAGAGCGAACATATGGCAAACTCTTCTAATACTCTGGGGAGGGGGGAGTCTGCGCTCTTTTGGGCGGTCCTTCGATTTGGGCCTTACTAATTGGGTGATCCCTGATCACTCTGTTTGATTCCTTAGCCAATAAGTGGGCAGGTGCCTGGATGGCTGGGGGTGTGTCCCAAGCGGTCATTGACCCCGTTGTTTGAGTTTCCCTCGAACAGGGAGTGGCGCCGAAATGTCTGGGACTGTCCCGGTTGCTCGAGAAACAGCCCTTTGTTTTGGTGAAGATGGGCCATCAAATGCTAATCGGCCCCATCAAAATGCTAATTGGAAGGAGTTTCGATACCGTCTGTCTTCTTGCTGACAAATATACATTTCAGGCTCTGAGCCTGCCTGAGTCTTGGCTTGTCCATTTTACCCACTAGGCTTTGCCAGTTTCTCTGTCCCTAGTTGGAAGTGGCCATCCCAGATGGCTACAAACTCGAGCAGCAAATTCCAGACTCCCGCTACCCTCCGCGTAAAAAAAAAAAGTTCTTCCTCTTGACCTTCTGATTTTGAATCTATGTCCCCCGGTTCTAGAATTCTCCGCCAAGGGAAACAATTTTATCCTGTCCACTCTATCTCTTCACCTCATAATTTTGTACGCCCCACAATTAAGTCACTCCCTCAGCCTTCGTTGCTCCAAGGAAAACCACCCCAACCTAACCAGTCTCTCGTAACTACACTTTTCCAGCCCTGGCAACATTCTTGTGAACCTCCTCGGCACTCTCGCCGGAGCAATAATGTCCTTCCTGTAATGTGGTGACCAGAACTCCAGTAGTGGCCTCACCGGTGTTTTAGACAATTCCAACATTATATCCTTACTTTTACATTCTCATCAATGCATAAGACCATAAGACATAGGAGTGGAAGTAAGGCCATTCGGCCCATCGAGTCCACTCCGCCATTCAATCATGGCTGATGGGCATTTCAACTCCACCTACCAGCATTCTCCCCGTAGCCCTTAATTCCTCACGACATCAAGAATTTATCTATCTCTGCCTTGAAGCCATTTAGCGTCCCGGCCTCCAAATGCAGGTTTGTACTCCGGGAGCAGTACATCAAATTTGAACAACTGCATGTGTGCTTTTGTTTCACTGGTGCTGGAAAGACACCTGGCCAGGTTGGTCAATTGCAGGTGTGCCATTTTGAGGTGTAAGGCCTCAAAAGCCAAATAAACCCCTTCTTTCTGGAAACTTAAAATAATTTTTCTGCGGCCAGCAGAAGCATCTTTACCAGAGCTTGCTATTGCTGACCTGATTTGATGATTAAAGATTACAGAAAATGATCTATGAATTTAGAAGTGACCGCTAATGACTGCCTCCATAACTATTCCAGATGAATGCCAAAACCTATCAAGAAGCCAAGGGAATCCTAAATTATCATTTCATTTCCACTGGAGCAGGGCCATGGCCGCAGAAACGACTCGTTGACAACTTCAGCAAATGAATCTCACTGGAATGCAACAGAAAAATGTAACTGATGTTCTTGACAATTTCAATAGAGAGAGGTAATTTCCCCATTGCTTTTCAAAGCATGTTTGTTTGAAATTATTTGTGAATTATGCTTTGTTTTGTTTTGTTCTAAAGGACATCCAGACTGGGTGCTTTCTGGTGTAATCCTGAGTTGCAATTTCAGGCCAGATATGGAATGAATAAAATCAGTGCTGTGCTTCATTCAAATAAAAAAATATTGCAATGTTGCGCTGGAATGAGTTTGGTTGTAATGGAAAGTAAACTCTGTTTTTCCGTACCTCCCCTCCACCAGATTAGTTCAAATCCTCACAATGACATTAGCTACTCCCCGTGGTGGTTAGCATAAATGCTTCACAGCTCCAGGGTCCCAGGTTCGATTCCCGGCTTGGGTCACTGTCTGTGTGGAGTCTGCACGTCCTCCCCCTGTGTGCGTGGGTTTCCTCCGGGTGCTCCGGTTTCCTCCCACAGTCCAAAGATGTGCGGGTTAGGTGGATTGGCCATGCTAAATTGCCCGTAGTGTCCTAATAAAAGTAAGGTTAAGTAGGGTTGTTGGGTTACGGGTATAGGGTGGATACGTGGGTTGAGTAGGGTGATCATGGCTCGGCAAAACATTGAGGGCCGAAGGGCCTGTTCTGTGCTGTACTGTTCTATGTTCTATGAGGGAGTCGGTCCAAACTCTGTTGAAGTGAAGCCCATAGTCTGGCCTCGTGAGAACATCAGAACGGGAATAGAGCTTTGTGATACTGAATGACTTAACTCTATATGCTCACCTTTGCTCCATAACCCTTCATACCATTGGTTACAAAAATCTATTGGTCTTAGATTTAAAATGAGGAATTCACCTAGCTTTTTGCAGAAGAAGATTCCAACCTTTGACCTCCCTTGGTGCGCAGAAGGATGTGGAGGCTTTGGAGAGGCTACAGAAGAGGTTTACAAGTATGTTGCCTGGTCTGGGGGTATTATCTATGAGGAGAGGTTGGATAAACTCTGATTGTTTTCATTGAAACGAAGGAGGTTGAGGGGCGACCTGATAGAAGTGAAATTATGAGTGGCATGGTTAGAGTGGATAGTCAGACACTGTTTCCTAGGGTGGACAAGTCCATTACTCCGTGACGTAAGTTTAAGGTGCGAGGGGCAAAGTTTAGAGGAGATGTGCGAGGCAAGTTCTTTCACACAGAGGGTAGTGGGTGCCTGGAACTCACTGCCAGAGGAGGCAGTAGAAGCAGATACGATAGCGGCATTTAAGAGGCACCTTGATGAAAATATGAATCGGATGGAAATAGAGGGATACGGACCCTGGAAGTGCAGAAGGTTTTCGTTTAGGCAGGCATCAGAATCAGCGCAGGCTTGGGCCAAAGGGCTTGTTCCTGTGCTGTACTGTTCTTTGACAGTGAAGGAATGGTGATATAGTTTGAAACCAGGTTGGTGTGTGGTTTGGAGGGATACTTGCTGGTGGTGATTGATGAGGCCATCAATTCACACGACACGTGGTTAGAAGGGAACAGTGGTTTTAATCGTCTTACAACAGAGCCTGCCTGTGACAAGATGAACTCCAGATGAATTGGCAGGCAGGCTCTCAGCATCAACCTTTATACTTCCGGTTAGGGGGAGGAGCCGTGGGTGCAGCTCAGTACAAACTCCCGTACACTCCCAGTGCATCTCCCCCTAGTGGCAGAGCAGTGTAACTGCTCGTGTGCCGAGCTTACAGAGACATAGTACAACATGTGTAATACAGTGTGAATTACGCTACTGTGATTCACCACAGTGATGATGTATCCCATGGTAGTAGTCGTGTAGCAGGTGCTGTCTAAGGAACCTTGGTGAGTTGCTGCAGTGCATCTTGTAGATGGTACACACAGCTGGCACTGCGCAGTGGAGGGAGTGAATGTTTATTGTGGTGGACGGGATGCCAATCAAGTGGGGCTGCTTTGGTATCGAGCTTCTTGAGTGTTGTTGGAGCTGCACTAACCCATCACATGCCTTGTAGATGGTGGACAGGCAATGTGAGTTACTCTCTGTGAATTTCCCACCCTCCTGACCTCTTGTAGCCACAGTATCAATGTGGTTAGTCCAGTTTCTGGTCAATGGTAACCCCCAGGATGTTAAGATTGGTGGATTCGGTGATGGTGATGCCAATAAATGTTATGGGGAGATGGTCATTGTCTAGCAGTTTTGTGGCATGAATGTTGCTTTCCATTTACCAGCCCACGCCTGAATATTGCTCAGGTCTTGTCGTAAATGGTGCCGAACATTGCACCATTATCAGGACCATCTCCACTTCTGACCCTGTGAAGGAGGGAAGGTCATTGATGAAGCAGCTGAAGATGGTTGGGCCTAGGACACAAAAGAAACTCCTGCAGTAATGTCCTGAGGCAGGTGATTGATGTTCAGCAACCACAACCATTTTCCTTCGTGCCAGGCGTGACTCCTACCTTTGAATCCTGGCTCTGGGTCACTGTCCGTGTGGAGCTTTGCACATTCTCTCCATGCCTGCGTGGGTTTCACCCCCACAACCCAAAGATGTGCTGGCCAGGTGGATTGGCCACGCTAAATTGCCCCTTAATTGGAAAAGAAAAATAATTGGCTACTCGAAGACTCACTGGAGAGCTCTCCCTGATTCTCATGGCTCCATTTTTCTTTTTGCTCGTGCTCCTTGATGTCATGCTTGGCCAAATGCTGCCGTGATGTTGCCTCTTGAGTTCCACCCTATTGTCCATGTTTGGACCAAGGCTGTAATGAAGTCAGGAGCCAAGTGGCCCAGGTGGAACTCAAACTGAGCAGGTTCTTGCTGAGAAAGTGCTGCTTGATAGCACTGTCGATGCCACTTTCCAAAGGGTGACTGGGCACCTGGTGAGGGGGGTGGTGCCTTGGTGCTGCAGAGGTGTCTGGGCTTTGAATGGGGTTGGCGTCCCCTGGTGTGGGAGCAAAAGCGTAGGAGGCAAGGCTGCCAAGGACAATTGGGCAGCCACCTGACCAGAAGGACAATTTCAACCAGCAATTAGGGGCATGTCCGTGGGATATTGGGCTCGGTGGTGGTCAACAGTTTCTAGGACACCGGATAGAAACCCAATATTTAATGTAATTTGTGGACTGTGAGGAAAGGACACTTTGCCCCAGGAGTGACTTCACCCAGAAATAGGGATATGGTCACTGACACACGATTAAAATAACTTGAACACCATACAAGGAAACAGTTTATAATTGCCAGCTAAACAATTCTTAACAATAAAAAGAAATACTGATACCGTCTTCACCTCCAATTAAGCCAGTCCACCACAGGGCAAAACCCACTTTTAAATCGAGGTTATAAACACAGGATTACTTACCAATCTTTGGATAAAGAGATCTTTTGAGAGACTGCTTTAAGAGAGAGGGATCATGCCAGATTAATGCTTAACCTGACAGCATTTGGAAAGGGCTGCTGCTGTTCAGTTCATAACTTATTCAGAACTGACGGCCACAATCATATCTCCTCCCCTTAACTCCATCATCTTACGAAAGCTGAACACCATGGGTGCAATTTTCCCTCTACGTTATGTCCGGCTCAGAGCCTAGGTTCATTTGAATATGCACGACCATCTTGACGCCGCATTCACGTGGTGCCCGGGAGTCACCGGCTGTCAACCAGGCCCCAATTAGTACCGGCCAAGACAAGCGGAGACCAGTCATGCTGGCCACCTGGGGGTCACGGGGGCCACTAGAGCCCCCTTGGTGCTTAGATACAGGGCAAAGCAGTACTCTGGCATCCGGCCACATAGGTGGTGCAAACCTGATACTGCCAGGGTGCCAGGCTAGCTGTGCCAAGTTGGCACTGCCAAGGATCAGTGCCTGAGGGGGGGCCATGCACATGAAAGGTGTGTGTGTGTGGGGGGGGGGGGGGGGGGGGGGGGGGGGCTTGGGGGGTGAAAGTGGGAGAAGGGGCCGAAAGGAGTTCTGGGTCCTGAAGGGGGTGGGGAGGCCCTAATGAAAATGAAAATCGCTTATTGTCACAAGTAGGCTTCAATGAAGTTACTGTGAAAAGCCCCTAGTCGCCACATTCCGGCGCCTGTTCGGGGAGGCTGGTACGTGAATTGAACCGTGCTGCTGGCCTGCCTTGGTCTGCTTTCAAAGCCAGCGATTTAGCCTAGTGCGCTAAGGGGAAAGCTGAACAGAGCTATCCCTTTTTGCGTGATGAGGCAATCTTCTCCTGCCAGGAAGATGACCTCCCTCCTATCCCTTGCAACCTCCATTAATTATAATAATCTTTATTGTCACAAGTCGGCCTACATTAACATTGCAAATGAGGTGACTGTGAAAATCACTGATTCGCCACATTCTGGCGCCTGTTGGGGTACACAGAGGGAGAATTCAGAGTGTCCAATTCACCTAACAGCACGTCTTTCAGGACTTGTGGGAGGAAACCGGAGCACCCGGAGGAAACCCACGCCGACATTGGGTTGACCGTAAGACATAGGAGCAGAATTAGGCCACTTGGCCCATCGAGTCTGCTCCGCCATTCAATCATGGCTGATATTTTCTCATCCCTGCGCTCCTGCCTTCTCCCCATAACCCCTGATCCCTTTATTAATCAAAAACGTGCAGACTCGGCAGACAGTGACACAAGTGGGAATCGAACCTGGAGCTGTGAAGCCACAGTGCTAACCACTGTGCTACCCATTGATGAAGCAAGCGGCTGCTCTGCCCCGGTGGCCAAGCCTCCAACTCCCATCTGGTTCAGTCGAAGGCTCTAGAGCATAAATCATCAGCTTCTGTGACGGCTGCCAATGGGCGTCTAAATGAGTGCCACACTTCGTCAGACCTGCCTCTGTTCACAACCCCACGGAAATCCATGCCTACACTAATTAAGAGCTTCCCCACATGAGAAACCCCGGCAAAAGTGAGTTTCTGACTCAAAAACAGGCCTCTCTGCTGTTTCCTACATTCGTGATGAAAATTTAATCCCGAGTCCTTAGTTTTCCCTCAATCCCACGAGCTTCAACTTTAACCAATCGTCAGATGCCTTCAGGGAGTTCCAATAAATAATCACAGTCAGCATTCCTTTGTCCATGCTTTCATCAGCTCTTCATTAAATTCAAACGGGTTAATCGACCATGACCCTTTTTCAGACAGCTGAATGTTTACATAGGCCATAATTTATCATCTCTCCCCCCCCCCCCCCCACCCCCAGACGGCACACCCCCGCTGACCATTTCATGGCAGCGAAGGGTGAAACACATGGCGGGCTGTAGGGTGAATCCCACCCATGGTGTTTAGTTCCTTTGCCTAAATTATTGACTCGAGGGACCGATTTTCCAGGTACTGAGAGGGTCCAAATGTAGGCGGGACCGGGGGCGAAAAGGGCAATCAAACAGAGTGACCATTGAATCCCTACAGTGCAGAAAGAGGCCATTCCGCCCATCGAATTTGCACTGACCCTCCGAAAGAGCACTCTTCCTAAACCCACTCCTCCCGTCCCATCCCCGTAACCCCAACTAACCTTGGTAGACACTAGAACCATAGAATTCCTACAGCCCAGAGGCAATTTAGCGTAGCCTATCAACCTAACCAGCACACCTTTGGACTGTGGTAGGAAACCGGAGCACCCGGAGGAAACCCACGCAGACACGGGGAGAACATGCAAACTCCACAGTCACCCGAGGTCGGAATTGAACCCGGGTCCCTGTCGCTGGGAGACGACCACTATGCCACCCTGAACCTCCATTTCAGCCTTCAGCCATTTTCAGAAGGCTGGGGAAGAGAGCTGGCCTGAAATCCTGTCCACTTCAATTAACAAGGCAAATGGCAGCAGTGTGCGATCATTGAGAGCCCCTCCCAGGTAAGTTTTGTTATGTTCATGGAGGTGGCCGGACCTTAGAACCTGTTTTTTTTTTTATTTGTTCACGGATTGTGGGTGTCACTGGCCAGGCCCAGCATTTATTGCCCATCCCCAATTGTCTTTGGGGAGAAGGTGGTGAGCTGCCTTCTTGAACTGCAAGAAGTCTTACAACACCAGGTTAAAGTCCAACAGGTTTGTTTCAAACACGAGCTTTCGGAGCACGGCTCCTTCTTCAGGTGAATTCTTGAACTGCCACAGTCGTTGTGATGTAGGTAGACTCACAATGCTGTTAGGGAGGGAGTTCCAGGTTTATGACCCAGTGACAGTGAAGGAACCACAATCTATTTCCAAGTGCGTTGCTTGGAGGGCAAACTCCCAGGTGATGGTGTTCCCTTTTGCTTGCTGCCCTTGTCATGGGTTTGGAAGGTGCCGTCGAAGGAGCCTTGGTGAGTTCCTGCAGTGCATCTTGTAGATGGTACACACAGTGCGTCGGTAGTGGTGGAGTGGATGGTAAAACCTACCAGCTTCATGGAGAAATTAATTATGGACTGGCGGTGGGAAGAATTAAAATGGTACGTAAAATAATTTTGCGTACCTTATAGTTCATTATTAAAAGCAGTTGCACAAGTTATATCCTTGTTATGAGAGTGAGTGCCGTGACTTGAAGATAGAACATAGAACAGTACAGCACAGAACAGGCCCTTCGGCCCTCAATGTTGTGCCGAGCCATGATCACCCTACTCAAACCCACGTATCCACCCCATACCCGTAACCCAACAACCCCCCCTTAACCTTACTTTTATTAGGACACTACGGGCAATTTAGCATGGCCAATCCACCTAACCCGCACATCTTAGGACTGTGGGAGGAAACCGGAGCACCCGGAGGAAACCCACGCACACAGGGGGAGGACGTGCAGACTCCACACAGACAGTGACCCAGCCGGGAATCGAACCTGGGACCCTGGAGCTGTGAAGCATTTATGCTAACCACCATGCTACCCTGCTGCCCCTTCAGATGTAACTACCCCATGAATAATTTGTTTATCAGATTGTTACTGCTACCAAATGGCAAGCTATCAAATAAGAGATCAACATTGTAAATGTGAAAAAAATCTATGAATGAATTTTTATAAAGCTAATCTAACAATCGGAGGAAAGTGACTCCCGGCCCCACAGAGGCAAAATCCCAACACCAACGGAAGTGTATGAGGTCGGATCTGGCCGGTTTACCGGAGCACGGTTGAGGGATTCCCGCTGAGGATTTCCCCTGCTGAAGTGGGCACTTAATCTTCCCCTTTTGTTTTAATGCATTCAGTCTAGACACACGTTGCAATAGCAGTCCTGAAGTCTGTTTGTTTCCTCGATGTGTTTTATGGTCTTTGGCTGCAATCCAGTTGCCTAATCATTTTACAAGTGTGTGACGTGTTTATGCAGTGGGTTTGAAGAGCCTCTTTAATTGCTCAGGGAGTTTGACGAGCTATTCAATAGCTTCCAACTGTTACAATGGAGCCTGTGTGTTCTGTCAATAAGTGGATAATGGGGGGGGGGGGGGGGGGTTAAAGGAAAGGGTGATTGACATTGAAAGTGTTCAGAAGGTTTAACCCTACATAGGTGAGCGGGCCAAAGACTTGAAAGGGCGAGCGCCTTTTAACCTGCCGGCATTGGACTCGGCCAAAGGTGACGGTCCTACCTCCAGGTTACCTAGGGCCAGGACACTGGAAAATCCTGTTTACCAGCAGTATCGAGACGGAAGCAGAATCACGAAGGCAGGATTAGTCCCGACTCGATTCCCAGCTGTGTCATTAACATTTGGCCCGAATAATTTCCTGACAGCAGATGTTAGGCTAACTTTTCTACACTTTCCTGGTGTCTCGGTTTCACCTTTCTTAAAATAGCAGCGACCTAATGACACAGTTCCTGCATTAAGGGAATTTGAAATCATAGATCATGTCGAAAGTTCTTTCCTTTAATATCCTATGAAAACGATCTGGTTCTGGTGATAACTCACTATTTAGTGACACCCTTTTTATCACTTTTAATTTGTTGTCATCAGTTATCGTGAGTCTCCAACCTTGATTCAATATTTCTTAGATGGCCCATTACCAGCTGCCTTTTCCCCTTTTTGTAGTTCTTCCTATATTTGTGAACTCTTGCTGCCCTTCGCTATTCCCCTCCTTGTGCATACTTGTATGTTTTTTCTTTGGTATGCCAGAAGGCGAAGCGTGAAACAAACCACAAGCCCAAACTCACAAGTGTAGTGTTAGCTCTCCGACGTCATTAGCCAGGCCCTGGGACAACCCAGGCATATAGCTACGCCCTGCATCTGTAGACCGGGCAGAGAGCCAAGCTGCATTTCCAAGGTGACTGTAACTGTGCATGGACCTTTTGCACTTCGTGCCTAGCGATTAAAGTCAGGAGGCTCTTGTGTTAACCTGAAATCATTGGAGGGGGCGGGGAAGAAAATGTGAGCAAAATTCTATTGCTACCACCCAAAACCTATGTCACTGGGGCTGTAAGATCGTAATTAACTAAGCAGATTAAGCAGCTGTTTTATGAATGAGCCGTGTAAAAGTGGAGGCAGTGCTGTCTGCCTACTAGCTCAGGACAAGACTAGATATTTCTGCAGCGAGTGACTTGCCTCCTGCTAGCCCAAAGCCGCTCCACCACCTACGAGACACAAGTCGGGAGAATGACCGAATACTCTCCAAATTGTCTGGATGGATGCAGCTGCAACAAGATTCAACACCGTCAGGACTCAATCACCATTTTGCACACTGGGGATTGTAGGTTTCAACAGCACTTCTACGCTCATGACCTCTGCCAACTTAGGAAGGCAAGTACAGGAAGCACAAGCCATTTATCTTGCAGCCTCTCCGGCTTCCTTCAACCAACAGTTAGAACATTTGAAGCAGTAACATGTCTATTTGTTGCACATTTTGTGATTATAATGACTTCACGGAATCCTGGCAGTGCAGAAGGAGGCCATTCGGCCCATCGATCTGCACAAACTAGTGGGTAGCATAGTGGTTAGCATCAGTGCTTCACAGCTCCAGGGTCTCGGGTTCGGTTCCCCGCTGGGTCACTGTCTGTGCGGAGTCTGCACGTCCTCCCCGTGTGTGCGTGGGTTTCCTCCGGGTGCTCCGGTTTCCTCCTACAGTCCAAAGATGTGCGGGTTAGGTGGATTGGCCGTGCTAAATTGCCCGTAGTGTCCTAAAAAGTAAGGTTAAGGGGGAGTTGTTGGGTTACGGGTATAGGGTGGATATGTGAGTTTGAGTAGGGTGATCATTGCTCGGCACAACATCGAGGGCCGAAGGGCCTGTTCTGTGCTGTACTGTTCTATGTTCTAAACCCTCTGAAAGAGCACCCTACCTAGACCCACTTGCCCCCGCCCTAACCCCGTAACCTGTGCCCTCCTCTTAATCATGTTTTCAGTTGAACACCACAGAATATTTTAACACCAAAAAAAAAACAAGTTATTTTTCAATACCACTGTTTGATGAGAAATTGGTTAAAAATGGTCCGCTCACCCCAAGCATGGGTTCTTCAAGACTGAGCCATATTTAAAGTGAGGCATGTGAAACCACAGACCCA
The DNA here is from genome assembly GCF_902713615.1 of Scyliorhinus canicula. Classification (NCBI taxonomy): domain Eukaryota; kingdom Metazoa; phylum Chordata; class Chondrichthyes; order Carcharhiniformes; family Scyliorhinidae; genus Scyliorhinus; species Scyliorhinus canicula. Next base: position 4,539,407 of record NC_052172.1, on the reverse strand, counting down.
ATGGAACAGCTCATGATTTATTCAGTAATTAAGAATGAACTATTTATTATTGATTTAAGGGGGCAGAGCAGATGCTGGGGGAGTGTCTGACATGCAGAAAACAGCTAAGGTGTTCTACCACTTTTTGTAAGGTTGCATAGAACTCAAGAGTTCATAAATGCCGTTTATCATTGTGGTCGCTGAATATGTAACTCCTCCAGTAGGTAAATGTATTATCCCATATACATAATCCTCAACAGGTATGCCCATTCTCAGCAGGAGGGGGCTCCACAAGTCAGCTGAGTTCCCCTGAGCTGAGGGAAAAGATAGGGGATCAGCAGGACACCTGTCCTCTGGTCTGCATTCACCCTAACAAGTATGTGATCAAACCTGACTGCATTGGGGTCAGTTTAGCTGGACACCTTAGTTCGTGATGTGGAGCAACGCCAACGTTCAATCCCCGTACCGGCTGAGGATATTCATGAAGGCCCCACCTTCTCAACCTTGCTCCTCGCCTGAGGTGTGGTGACCCTCTGGTTAAATCACCAACAGTCAGCTCTCCCCGCTCAAAGGGGAAAGCAGCCTTTGGTCATCTGGGACTATGGTGACTTTACTTACTTTTATTACTCTGCCCAAATAAGACTCTCAAATTAACCGTGCCGACCTGATGTACCAGTAAGTTCCGGTCATCAACAGGGTCATGCACCAAGACTTCCTAACCTGTTCATGAACTGAGAGATACCTCCAGTCCTAAAGCGGTTAGATGTATAACCAGCTCCATTCCTTTTAATCCTCGTCATGGCATTGAATTTACATAGGATATTGTTACAATCCTTACAAACTGATAACTTTTTTAAAATTTGAATAACCAGTGACCAATTTAAAGGAACATAAGAACTAGGAGCAGGAGTAGGCCATCTGGCCCCTCGAGCCTGCTCCGCCATTCAATGAGATCATGGCTGATCTTTTGTGGACTCAGCTCCACTTTCCGGCCCGAACACCATAACCCTTAATCCCTTTATTCTTCAAAAAACTATCTATCTTTACCTTAAAAACATGTAATGAAGGAGCCTCAACTGCTTCACTGGGCAAGGAATTCCATAGATTCACAACCCTTTGGGTGAAGAAGTTCCTCCTAAACTCAGTTCTAAATCTACTTCCCCTTATTTTGAGGCTATGCCCCCTAGTTCTGCTGTCACCCGCCAGTGGAAACAACCTGCCCGCATCTATCCTATCTATTCCCTTCATAATTTTAAATGTTTCTATAAGATCCCCCCTCATCCTTCTAAATTCCAACGAGTACAGTCCCAGTCTACTCAACCTCTCCTCATAATCCAACCCCTTCAGCTCTGGGATTAACCTAGTGAATCTCCTCTGCACGCCCTCCAGCGCCAGTACGTCCTTTCTCAAGTAAGGAGACCAAAACTGAACACAATACTCCAGGTGTGGCCGCACTAACACCTTATACAATTGCAGCATAACCTCCCTAGTCTTAAACTCCATCCCTCTAGCAATGAAGGACAAAACTCCATTTGCCTTCCTAATCACCTGCTGCACTTGTAAACCAACCTTCTGTGACTCATGCACTAGCACGCCCAAGTCTCTCTGAACAGCGGCATGCTTTAATATTTTATCGTTTAAATAATAATCCCGTTTGCTGTTATTCCTACCAAAATGGATAACCTCACATTTGTCAACATTGTATTCCATCTGCCAGACCCGAGCCCATTCACTTAACCTATCCAAATCCCTCTGCAGACTTCCAGTATCCTCTGCACTTTTCGCTTTACCACTCATCTTAGTGTCATCTGCAAACTTGGACACATTGCCCTTGGTCCCCAACTCCAAATCATCAATGTAAATTGTGAACAATTGTGGGCCCAACACGGATCCCTGAGGGACACCACTAGCTACTGATTGCCAACCAGAGAAACACCCATTTATCCCAACTCTTTGCTTTCTATTAATTAACCAATCCTCTATCCATGCTACTACTTTACCCTTAATGCCATGCATCTTTATCTTATGCAGCAACCTTGTGTGGCACCTTGTCAAAGGCTTTCTGGAAATCCAGATATACCACATCCATCGGCTCCCCGTTATCTACTGCACTGGTAATGTCCTCAAAAAATTCCACTAAATTAGTTAGGCACGACCTGCCTTTTACGAACCCATGCTGCGTCTGCCCAATGGGACAATTTCTATCCAGATGCCTCGCAATTTCTTCCTTGATGATAGATTCCAGCATCTTCCCTATTACCGAAGTTAAACTCACTGGCCTATAATTTCCTGCTTTCTGCCTACCTCCTTTTTTAAACAGTGGCGTCACGTTTGCTAATTTCCAATCCACCGGGACCACCCCAGAGTCTAGTGAATTTCGGTAAATTATCACTAGTGCATCTGCAATTTCCCTAGCCATCTCTTTTAGCACTCTGGGATGCATTCCATCAGGGCCAGGAGACTTGTCTACCTTTAGCCCCATTAGCTTGCCCATCACTCCCTCCTTAGTGATAACAATCGTCTCAAGGTCCTCACCTGTCATAGCCTCATTTCTATCAGTCACTGGCATGTTATTTGTCTTCCACTGTGAAGACCGACCCAAAAAACCTGTTCAGTTCCTCAGCCATTTCCTCATTTCCCATTATTAAAACTCCCTTCTCATCCTCTAAAGGACCAATATTTACCTTAGCCACTCTTTTTTGTCTTATATATTTGTAAAAACTTTTACTGTCTGTTTTTATATTCTGAGCAAGTTTACTCTCATACTCTACCTTACTCTTCTTTATAGCTTTTTTAGTAGCTTTCTGTTGCCCCCTAAAGATTTCCCAGTCCTCTAATCTCCCAGCAATCTTTGCCACTTTATATGCTTTTTCCTTCAATTTGATACTCTCCCTTATTTCCTTAGATATCCACGGTCGATTTTCCCTCTTTCTTCCGTCCTTCCTTTTTGTTGGTATAAACCTTTGCTGAGCACTGTGAAAAATCGCTTGGAAGGTTCTCCACTGTTCCTCAACTGTTCCACCATAAAGTCTTAGCTCCCAGTCTACCTTAGCTAGTTCTTCTCTCATCCCCTTGTAATCTCCTTTGTTTAAACACAAAACACTAGTATTTGATTTTACTTTCTCACCCTCCATCTGTATTTTAAATTCCACCATATTGTGATCGCTCCTTCCGAGAGGATCCCTAACTATGAGATCATGAATCAATCCCGTCTCATTACACAGGACAAGATCTAGGACCGCTTGTTCCCTCGTAGGTTCCATTACATACTGTTCTAGGAAACTATCGCGGATACATTCTATAAACTCCTCCTCACGGTTGCCTTGACCGACCTGGTTAAACCAATCGACATGTAGATTAAAATCCCCCATGATAACTGCTGTACCATTTCTACATGCATCAGTTATTTCTTTGTTTATTGCCTGCCCCACCATCTCGTTACTATTTGGTGGCCGATAGACTACTCCTATCAGTGACTTTTTCGCCTTACTATTCCTGATTTCCACCCAAATGGATTCAACCTTATCCTCCATAGCACCGATGTCATCCCTTACTATTGCCCGGATGTCATCCTTAAATAACAGAGCAACACCACCTCCCTTACCATCCACTCTGTCCTTCCGAATAGTTTGATACCCTCGGATATTTAACTCCCAGTCGTGACCATCCTTTAACCATGTTTCAGTAATGGCCACTAAATCATAGTCCTTCACGATGATTTGTGCCACCAACTCATTTACTTTATTCCGAATACTACGAGCATTCAGGTAAAGTACACTTATGTTGGTTTTTTTACCTCTGTTTTGAATCTTAACATCTCCAGTTTTATTCCTTTTGTTATTACTGGGCCTATTCACTGTGCTCCCCTCAGTCACTGTACCTTGTACTGTCGCCCTTATGGATTTCTGACTATGTCTTCTCTGCCTTGCACTTTTCCCCTTACTTCCTTTTGTTTCTGTCCCTGTTTTACTACCTTCCAACTTCCAGCATTGGTTCCCCTGCCACATTAGTTTAAACCCTCCCCAACAGCTCTAGAAAACACCCCCCCTAGGACATCGGTTCCAGTCCTGCCCAAGTGCAGACCGTCCGGTTTGTACTGGTCCCACCTCCCCCAGAACCGGTCCCAATGCCCCAGGAATTTGAATCCCTCCCTCTTGCACCATCTCTCGAGCCACGCATTCATCCTATCTATCCTGACATTCCTACTCTGACTAGCTCGTGGCACTGGTAGCAATCCTGAGATTATTACCTTTGAGGTCCTACTTTTTAGTTTAACTCCTAACTCCCTGAATTCCGCTTGTAGGACCTCATCCCGTTTTTTACCTATATCGTTGGTGCCTATGTGCACCACGACAGCTGGCTGTTCACCCTCCCCCCCTAGAATGTCCTGCAGCCGCTCCGAGACATCCTTGACCCTTGCAACAGGGAGGCAACATACCATCCTGGAGTCTCGATTGCGTCCACAGAACCGCCTGTCTATTCCCCTTACGATCGAGTCCCCTATCACTATAGCCCTGCCATTTTTCTTCCTGCCCTGCTGTGCAGCAGAGCCAGCCACGGTGCCATGAACCTGGCTGCTGCTGCCTTCCCCTGGTGAGCCATCTCCCTCAACAGTATCCAAAGCGGTATATCTGTTTTGCAGGGAGATGACCGCAGGGGACACCTGCACTGCCTTCCTACTCTTGCTCTTTCTTTTGGTCACCCATTTTCTATCTCCCTCAGTAACCTTCACCTGCGGTGTGACCAACTCGCTAAACGTGCTATCCACGACCTCCTCAGCATCGCGGATGCTCCAAAGTGAGTCCATCCGCAGCTCCAGAGCCGTCAAGCGGTCTAACAAGAGCTGCAACTGAACACACTTCTTGCACGTGAAGGAGCCAGGGACAGTGGGCATGTCCCTGAGCTCCCACATCGCACACGAGGAGCATGACACGGGTCTGGGATCTCCTGCCATGTCTTAAACCCTTGGTAAACTTAAACAACTACAATTTCAAAATAAAAATAAGTAAATTAGACAATGAAAAGAAAAAGAGAGACTACTTACCAGTCACTTACCAGGGTTAAAGAGCACCTCCTCACACTCTGCACCGAATTACCTCACTGCACCAAATTACCAAATTTCAATCCTCCACTCTGTACGAGTCTCACTCCGGATGAGTCTCCTGGAAAGTGCTTGCTTACTTTGTGCGCAGTCTCTCTGTCTTTTATACAGACCTCAGCTAACCGATGACTCAAAAAAATACCTTAACACAAGGTTTCATTTTTTAAAGACTTTTACTAACTGCAACAGACTAAAACCCACATCGACTAAACATTACTTAATAGGCAACTAATATTGCAGAAAAGATAACCCTTGTTAGCAGCTTAACATCGCTGATAACCCCAAGCCGTGTATGTGCATTACAATACACACTGCAGAATTTCAGTCTTTACAGAAAGTAGTGCAAAGTTGTTCCCAGCTTCCACTGAAGTCACTTGACCCCATTTTGAGAGTTACACTGTCAAGCGACCATTGAAAGTCCTTTCCCTTGAGAATTCCCGAACTGACTTCCAGCCGTACAGCCCAATCCAGTGATTGCTTCTCCCAGCCTCACCAGGGTTAAATGCCCGGTGTTCTTTCATCCCCGGGTTCCTCTTTTTTGAGCAGAGGACATGCTTCCACCAGCATTCTGCCTGGTAGGTAACAGAGACCAACCTTCACCGCACCCACCCCCCCCCCCCCCCTGCTCGCAACGGCTGCTGCTTTCTTACCTCTCCACGTCCAGAGTTTTTTGATCAGCCTGCCTGAGAGTCTCTGCCTAAAACAGAGCTACCTGTTTGGGCAGCACGGTAGCATGGTGGTTAGCTCCAGGGTCCCAGGTTCGGTTCCCGGCTGGGTCACTGTCTGTGTGGAGTCTGCACATCCTCCCCGTGTGTGCGTGGGTTTCCTCCGGGTGCTCCGGTTTCCTCCCAAAGTCCAAAGATGTGCGGGTTAGGTGGATTGGCCATGCTAAATTGCCCGCGGTGTCCTAAAAAGTAAGGTTAAAGGGGGGGGTTGCTGGGTTACGGGTATAGGGCGGATACGTGGGTTTGAGTAGGGTGATCATGGCTCGGCACAACATCGAGGGCCGAAGGGCCTGTTCTGTTCTATGTTCTATGTCTCTCTGCTTTCAGCTGTGAAATGTGGCTTTTGGGATCCGGTGAGCTTTGACCTGGGTAACCTATTCCCATTATTATCATAACCTGGCCTTTTGCTAGGCAGAATCTAAAAAAAAAAAAACTTCACACCACCCCCCTTTGCGAGGACATCCTGTTTTACCTTAAATTAAAAGAGACAAGTCCAAAACATAACCATCCAATAAAATCTCACGTTGGTAACAATATACAGCATAGAACCAGGCACGTGGTCCATGCTGGTGTTTATGCTCCACTCGACTCTCTTCCCATCTTTTCTCATCTAAATCTACTATCGCAACCCGCTGTTCCTATCCCCCTAAAGCACTTGTCTAGCTTCCACGTTAATCCATCCTTAATATTCATTTCAACTACTCTGTTGTAACCAGTTCCATATTCTTCCACCAAAGTTTCTTCTGAATTACCTATTGGATTTCTTGGTCACTATCTGGTGTGGTTGCTGTCTAAGTTATGCCACCAATTCTCCCCACCCCCCAACCCACACACCCTTCACTGTCACTGGATCAAAATCCTGGAACTCCCTAACAGCATTGTTGGTGTACGTACACCACAGGGACTGCAGTGGTTCAAGAAGGCAGCTCAACACCCCTTTTAAAAAAAAAATAATCACTACAGTGCCGAAGGAGGCCATTCAGCCCATCGAGTCCGCACTGACCATCCGAAAGACAATCCTACCTAGGCCCCCCCGCCCCATTCCAGTAACCCCATCTTTCCTACACATCTTTGGACTGTGGGAGGAAACCAGAGAACCCGGAGGAAACCCACGCTGACACGGGGAGAAAGCAAAAACACCATCTGGACACCCAAGGCCGGAATTGAACCTGGGTCCCTGGCACTGTGAGGCAGCAGTGCTGACCACTGTTCACCATTCTGGTCCAGCTGGTGAAGGAGGCCATTCGGCCCATCGAGTCTGCACCGTCTCCTGGAAAGAGCACCCTACCCAAGGTTAACACCTCCACCCTATCCCCATAACTCAGTAACCTCACCCAACACTGAGGGCAATTTTGGACACTAAGGGCAATTTATCATGTCCAATCCACCTAACCTGCACATCGTTGGACTGTGGGAGGAAACCGGAGCACCCGGAGGAAACTCTCGCACACACGGGGAGAACGTGCAGACTCCGCACAGACAGTGACCCAAGCCGGAATCGAACCTGGAACTGTGAAGCGATTGTGCTATCCACAATGCGACCGTGCTGCCCTCAGTGCGCATCTCATGAACCAATTTTTAAAAAGGAAATTATTCTTTCTACTCGTTCACCTTTCATCATTTGAAACACTTTGATTTGGTTGTCCCTTAGCTGCCTTTTTTCAAGCGACAGAGACCAGTCTGTCGATCTTTTCCTGATGTGTAAACCCACCTGTTTCTGTAAGTCCTTGTAAATCTTCTCTGCACCCTCGCCAACGACTCATCTTTTTTGGAATGAAATGGCGACCAGAACTGCAATTCTTGAGACGGGATTAGCATAACTGCTCTTTTATCTCAATTCCCTTGGTAACACTAAAGCCTGGTGTGCTTTATTATGGCCTTACTGGTCCACGGTGCAACCTTGTAATTGGTTTATTTGTACTCACGCGGTCCCCTTGTTCCTCTCGCCCACGTGGACTTTCATCTTCAAAGCTTAAATGCCCTCCCTATTCTTCCTCCCCAAAATATTCTACCTCATATTCATCAGCGTTGAACTTAATTTGCTAGTAATTTGCACATTGTGAAAATGTATTCCTCCTGTAACATGTTGCAATTCTCACTATTATTCCCTCCAATTTGGGGTGATTCAAATTTAGAAATGTTATTATTTTACTGTTAACAGCAGCGGTTCCAGCACTCATCCTTGTGGAACATCACTTCCCATCCTCTGCCACCCTGAATAACTATCCTTTGCTCTCATTCTGTGGTCGCGAGCGAGACTCCCGGTATGTAGATTGTCCGACCAGAAGGGAGGCCATATTAGATTTAGTACTTGGTAATGAACCAGGGCAGGTGATAGATTTGTTAGTGGGGGAGCATTTTGGAGGTAATGACCACAATTCTGTGACTTTCACTTTAGTAATGGAGAGGGATAGGTGCGTGCAACAGGGCAGGGTTTACAATTGGGGGAAGGGTAAATACAATGCTGTCAGACAGGAATTGAAGTGCGTAAGTTGGGAACATAGGCTGTCAGGGAAGGACACTAGTGAAATGTGGAACTTGTTCAAGGAACAGGTACTGCGTGTCTTGGATATGCATGTCCCTGTCAGGCAGGGAAGAGATGGTCGAGTGAGGGAACCATGGTTGACAAGAGAGGTTGAATGTCTTGTTAAGAGGAAGAAGGAGACTTGCGTAAGGCTGAGGAAACAAGGTTCAGACAGGGTGCTGGAGGGCTACAAGATAGCCAGGAGGGAACTGAAGAAATGGATTAGGAGAGCATGAAAAATCTTTGGGGGGTAGGATCAAGGAAAACCCCAAGGCCTTTTACACATGAGAAATATGAGAATGACTAGAGCGAGGGTAGGTCCGATCAAGGACAGTAGCGGGAGATTTTGTGTATCGAGTCTGAAGAGATTGGAGAGGTCTTAAACGAGTACTTTTCTTCAGTATTTACAAATGAGAGGGGCCATATTGTTGGAGGACAGTGTGAAACAGACTGGTAACCTTGAGGAGATACTCGTTAGGAAGGAAGAGGTGTTGGGCGTTTTGAAAAACTTGAGGATAGACAAGTCCCCCGGGCCTGACGGGATATATCCAAGGATTCTATCGGAAGCAAGAAATGAAATTGCAGAGCCGTTGGCAATGATCTTTTCGTCCTCACCGTCAACAGGGGTGGTACCAGGGGATTGGAGAGTGGCGAATGTCGTTCCCCTGTTCAAAAAAGGGAATAGGGATAACCCTGGGAATTACAGGCCAGTTAGTCTTACTTCGGTGGTAGGCAAAGTAATGGAAAGGGTACTGAGGGATAGGATCTCTGAGCATCTGGAAAGACACTGCTTGATTAGGGATAGTCAGCAGGGATTTGTATGGGGTAGGTCTTGCCTTACAAGTCTTATTGACTTCTTTGAGGAGGTGACCAAGCATGTGGATGAAGGTAAAGCAGTGGATGTAGTGTACATGGATTTTATTAAGGCATTTGATAAGGTTCCCCATGGTAGGCTTATGCAGAAAGTAAGGAGGCATGGGATAGTGGGTAATGTGGCCAGTTGGTTAACGAACTGGCTAACCGATAGAAGTCAGAGTGGTGGTGGATGGCAAATATTCAGCCTGGAGCCCAGTTACCAGTGGCATACCACAGGGATCAGTTCTGGGTCCTCTGCTGTTCATGATTTTCATTAATGACTTGGATAAGGGAGTTGAAGGGTGGGTCAGTAAATTTGCAGATGGTGGAGTTGTGGATAGGGAGGAGGGGTGTTGTCGGCTGCAAAGAGACATAGATAGAATGCAGAGCTGGGCTGAGAAGTGGCAGATGGAGTTTAACCTAGACAAGTGGGAGGTTGTCCATTTTGGAAGGACAAATATGAATGCGGAATACAGGGTTAACGGTAGGGTTCTTGGCAATGTCGTGGAGCAGAGAGATCTTGGGGTCATGTTCATAGATCTTTGAAAGTTGCCACTCAAGTGGATAGAGCTGTGAAGAAGGCCTATGGTGTGCTAGCGTTCATTAGCAGAGATATTGAATTTAAGAGCCGTGAGGTGATGATGCAGCTGTACAAAACCTTGGTACGGCTACATTTGGAGTAGTGTGCGCAGTTCTGGTCACCTCATTTTAGGAAGGATGTGGAAGCTTTGGAAAAGGTGCAAAGGAGATTTACCAGGATGTTGCCTGGAATGGAGAGTAGATCTTACGAGGAAAGGTTGAGGGTGCGAGGCCTTTTCTCATTAGAACAGAGAAGGATGAGGGGAGATTTGATAAGAGTTTATAAGATGATCAGGGAAATAGATAGACAGTCGGGAGACATTTCCCCCGGGTGGAACAAACCATTACAAGGGGACATAAATTTAAAGGTAAATGGTGGAAGATATAGGGGGGGGATGTCAGAGGTAGGTTCTTTACCCAGAGAGTAGTGGGGGCATGGAATGCACTGCCTGTGGAAGTAGTCGAGTCGGGAAACATTAGGGACCTTCGTGCGGCTATTGGATAGGTACATGGATTATGGTAGAATAATGGAGTGCAGATTAATTTGTTCTTAAGGGCAGCACGGTAGCATTGTGGATAGCACAATTGCTTCACAGCTCCAGGGTCCCAGGTTCGATTCCGGCTTGGGTCACTGTCTGTGTGGAGTTTGCACATCCTCCCCGTGTGTAAGTGGGTTTCCTCCGGGTGCTCCGGTTTCCTCCCACAGTCCAAAGATGTGCAGGTGGGTGGATTGGCCGTGATAAATTGCCCTTTAGTGTCCAAAATTCTATGATAATCTATGATTAACCTAGGACAAAAGTTTGGCACAGCAGTGTGGGCCGAAGGGCCTGTTCTGCGCTGTATCTCTCTATGTTCTCTGCTTTCTGTCTTGAAGTTCAGCTGGCAATCTATTCTGCCACTTTCCCCCTGACTGCACATTCTATAACCTTATCGTGGGGCAACTTGTCAAAGGCTTTTTGAAAATTGAGATAAATTACATTTACCACATTACCATTGTCCACCCTTTACCTCAAAATTCAACAAGGCCACAATTATTTACAATATAAATTACCTGGATGAGGGAAGTTAATGCACTATTGCCAAGTCTCCAAGCGGGACGCCAAATGGTGAGGATGACACAAAAAAGTCTACAAAGAGTAAAAGACAGGTGGGCAAAAACTTGGCAGATGGGATATAATGTAGGAAAATGTGATGTTATGCACATTGGTTGGAAGGCTAAAGGGGCCGATTATTATGTAAATTGAGAAGGGGGGGGGGGGGGGATTCCTCAAGAAGCTACCATGCGGGTAATTGGAGTGTTACATAGAACATTACAGCGCAGTACAGGCCCTTCGGCCCACGATGTTGCGCCGTCCTGTGAAACCCCTCTAAAGACCCTCTACACTATTCCCTTATCGTCCATATGCCTATCCAATGACCATTTGAATGCGTTTAGTGTTGGCGAGTCCACTACTGTTGCAGGCAGGGCATTCCACGCCCTTACTACTCTCTGAGTAAAGAACCTACCTCTGACATCTGTCCTATATCTATCTCCTCTCAATTTAAAGCTATGTCCCCTCGTGCTGGACATAACCATCCGAGGAAAAAGGCTCTCACTGTCCACCCTATCTAATCCTCTGATCATCTTGTATGCCTCAATTAAGTCACCTCTTAACCTTCTTCTCTCTAACGAAAACAGCCTCAAGTCCCTCAGCCTTTCCTCACATGATCTTCCCTCCATACCAGGCAACATTCTTGTAAATCTCCTCTGTACCCTTTCCAATGCTTCCACATCCTTCCTATAATGTGGCGACCTGAACTCAGGAGGCTTGCGAGGAGGGTAGATGTCGAGAGGATGCTTCCTCTTGCGAAAGAGTCCAGGACAAGAGGGCATAATCTTAGAGTAAGGGCTGTCCACTTGAGACCGAGATGATTAGGAATTTTTTTTCTGAGAATGGTAAATCTGTGGAATTCTTTACCGCAGTGAACTGTCGATGCCGGGTCATTAAATATGTTCAAGATGGACAGATTTTTAATCAGCAAGGCTTATGGGGATAAGGCAGAAAGTGGAGTTGAGGATCATATTTCTGCTCCTACATCTTACATTCTTCGATCCTGTTGTTTACTTAAGCTGCTTCCATTTTTACTTGCACATCTTGATCACCATCCCCCAAAGCTAGTCAAAAGCCTTTGGCACCTCCCTATTTAGAGTTCCACCAGGACATGGGATCCCATCCTGGTTTTGGGAACAACTCATTCCTGGCCCAGAATTAGTGCCGGAATCCCATGAAATCCACCTCTTGGTGTGCGTGCTCCCGTGCCAATTTACATGGGGTTTAGGCAATAATCAGCAATTATCCCTGAAGTATTGCATTTAAATTCAGAGCTTAACACCTGTATGGTCAATTAAGTAGCACTAAATTAAATTAGTTTCCACTTTGTAAACTCATCTCAATGTGGCGACAGAGTATTCAATAGTTTGAATTTCAATGGGGATTAAAATTCAGCTTATTACCTTCCTTGCTTTTTAAAATTTTTCAAGCATTAATCCACAAGTAGAATTAAGTTTGATACAGCCAATCTGAACTGATCTCACTGCGCAAATAGGATATGCTGATTAGTAAGGTGTTGTACTTAATCAACAGCTTGTTACAGAGTCAAAACCAATAGTGGTAGCTGCTGGTTCCATTTTTAAAAAGCCCATTTGAAAAGCATTCTGGTCTAGCCGTCCTCAAAAAGCTTTCTGCCAGAATAATCATCTTTATTATTGTACCCAAACAGGCACGTAATGTGGTGACTAGGGGATTTTCACAGTAATAATCTTTATTATCACAAGTAGGCTTACATTAACACTAAGTTACTGTGAAAATCTCCTAGTCACCACACTGCAGCACCTGTTCAGTTACACAGAGGGAGAATTCAGAATGTCCAAATTACCTAACAAGCACGTCTTTCTGGACTTGCGGGAGGAAACCGGAGCGGGCGGAGGAAACCCACACATACACGGGAGAACGTGCAGACTCCGCACGGACAGTAACCCAAGCCGGAAATCGAACCCGGGACCCTGGCACAAACAGTGCTAACCACTGTTCCACCTAGCTGTTCTATCAATCAGCAGATTTTAATACTCCAAAAACAGGTTATGCTTCCCTCCCACAACTCAAAGGGACTGTGTAGCAGCCACTTAAGACAAGATACATCACGGATAGAGGTTGAGAGGAGGTAGATTTAAAACAGATGAGGAACTGCTTCTCGCAGAGGGTGATGAGTTTGTGGAATACGACGCCCCTGTGCGGTAGAATTAGAATCATTAAATGGTTTTAAAGGAGATAGATATATTTCTGATTTTTTTTTTTTATATACGGGTTGAAGGGATATGGGGAACAGGCAGGGAGGTGGATTTGAGACCAGGACGAGATCAGCCATGATCTGATTGAATGGCGGAGCAGGCTCGAAGGGCTGAGTTACCTACTTCTGCTCCTAATTCCTATGTTCCTAATACTGGTCGGACTCGCTTTAGTGAGATATTAGAGCTTGTACATAAATCCCATTGTTGCATCGACAATACTTAAACACCAAACTAGCCCCCAGTACGTGTGACTATTACTTGTTTTCCCTCTTTGCTTTCAAGTCAACCTCGTTGCACTTTTCTTTCATGAAAGAAATTGAGAATTTTAATGATCTTGCCCCTGCACGACAACTTAAGTCAGCATAACTCTTTCCCTCAGCAGAACTATACCAGAAACGTTAGCTCTGGGTTTTTTTTCCCTCAATAGATACTGCCAGCATTAAGTATTTTTGATATTTCAGAATCCACATTATTTTGCTTTAGTCTTCCTTCGAGGGTCAGAAATAAAACCAGATAATATATCTAAAAAGTAGTTTTCTACAATGTTTATGCCTTCTTACTGCCCATGATCAAAAGATTTTGTATGGAAAGAGGTATTTTTTCTTACCTTTGGGGTCTGGGTGTTCCAATTATGTTCTTCAGCAGCAAGCTTTCGAGAGTTTAAGATAGAGGTTGTTATTTATGACCACACATTTATTCTCATGCACTTTTGCAGACAGATAGATAATTGTAATCTAGCTGTGTGGGGTCCTTTGAATGGATTTGATGATTTCAGTTGCCTCTTTTGAAAAGTATATCCAAGGTTGTAGTCAAATAGTAGGAGGTTGGTTCTCAGGTAAACAGTTTGCTTGGTGTCTGTTAGTTTCAGAATCTGGTTCATAGTGGCTGATGCTTGCTGTGGAGCACACAGCTGTTTTAGGTGATCTTTTAGAGGAAATAAAGGGGATGAGTGTCTCCACGTGGCTTTTCACAAGTTCAGGGCCTTGTGTGGTATGCATGCCAATCCTGCATCCAGGTGTTGTGGGTTAACACTGCTGAGGTTGGAGACAGCATATTAGTTGTAGAAGTCAAATAATACTTTGATTGGTTACAGGGAAGGACATCTGCATATGTCCAATGCATACAGTATAGTTGACAAAAAGGTTTTACAGCTACCACCACTGTGCAAAAGAACTGCCAACTCTCTGAAGTCTCAGTATTCACAGACTAAATCACTGGAGTTTATAATTGGAGGGTATTAGCCATTTGGTAAAGTATAAACAGCATAAAGAACTTGGCATGTGATCATATCGCGAGTGGAATTCAAATAACAGCTCACAGGCCACCTGCGAAAGCAATTTACACGGCATCTATATTTCACTTGCAATTTTAACCTTGCCATTAAAAAAAACACCTCTAAACATGGAACTCGCTACAATGGAGCAACTGAAGCAGATGGCGTTGAAGGACGACTAGGTACAGAGAATCATAGGGCGAGGATAAGGAAACGGTGGAAGAGTATCAGGAACAACGCTGAATGGCCTGGGGTTTTATGCTGCCAGTGCTCCGGTTTTTACTTTGCTATAACCCAGGAAACATTACCACCAGTGCAATTTTATGTGTTTGTTAAACTTTTGAATTGGTTAAACAGTAGACCCAAGTTTGTGGGTGGCTCAGAGCACTATAATGAAAAACTGGATTTAGAAATGGTGTACGGGATGTAACCAATGGGAGGAATGGAAGGAACAGGAAAAATAGGGTGGAAGTTTCGATAGACAACGGTTGACATCCCTCCAGAGTTTCCACAGTCCAACATCAGTGGGTATGCCACCACAGAGCAGTTACGTACAAGCAAGGACTTGAATTGAATGGCATAGCCATCTTGAGGGGAGCCAAGTGGCCTGCTCCTACATGTCACACCCAAGTTCCTTATTGGTGATTCTATATCAGATCAATTAATCCCAACATCAAATCTAATAGCCCACTACCCTACCCTGGTTGTTTTTCACATCCGAAATGGTCCTAACTCTGCCTTTGCCAATTTGATTTGTCACCCACAATTATAGGAGATGGAGGAATTTAAATTCAATTGATAACTTGGGAGCTGAAATGCCCTTTAGTGAGAGAAATCTGCCATTACTACCTGGTCTGGCCTACATGCAACAGCAGAACTACAGCGGTTAGGGGCCCGTGATCCTTAATCTGGTTTTATTTACTTATGCCAATTCACAACTCTGGTACTAGAGATGACTAACTTTGCAGATCTGATTTTTCTTCAAATTCAGCTCCTAGTTGCTCACAACAAAGTTTAGTTCTACTAGTCATTGGTACTCCTGTCACCACAGTAACTGGATCCTTCCCCTCCCACTCTCCAGCCTATAACGTTCCCGCACAAGCCCTGAAGTCAGTGATGCTATTGGCAGCACAGAACAGCAACCAACTACCCTATCTGGCATCATCCCTACAATTTACATTCTCTGTTTGCTCATTCAGCTAGTAGTCCCTGCCTGTGTCCAAGAACCCCAAACCTGTTGGGAGAAGTGCAACGGCTGAGGTTTCTCCAGTGCGACCCTCGGCATTACAGGTCTGCCTCACTCACCCTCCCATCCCTGACCACAGGCCAAATCTGGGTACACAACTCCTCTTCCCCAACTGCTCTTCTCCTCCTCCCTCCGCCACACCCACATTTCCCAGATGCATTGTGCTGTCTGCGGCTTGGACTTCAGCTCAATTTTCATCTGAAGTTCCTAGAGCTGCACTAACTGCAGATGGATTCCCTGCGGCCCACTGTCACCACCAGTTCATGCTACAGCTGCATCACCACTTATCTTGCCATCAGTTGTATTTTAAGTTCACTTATTTTCTATTCCAAAATTTACCTTTTTTTTCCACCTGTACTCTGGATACTGAAGTTTCCAATTTCCTGATGAAAGGTTTAAACCAATGCCCTAGTTCGGAAATAAAATCTGGGTGCCGGGTAATGCTTGCATTAAGAATGTACCTACTGGTATCATTCCAGTCAAATGAGTGGGACAGGGACTAAAATAAAGCTGGCATCAAGAATTGAAGCTCAGGGCTCGACAGGGCAGGGTGAAATGCAGGACAAGTGTCCCTTGGCTGAAGGGGCCTATAACCAGAGAAGAGTCTCAAATCAGGTAGGACCGACACAAGGATGGAATTTTCAAGAGGGTGGTGAATCTAGAAATTCTTTGACCGCCTTGAACATACTCCACTGCACCTCTACACTTCTGTGAATTCCAGATATTAAAAAAAACGACGTGCAGCAGTGCTGAATGCACCCTCGGTTTTAAAAGGGGATACCATGTCCATGTGCAGGAAATTGTGCCGAGATAGATGATCAGCCTGCCCCCAAAATTTCTAAATGATCAGAACATGTAACAAGGCAAAAGAGCCCAGCAGCAGTGAATTCACACCAAGCTGTGGGTCAATACTGCCATTTGTCGTTTTCTGTCCAAGGCCACCACAGGTACAAAAAAAACAGGTGAATATACAAGATTAAATAACCCAAGGAAGTTGTTGCAAAGTCGAGGAGGGAAGTTGACTTTATTTTTGATCTCCAGACAGCCACATCAACAAGAAATCCAAGAAAGGTGGTTTCCATCTTACTCCATTTCAGAATTAAGTCATTTACAGATTACCAAGTACAACAGACTGGTACCACTTTGGGTAGTGGGAAAAAAATGGGGGGGGGGGGGGAAACAGATAAAAGTCCACAAAAGCAGGCCAATTGCTAACCCACCTGCAGCTCTGACATATTCAACTGTTTTATGATTTCAGCCATCAAAGAAATCTACAACTGCTGGAAGGGAAAGTTTCCTGAAGTTCATGCTCTTGCCCTTGAAGTTCACTACTAGCAACTGGTTTGGGGGCTATTCTGAACCAACCAGAATAACCCATCACTAGTCAACTACTGGAATTCTATTGTATATTAATGCTTTGGTAACTTATTTTGGTTATGCATTTTTCCCCTCCAGGTTAAAGTGGGGATCAGAACAGATATTATTTAGCCACCAACAACACAGCAAAATCAGTACAACAGAGACCGTACGATCAGGTTTTATTAAGTTTTCCAGAGCATTTGTAGGGATTTTTTTAAAATTCAGTGCATGTGTTTAATACTAGATATTTGGTCCCCTAGATACTAATTTACACTATTTCCCAGTTCAATGCTGATCACAAATCAGATAAGAGGCTAATGAGGTTCAAGAGGCCAATGATGTTAAAGTTCCCCATCGCTGTTGAGGCCAACATCACTTTGCTTTCTTAAACTTGCACTTAATGCACCCTCAGTTTTAGAAGATGACGCCCTGTCTGAAGAGGATGCCATGTCCATATATTGATAGCGTTAGAATTTTAAGGTGCTCTGGAAAAGATTGGCAGACAGAAAAATGTAATACAAGGACTACCAGTATCAGTCAACCCAGGACTGGATAATATTCTACCTTGGAATCATTCCTAATACTGGTCTCTTTTAAAAAAAAAAAAAGCCTGTTTCAGATTACAGCATCTCAAATGCATGTGGTAGTGCAGAACAACAGGAACAGATCAAACATCTGTCCAGTAAAAAAAGCATTTAAGAGTGCAGTAAATTTAATAGTTGCATTTAGGATTAAATAGGTATTTATTCAATGCAGTGAAAGCAAGGGTCAAAAACCAACAAGGGCAAGAAAGAAGAGCCTCCTGTAACATGTGGCCATTTGTTGCTGCTAACTTTAGCTAATTTTTGTGCAATGTGATCAGGACCGCATGCAAATCCCAAAAAAAAGTGTTCTTTCACTTCTTTTTAATAGACAAGAGTAAAGGGTCTGTGCCGTCACAAGAGTAAAAAACCCACTGGAACTGCAATTTGCTAATAAACGTAATTCATAAGATGCACTCCAGAAACAATGTGCATAAAGTGTAGTTTCTAAAAGTGGTTTTAAAGACAATTACAGAACATGTGAGCGAGACATTTAGTGATGTGGTCAGTGGCAAAGCCACATCCCAATGATTTCAAACTAAATATACAAAAAGTGTTTGTTTACATACCCAACTCAAACCTCACTAATAACCTGGAAGGAGTCCTGTGCACTTGTCCCATTGGAAGAGTTCCAGAATCTCAGATCAAACTAACACCCTGGTTAGGGTGGAGGCTCAGTTCTAGGTGCAAACTGCATGCGAGAGGGGGGCTTTAAACAGAATGCTTACTGAAGAAACAAAGGATCAGAAAATTATACTAGTAAGTGACATCAAGAGTAACGTCATTGGGAGTGAGTGAAATACATGTAGGTGTAAAAAAAATGGACTTCCCATCTCAGACCTTTGCAACCGCAGACCATACTCATGCAAATGAACCAGGTTTTTTTGCATGCATTACGATTTTTAAACCAGTGATTTGCATGAGAATGTTTGCACACAGTAGCCAGCTCAATACCCAGTGTTCAAAGAAAATAGCCCTCCAAGTTCGGTAATCCCTTCCAACAGGAATTCGGATCGCTGGAGCGCAGTCATTTCAACCCACAATTACTGACCTAATGTTAGAGAGGGGAGGAAACACTGCCCCATTAGAAAAGGATAGTCATCAATTATGCAGTTTAGAAAAAAAGTGTTTGCCAGCACCGATCATATTTGGGCTCATCAAAATGGACAGAAATGGACAAACAATTTACACATGCACCATGGGCTTTCATGCAGGTTTACAAATAAAATAGTAAATCAGGACAAGCTGGGTCAATTCATCCACTTTCAGAATCCAGTGGCTGAAGCAAGTTACACTATAAATCTTCCCAAACCACTTGGGTTCTACCCACTGAAGGCCTTCAAAAAAAAAAATCAAAACCAGTTTCCCCAGCCTACAGCAATCAAGCAAAAGCAGCACGAGATATCCATTCATCCTCTTAAATACTGGCCATCTTCACATATTGTGCAGTTAGATCACATCCAGCCCATGCAAGTACAACTCATTTAAGCAGCACATCATCCATTTGCCAATGCAGTCTGTTTGCCGGCACTGAATGTACTCATTGCGGTCAATTGTACTCGTCTCCAAGCTCCCACAGCCCAGATTAGCTTTAGAATGGATCTTGGATAAGCAATGAATGGTGAAATCATTTTTAGGAGAGTTTTTTTTTAAGGTTTAACATCTCACTTCAAAACCCTGCAAAGTGGGCACCAGCCCTGTTGTGTTGATTTGACATCAGGGGAATAGTGGGAAGACTGCATGTACTGGACATCCAAATGGGAGCTAGAGAAGCTCAATAACTCTGACAAGCACTCAATTTTAAGGTCTGTTTGGCCCAGTATGCACTTTCTGGCCATTCAGTCTGTTACAATGTGGGGTCTCAACATTTGATTGCGGGGTTAGGGGGGGGGAGGGGGAGAAGCAGTATTGGAGGCTCAATAAGCAGAGCAAACAGGGAAAATTTCAGTTTCCATAAGAAAGTTACAAAAAGGAGAGCTACCGGAACTTCCAGAGGGATGTTGCAAGTTTTGACGTCCTTCATCTAATTCCACAACTCTACCATTTCCAAGCGCTGAATGACTGCATTGCCAGTGTATCTGAAACTCAAACCCGGCTGTCAGATACTAATTCGTTTTGACCCGGATGCAAGATGCAATACAAAAACTCATTGTGGAAGAGGGGGGCAAATGATAAGAAATTGACCATTACAAAATATCTTACAATCCAAGTGGTTCAAACAGTACACAAGATCTTTTCAGACAAAAAGTTAACCGCATAAAGACAATTTTTCCTGGAGTTTCCAATTGGTCTCAAGTCCATTTGGGGCAGAAGAAGGAGGGTCTGCCAAAAAAAATTGTCACAAAAATCAAAAAAACAGGCCATTATGTTAAAACCATTACTGGTCAGGAGGCGAATGCTGTAGATGTTGAAGTGTACTGTGCAACAGGAACAGATCTGTCTCTTCTAGACTGATACCCTTAGCAGCAGCCACCTCCACCGCTGCCTTGCTTCAGTGGAGTGCTCTGGATTCGGACATTGGATTTTTCATCATTGTGTGTCGGGCCGGTGCCCATGCGGTTCTTGATCTCAGCAGCCATCGTCACAAATGCCTGTTCAACGTTAGTCGCATTCTTTGCACTGGTTTCCAAGAATGGAATTTGGAGAGAGTCGGCATACTCCTATTAAAGCACAGGTAACAAGAGCATTAGTTGAATGTCCCAATCCCAGAATTTATTACAAATCGAGCATGGTCCAAAATCTACAGTGCTTGTTACTCGATAACAAGACAGAGCTCTTGCGCAGTCAGGTCCTATCAAACAGATCAAAAACTCCATCTAACCTGAAATTATGTGCAGCAACCAGGAATTGGAATTCAGCATTTTAGTTGTGAATATTTATTGTGGCCAAGCCACCTGCCCTGCACCTCTTTGGGTTGTGGGAGTGAGACCTACATAGACACAGGTAGAATGTGCAAACTCCACACGGACAGTGACCCAGGATCAAACCAGAGACCTTGGGGTCACGAGGCAGCAGTGCTAACCACTGCACCACCAAGATGCCCCTTATTAGACTCCTTAACCTTTATCAGCTAGGCTTATTGCATTCAAGAGCAGTGGTTAGCACTGCTGCCTCACAGCTCCAGGTTCAATTCCCAGCTTGGGTCACTGTTTTAGTGGAGTTTTCACATTCTCCCAGTGTCTGCGCGAGCTTCCTCCGGGTGGTCCGGTTTCCTCCCACAGTCCAAAGATGTTCAGGTTATGTGGACTGGCAGTGACAAATTGCCCCTCGTGTCCGAAGATGTGTAGGTTAGGTGCACCTTGGTAGGGTGCTCAGAGGGTCAGTGCAGGCTCAATGGCCTTCTCTACAAAGGATTCTATGCAAATCAGCAAACTGACAAAAGAAACCTCTGGCCGTGACATTTATAAAGTTGAGGAGTATCATTTTCAGAAGTTTGAGAGATTACACTTTGTCACTGGATTTTGCTTTAAAAATGCACATTAATTTATACTTCCTGGTTTCCTCTAGTTAAAGAACAAATTCCTTTCTCTGTTGAGATACCAGAAAAAGGACCATACATAGACACCAGAATAGAGCAAGCTTCTTCGACACATTACATTAGCTGGAGCTCCACAAGATGCTTACCGAGAACAGCAAAGCTGAACTCCACTAACCATAAATTTCAAAGATTTGATATGGAGTTTAATCTCAATGGGAGAAATGATTGTTGGCCTCAGGACTTGGGGTTTAAAAAGTTGTCAAATTCAATAATCAGAATATTTAACTTGAGGGGTAGTCAATTAAACCAATTGTTGCCTTCCAACAACAGGGTCTAGTGATTCGAATGGAGTTCTTTGCTGGTCAACCCAAGAGGAAAGCATCAACTTCCCAAATCCCACCTGTATCTTGCAATTAGATTTTGCAATTAGATTTTACTTGATTCGGTTCCAAATTATTTTACAAGTCGAATACAAGGCAGATGTGAGGCAACCTACTCTCGCACATTTTTTTGCCATCCCTTAGCCAGCAATCTTTGGACAAGTGAATATTTATTGCCTTAAATCAGGAAGCACAATTCCCAATGTTAATACACCACCGAGACAACTGCTCAGCCCTGGAAATTTCCATTTCATGTTTCTCCCTATTCATAAATCTCAAGGTGAAGAGAAATCTGGATGTCCTGAAGTGATCAGGGCTTCCTGTGCAGCATGAAACATTTGTGCCTGAATGGATGTTGAGTTACTCCCCATCACCAGTGCCGAAAAAACTTGTACAAAGAATCAGACATCCCGAATTATGCTGCACCCAGTGCTGAGGATCCGGGTTCAATCCCGACCCGTGTGTCGAGTTTGCACATTCTCCCCCGTGTCCACGTGGGTCTCATCCACCATAACCCAAAGATGCGCAGTGTAGATGGATTGGCCACACTAAAAATTGCTCCTTAAATTGGGGGGGGAAAAGAGACTTGGGTACTAAATGGGAGTACCACACTCTTGGGATTGTATACAAAAATAAAGTCTAGTAACAAAATCTACTCCATGGTTCAAAGACTGTTTCAAACTCCCAAGTAATCAAAAGCAACTCCTTGAACAGGAGGAGGAGACTCGTGGTACTCACAGGACTGGAAATCCCAAGACCCAGGGAATGTTCAAATCCCACCACAACAGATGGTGAAGTTTCAAGTCCAATGATGGCCATGAAGACCATTCTTGGAAAAATCCATCTGGTTCACTGATGTCCCCTTTAGGGAAGGTAATCTGCCGTCCTTACTCGGTCTGGCCGACACGCGACTCCAGACCCACAGCAATGCCCTCTGAAGGAGCAAACCTCAGTTGAGGGGCAATAAATCTGGCCCAGCCATGCTGCCCACACCCCAAGAATTTCAAACTAGTACCAAGTGATCAAACCAGTCAGCACGCAAGAGTGTGTTTTTTTACCTTGGCTGTAGTATAATCCACTACCTTCTTAGTAGTCAAGTCACATTTGTTTCCTACTAGTAATTTGTTCACATTGTCACTGGCATAGCGAGCTATTTCCTCCAGCCACTGCTTAACATTAGTGAAGGAATCCTGTAAAGAGAGAGCAAATTGCTTAAGATGCATTAATCACAACAGTAACTGGAGTGCAAGCAGCTTGTTAACAGTCAGGATGCTAGCAGGTTGTATCCAGATGGTTTTATCAGAAGGCAATGTTGGCATTAGCCTCAATCTCAGCACTCACC
Source organism: Scyliorhinus canicula (assembly GCF_902713615.1). Lineage (NCBI taxonomy): Eukaryota > Metazoa > Chordata > Chondrichthyes > Carcharhiniformes > Scyliorhinidae > Scyliorhinus > Scyliorhinus canicula. Next base: position 4,516,657 of record NC_052172.1, on the reverse strand, counting down.
AGACCAGTAGATTCACAAATTACAAAACTTCATTTCTCTTTGAAAAGGAGAAGCCAAGGGGCTGCCAGATAGGAGGCCTTGGGAATAAGTATGTGCTCTATTTCAAGAAGGAATTAGATAGAGCTCTTGGGCTAAAGGGTTCTAGGGATATTAGGGGGTGGGGGCAGGATCAGGGTATTGAACTTGGATGATCAGCCATGATTATAATGAATGGCAGAGCAGGCTTCCTCCTGCTTCTATTTTCTATGTAGAAACATGTGGAGCAAGAGCATAACTGTACAGAGATCTCATTACAGAGAAATCATGGGAAACTCGTCCAGCACGGATTTATTTAAAGACAAAAACATACAGAAGGAAAAGAGGGCAATGCCAATTGTGGAGAGAAGAGAATAAAAGTTCAAGTGGAGCATAAAAACCAACACTGGCATGACAGCCAGTCTCCTACTGAAACCAAAATTGGATACGACTACATTATCTTACCTCCCTTTTGCCAGATAAGCAACCATTTATATTACACTTTCACCCCCACCCCCCAAAATGCAGGCCACAATGCCAACCCTACCTGATCTGTAACGTCATACACAATAATAATCCCGTGCGCTCCTCTGTAGTAACTGGAAGTGATGGTCCGGAATCGCTCCTGTCCTGCTGTATCCCACTGGGAAGAGAGACAGCACACGTTAAAACATCAATGCTGCAGCTACACAACCTCCCAAACTAAAACCAGATGGACAGCACTGTGAATTGAACAGGCGGCCATGGGAAAAATGATTTCAGTACATCAGCACAGAACAGGCCCTTCGGCCCACGATGTTGTGCTGAACCTTTGTCCTAGATTATTCATAGAATTTACAGTGGAGGCCATTCAGCCCATCGAGTCTGCACCGGCTCTTGGAAAGGAGCACCCTACCCAAGGTCAACACCTCCACCCTATCCCCATAACCCAGTAACCCCACCCAACACTAAGGGCAATTTTGGACACCAAGGGCAATTTATCATGGCCAATCCACCTAACCTGCACATCTTTGGACTGGGAGGAAACCAAAGCACCCGGAGGAAATCCACGCAGACATGGGGAGAACGTGCAGACTCCACACAGACAGCAACCCAAGCCAGAATCGAGCCTGGGACCCTGGAGCTGTGAAGCAACTGTGCTATCCACAATGCTAACGCGCTGCCCTGAAGAACAAATCTTTTCTACCGTAATCCATGGACCTATCCAATAGCCGCTTGAAGGTCCCTAATGTTTCCGACTCAACTACTTCCACAGGCAGTGCATTCCATGCCCCCACTACTCTCTGGGTAAAGAACCTACCTCTGACATCCCCCCTATATCTTCCACCATTCACCTTAAATTTATGTTCCCTTGTAATGGTTTGTTCCACCCGGGGAAAAAAAGTCTGACTGTCTACTCTATCTATTCACCTGATCATCTTATAAACCTCTGTCAAGTCGCCCCTCATTCTTCTCCGTTCTAATGAGAAAAGGCCTAGCACCCTCAACCTTTCCTCGTAAAATAAGCTTCAAGTCTAAACCCCCCCCAGACTTTACTGAACCATTCAACCCTTCCCAGTCAATATTATCTTCATCTTGAAGACTTCTTTATATGGCCTCTACCTTCAATCCCTAAAGCTCGGATTAGTAAATACCTTGTACACGAGTAGTCTACATCTGTCCAGAGCACATTACACATCAGGCCTGGCCTTCAAATCTTAGAAAGGAGTCATTTATAGCTGTAAACCCATTTAGCCCAAGACCATGTCAGTTCTATGCAGAGAAGTCCCATTCCCTGCTTTTACACCCCCACCTCAACCCTGCAAGTTTCATTTATCATCATCAACACTCCCACCACTCCTCAAAAGGCAGGTTTCCAGGTTACCACCCTCATTCATATTTCTGCTGTATCTCATACCCAAAACCTTAGTGCTCTCCTCCCCCCCTCCCCCCCCCTCAAGTCCTTGCATCATTGCCAATGGCCTGTGTATACTATATCCAGTCAATCTGTTATACCTTTCTCCCCCAATCTTCTTTGCTCCCAAGGAGAACCACCCCACCTTATCCAAACCGGACCTCGGCCCAGGAGCATCTCCCCAGCTCTCATCCTCTGAAGGGTCACCAAACAAGGTTCAGCTTCAGTCCAATCAAAATGTTACACAGGCTCAGTACAACTTCTCTGCTTTTGTACAAATATCTCAAGCCCAAGATCTCACTTTGCTAACAAATGTCCTGGCTGCTTCACTGATTGATGAATATGAACTCTGCCTCTTTCAGAACCATGCCACAAGTCTATATGGTCTCTCTTTTCACCCACTCTCCTCGATTACATCCATTTACCACCTCCCAGCACATCCTGTTTCACCCCTTGGAGAGCACCACTGTCCCACCCTCCAGCCTGAAAAGCCAACCATCACCACGACTCACTGCTTTGTCACTTAGCCAAGTGGCTACTGACCTACCTATTCCACAGGCCTCAATTAACCAACCTTTTGGACAACATCCACTGCATTCCAGTCAACAGACCTGTGCCAGCCATCCTCAACTCAAACCTCCCAAGTGCCAGCTAGTTATTTTTCTCTCCTGATTGAAGAGTTCAAAACCTTGCCGTACCCACCACAGACTAACTGGCCGAGGACTGTCCAACTCCTTTGAATACGCAGGTCAACATTTTCCACTCAAATCCTCCCTGGAACCCCAGATATGATCTGCCTTTTCGCCAACTTCACTCCCAATCCCAGGTTGTAAATCACCTGGATCCGACAACCTGTTTAGCTTGGAAGCATAACCAGTCTTTCTAGTGTATCCTTTTCAGTTTTACCTTATTTAATTACTTCAGGACCAATACTTGGCTTTATTTTTTTACCTGCAGATTTCATTTTTGACCCGAAACAGCCCTACCAAGATCACCTTGGGTGGATCAGCTTGCCTCTGTCTAGAGGTAATCAACCAGTTTAATACAATCGCAAGTCTAAGAGATGTCAAAGCAATTGAAGTAGTCTTTTTCTTCCTTGTAGCACAGCTTATGAAGTCAGGGCCACTTTGGATAGTAAACTCAACCCAATCCCGCAACACAAAGCTTCTCACCGAGGCAGTAACATCAAGCAGGCAAAAACCAGAGAAATGCATCCATCTCCAAGGAAAAATTCTATGCTTTCTCCGGAGAGAATCTATTTACTGACACTGTTAGAATAAACGTTTTCCGCAATGTCTCTGAACTCAAAAGGATGCTCAAGTACACTGATATTTTGGAAGGAGCCCCCCCCCCCCCCCCCCAAAAAGCTCCATTATTATGGACATCTATAGAAATGTACAGAAGTTTAAAAACTCGGCACCATTTTAAGTCTCTCCCTCCCCAGTTACTCATTTGATGCCCATGTCCCTGATGAAGGTCTGCCCACAGTAAAGACCCACTGGCCTCAGTCAGCAAGGACATTCCAATCAGAATAAAGAGGCCCCATTCTTCCCATCGTGCACCATCAGTATTTCAACAGCCACGCAAACTACTGTCCAGTGAGTGTTACCCAACAGTGAGTGGAGCGTTGCCCAACTCAAATGCAGGCCGAGTTAGCAACCCATCCACTAAACAGACAGATTAAGGACAGACATTCTGTCGCCTTGAGCCAAAGTGACCCCACCTACACTAGATCACCTGATCTGAAAGGCTTCAGAACTCAATCCCATGACTTGTTTCTTCAAGCTCCACGGAAGTTTTGAAGACTAAACCTGGCTCCAACAGATTCGGCCCAAACGCAAATTAAAGTGAATTCCAACATATGTAAAATGACATTTTCTTTTAAAAATTCACCACAGGAGGTAGACAGAATCGATATTCTGGACACTTACAATTTGTAGCTTAATGGTTTTACCCTCTAGTTCGATGGTTCGAATTTTGAAGTCGACACCAATGGTACTGATGTAGCTTTCTGTGTATGTATCATCCTGGGGGGAAAAAAAACCCAAACCTAGTGATGGAAAGAAAGTGCACAAACATCCAGCTGCCTGCTGCTTTCACTACCTGGTGGCAGATCAATGACAATCTTTGACAAGCTAGCGCACTGCTGGATAGTAATCTAAAGCTAGAAGCCTGGACAGAGATATCCGGAAATTATTGCTACCCAAATTAAATTTTGGGCCAATTAATAAAAATCAGTAATATGACCACAAAACGACTGGGAATCATCATAACAGCCACCTGTCTCACCCTGGCCTGCTCAGCGACAGGAGTCAGTTTTAAGGGTGAAATGGAGGGTGATAATTTGGTTCAGGGGTGATAAAGGAGATGGAAACCAAGCTGCTCTCAAAAACAAAATTTGCAATTTCACATCACTTCCAAAAAAGAATTTGGCACGAAACCCACCCAATCAGCCTCCTTCAGGCCAGATGGTGGTCAAAACCCACCCAGGCCCGACGGCGGTACAAACCCACCCAGTCAGCCTCCTCCAGGCCCGACTGGTGCTGACTAAAGACAGAACATCCAGAAAATTCAAGGGAAACAAAACAAAATAGCATTTCTCCCATTTCCTCCCACCATCAAGTAAACTTCTCAATTTAAGAAAATAGAGGATGAACGGATTTAGTGTTGTTCCAGCAGTAGTTTATAAGTCAGGACACAAGGAGATAGTTTGAAAACAATTATACTGCGAGTTTGAAAACAATTATACTGCGATTTAAGGGAGCAAATGTTCCCTGTGACCCCACCTCAAAAAGGCCGTTACCACCTCCCACCTGGTGGCAGTGAGAGATCACCATTTTTTATACCAAATAGGAGGGTTGTTGTAACTGGGAGGGGGAATGGACAGAATTATTTAGAGAACAAATCTCCACAAAAAAATACAAACTCAAGTTTGGAGATTCTATTTGCGGGGGAAATCACTCCAGAGAATGAGGACCTCCTCTACCACAAGAGCACATAGAACATATAATCTGTACAGTGCAGAAGGAGGCCATTCACCCCATCAAGTCTGCACCATCCCACTCAAGCCCTCATTTCCACTCCGAACCCAACTTATCATGGCCAACCCACCTGACCTGCAAGGACTTTGGGAGGAAACCGGAGCACCTGGACGAAACCCACGCAGACACAGGGAGAACGTGCAGACCCCGCACAGACAGTGACCCAGCGGGGAATCGAACCTGGGACCCTGGTGCTGTGAAGCCAAAATGCTGCCCCGAAATGGTCACGAATAGAGTCGCCTACTCAATGGGAAACTGTGGGAGGTTGTAAAGTTGCAGAATAAAATCCAGAGACCCAGGGCAATGCTCTGCGGACCCAGGTTAGAATCCACCATGGCAGGATTTTGAAGTCAATAAAAAATATGGAATCAAATTAATGACCAGCATTGCACCAATTGCAAAAAAACCATCAATAGAATCCCTACAGTGCAGAAGGGGGCCATTTTGCCCATAGAGTCTGTACTGACCCAGAATACCCTATCTCTGCACTCCCCCACCCACCTCCACAGACAGTCACCCCAAGGCCTAGGTCCCTGGTACTGAGGCAGCCGTGTTACACCCACCCTTAGCTGGTCTAGCCTACATGTGACTCCAGACCCACAGTGATGTGGCTGACCATCTGAAATGGTGATTTGGGAAGGAAACCAAACGATGCTGGGAAATCCCAACCAGACAGCATCTGCAGAGAGGTTAACGTTGAGTGGCTTGATGACTTGTATGTTAGGGACTGGAATCATCAACTTCCCATAGACAGCAAGTTACTGCAGGGGGAATTTGAGACAGACAGCAGAGTCTCTCCCCTATCCCCCAGTTCTGTAAACCCTTCCTTGGGCCGGTCCACCTTGGACCCAACCCTTTGATCACCCCAATTGTCACACCTCTAGCTTCCTATTCTTATTTGATGTCTCTTGGTGTGTATATAATGTTAAAGGTGACATACAGGCCCAAGTCACTGTTATAGATGGCCATCGAAAGAACAATCCCTCAGGTGCATTAATTCAAGCGCAGCAACTTCCAAATTGTCAGTCCAACAACTCCATCAAATATTCAACAGCAGAGGGAATTGGGAGCAACAGTTTCTGCTTTAGTTGCGTCAGCATTATTCTGCCAACATTTAGCACTAAATAAACCAGCCTGCTGAGATGGTAGTCAATTATCTGGAGATGGGGCTTATGAGCATTTCCTTTGCCAGCTTGTTCCATTGTGGGGATCGTCCTTGGGCGAGGCAGTGGTGTTGGTTGCTGGATTAGTAATCCAGAGACCCAGGAGAACGCTCCGCCCCAACAAGTTCAAGGGCATTAAATGCTGACCTTACCCATGACACCCACATCCCCACGGATGATTAAAAGATTGATGAATGGCCACCTCAAATCGCTAACTTTTTAAAAACCATCTCAAGTAAAACATGGGGGAAAGTTACAGCCTTAATTTTACTTTCCAGCATTGGGAAATAGCACAAATAAAGATTACACACAGGAAACTTACAGCAAACCGGAGGAGCAGACAAGACTTTCCAACACCAGAGTCACCAATGAGGAGCAGCTTGAACAAGTAGTCACTGGATAAGAAAGAAAGAGAAATGGTTATAGATAAAGCAACTCTGCCAGTACATTTGTGCCCCTTCCCCACTACCCAAGTGATGTTCTCCATGTGGAACTGCTTTAGCACACCCTTAACATTGACAAGGTTTAGCAAAGCTTGCACTGGGTGAGAATCACAAGTCTAACTTGTATATTCAATGACCCAGTTTCTGGAAACAGGAATCGAATCAGCAGGTCCCACATGCACTCTCCCTCGATACCCAGTTTCTCATTTCAATGCAGACTGGGTACCTGCCCCACAGCCACCAGGTCCCACCCAGCAATGAGACCCAAGTGATCATCCTTCACGTCACCAGGTTTTGCCGTTTGGGGAACATTCTGTACAACACTTCTGAAAGACAGTTTGTTGGCGGAAGCAGCAGCTCCCTCAGTGAGGGGACGGTGGGGACTGGATTCCTAATCCCGAGACCCAGCCTCATGCTCTGGGGGACCTGGGGCCATGGTAGATGGCGAAATTTGAATTCAAAAAATCTGTGAGAAAATTCTAAAGATCATGAAAGCAACAGTAAAAATCCATCCGGTTTCCCAATGCCCTTTAGGGAAGGAAATCTGCCGTCCTTGCCCGGTCTGACCTACGCGACTCCAGACCCACAGAAATGTGATTGACTTTTGACTGTCCCTGTGAAATGGTCCAACAAGTCACCAAGAGTAATTAGGGATGGGCAATTAATGCCAGCCCAGCTAGTGACACCCCATCCCGGGAAAGATTAAACATTCAGCACAGGCCAAACAGTGCGATGCTCAACAGGGGCCAGAGATGTTTGGCTCTTCAGCTCTTGAAAGATGTAACCTGGCAGTGCATCATTGCAATAGAGTGGGAACAATCAGGTTAATCATGCAGTTTTGAAGAACAAAATGGCAGGTGGAGGGAACACATTGGAAGGGGTCATGACTGATATCCTCTATGCCACAAGCTTTGTGTGGCAAGGGTTTGCACCTTTTACCATTCTTCCAAGCAGAGAGTTTCAGACCCTGATGGGGTTAGGACCACTCTCTAGGCCAATCTTTCCTCTTCAACAAGTTAAGAGAATTTGAAAAGGAAGCCACTTTCCAAGAAGGAGGAAACAAGTGGAGACTTGGGAGGAATATAGTTGCTGGCTACACAGATTTGAAGTTGGGGCAATTTACAAAGAGTGATCAATGAGGGAAGAACTGAAGTACAAGTAGTAGTAATGCTAAACCTGTACGAGGGTGCACCGAGTGAGAATCACAAATCTAACTTGTATATTCCAGTTTCCGGAAACATGAATTCCAAAGATTAACAGTCCAAGAAAAATCTCCGACACCCTTTCAAAAGAAAAAAAAAGGGTGCCCCTTAGTACTCCTTCCCTTCCTAGGAAAAGCATCATTCCCTCACAGGGCAAGCATTCACCATGTCAAATGTTTCAAGATCACCTCTGAAACTGGAGATTCTGTCTGCAATTATACACTGCATCTGGCTTGGCCCAGTAGAGAATCTATGGATCAGTACTCCCAAGGTCCCTCTACACTATGTCCTAACATTTCTGCATATTCTTTTTCTCCCCCCTCTTGCCCATTCTTCTACCCACCTGAGCAGTCAGTCCATTGATATTTTCTGGAAGTCTACAGCTTCCTTGCAGTAATTCACACCTACCTTTAGCTGTCTTATCTGCAGTGTGGAGACATGCAGATCATCAAGAATCATGTCCATATCACTCACCTCACTATTGTACTAGCACAACCAAGGGGTGGCACTGCAGCCTCAACTCCAGGGACCCAGGTTTAATTCCAGCCTCTAGTCACTGGAGTTTGCACATTCTCCCAGTGCCTGCGTGGGTTTCATCCCAGTCCAAAGATGTGTGCAGATTAGGCGGATTGCCCGGGCTAAATTACCCCTTAAGTGTCCAAAAGGTTACAGGAATAGGGTGGAAGCTTGGGGAGGGGGGGTACTCTTTCCAAGGGCTGCTGCAGACTCAATGGGCTGAATGGCCTCCTTCTGCACTGTTAAATTCCAAGTTGTCAGTTGATTATGCCAAGGAGGGCATCACCTGCCTGATGAACAAGGTGGTTCTCTCAAAGCTTACATACATTTCCAGCCAACATTAGAACAGGATGTTCACTGCACAATGAGAACAGTGCACCTTCACACGTGTAGTCATGGGCCCCTCAAGAGATGAAAGGCATTTATTTGGGTGTTTTGAGAGAGCTTGGTAGACCATTCTCTTCTCTCTCTCTCCCCTTTCTTCCCCCCCCCCCCCCCCCCCCAAAAAGATAGCCCACTTGCCGCAGTTCCAATTAATGAGTAAACGAAGGAGCAAGTTCTCACTGTGTGCATAGGTCAAATCCATTTTGCAAATCCAGGTCAGACAAAAGACAAATTCCAAGTGTAGTTGCACACTGATACCGAGTGCCAATCCAGGCACATGGCTTATTGATGAAGGCCACCAGGCTGAAACATTTATCCATTATCTTCAGTTGCTGCCTGGCCACCTCTCCAGTACCAGAAACAAGATTATGGATCTGCAAAGAGAATGGACCAACTTACACCTCCCTCCCCCCACCCCACAGTCAGGGAAGACATCTTCAGTAACCAAATATCATCCAATTCTATTGGCAAATGCAACTCGTGTAAAATGTGTTAGTGTTGTTAGTTTAGGGATGGCCCCACAGCCATTACCTTTCTGACCAGCAGTCGTTGGAATCTAACTAGTGACAATCAAGCAGTGTTGAACTTGTACAACTGCTGTCATAGAATCAGAGGGAGGCCATTTGGCCCATCAAGTCTGCACTGACCCACCAAAAGAGCACTCTACCCAGGCCCACTCCCGTGCCTTAATCCCGCAAACCCATAACCCCATCTAACCAGCACATCCCTGGACAGGAGGAGCAATTGATCATGGCCAATCCACCCAACTTGTACATCTTTGTGGACAGTGGGGGGAAACTGGGAACACCCAGAGGAAATCCATGCAGACATGGGGAGAACGTGAATAGTGGTATTATCACTAGAATACTAAACCAGAGCAATGCTCTGGAGACCCAGGTTCCAATCCCACCACTGCAGGTGGTGAAATTTGAATAAATATCTGGAGTTAAAGTCTAAAGATGACCGTGAAACCATTGCTGATTAACTATGTCCTTTAGGGAAGGAAATCTGCCGTTCTTGCATGTGACTGGTCTTACTGGCCTACATGTGATTCCAGACCCTCAGTAATGTGATTGAATCTCAACTGCCCCTTCAAGGGCAATAAATGCTGGCACAGCCAGCGATGCCCACATCCCCATGAAATAAAAGTCCAATAGCTGATGCCATCACAGAATAGTTACATTGCGGAGCAGAAGGAGACCATTTGGCCCATCCCATTTGTACCAGTTCAATGAATAATTTGCCCGGTACCATTCGCCTTAATTGACCCGATTTCCACATTCCAAATCCATGTCACCATTGCTTTGGTTGCCAATTGCACCTCGCCCTGCTGTCCAACTACACAATCATTCCCCATCTCTCTATTCGATGGGAGGCGGTTTCCTATCTTGATAACTGAAGTTCCTCATTCCTGCCTTTCCCATCTGCAGTTCCTCATTCCTGCCTTCCCCATCTTCATAACCAAAGTTCCTCATTCCTGGAACAGCTCATTAATCTTTCTGCACTCTCGCCAATGCCGACACCTTTCCTAAACACGGAGCCCTGCACAAAAATTTCCTTCGTGCTCAAAACACGTCCCAAGTTACCGAAACAGGTCATTCAGCCAATTTCACATCCAGGTTGCCATGGCCCCTTTTATTCAGTGGGAGATCATTTTGCCAAGTCTGCTGTGTAGAACTGCAAGTGGCATTGAGGAACCTGTGCTCCATGTTGAACTCCCACTTGGAGGATGGGCATGAGACCGACCATCACCAAGAGCACCGTGCCTTACCAGACCCCAAAAGGACAAACACCAAAAGGGACATAGCTGCTAGACTGTGGCAACTGGGGAGGGAACGGAGGAAAAAAACGACTCACCCTCACCAAAATCAACCAGCTGCTGGTGTATCTGCCCATGACAGCAGTGACCACCTCAGCCCAGGTCCCATCTGCACACTGATCCCCTCCATTGTATTGTGGGGCTACCACTGCGCTAAGTGGGATTATAACCGTTCTAGCATAAGACTTGTACAGTGAAATTTTATTTCAACCACATCGGTGACCTTTTGGGTCAGGCTCTCACCATCAAGCCCAAGAGATCGACCATGGCTCAGTGTGAAATATGCGTAAACCTGCTGAAGCTACAACATGGGGCTGCTCATGCTGGACGACGTGACAGAGCCAAGAAATCCCACACCCAACAGCATACAGGATAGTGCAATGGTTGTATCTCTAACAAAGCTGTTCTAAACTACACTGGTATCTACCCAACAATGTTTCCAAACTATATTGCATCCACAATTACTGGGCCAATTACTGCCCCAGTCTACTCAGTGCCACATGGTCATTAGGGTGAAGTGGGATTTGCCTGTAACTGCAGATAATGTTCAGCACTATTTTGCAACTCTGAAGCAGCCTACACCCATAGGCAACAAGACCTGGCAAGTGGAAAGTGTCAGGCAAAGCTAATCTCTAACAAGTCAATTTAATCATCACCCCTTCGTGTCACTGAATGCCTCATTAACAAATGGGGCAATGACTGAACCAGCCATACAGATACCCTGGCTGCAAGCAGGTCAGAAGCTGGAAGCGAGCAGCCCAGAGACGTCTCAAAGCCTGCCCTACAAGGAACCCCTCTGCCACAAATGTGACACCATTCAGGTCAAAGCAGCCCATCCACCACCTTAAAAATTCACTTCCTCCACCATGGATGCATAGTGGCAAGATTCCAGACTTGGGAGTTTGCATGTTCTCTGCCTGCATGGACCCGCCTTCTGTGGAGTTTGCATGTTCTTCCTGTGTCTGTGTGGGTTTTCTCTGGGTGCTCTGGTTTGCCCCCACAGTCCAAAGATGTGCGGGTTAGGTGGATTGGCCAGGGCAAATTGCCCCTTGGTGTCCAAACGACAGACGTTAAATGCACCAGTCTTAAACTTCTGCCTCTCTCCTCCAAGGGAGCAACATTCACTTTAGCTACTCTTCCCAAGAGTAATTAGAAGCTTTTGCTTCAAGTTAGTTTTCTTCCACAATTTACCTTTGCTCAAGTTTCCCCAGTTGTCCTGCCTGCTACTGGCCTTTGCATTGTGGGATGTCATGGTGTCACACCCAGGAAGGTGCCCTACCCCAGTTGAGCAAAGGCCAATTGGGTGTTCAACTGCAACAAATTTGTAAATCAAGTATCAGCAACACTAAGGGGTCAAATGTCACCCTGCATAATCAGAACTCCACCCAGTCTGGCTCAGGAGGAAGATCAGTCTAACCACGTCCATTCAATATTACTGCAACTTGGGATATCCCACCATGCGCCTCTTACTGATACAAATTTCAATAATCTCACTGCACCATCCTCTTTGTTCAATCTTCAGGTCAACTTGTACACAATTGCATAACCAAAATAAGATGCACAATATGGCATCTGTGCCAGGCTGTATTCACAGCCAGAGGCCGAACTTGCTACAGTCAAATGTAATGTTAACCAAGGTGTTCAGTTTACCCACAAGATTCGTAGCTAGCATTCTACTCGTATGCATCGAGTAACCTCATACATCCAAAGGTGTTCTGGAAATAGATGCCATGGTTCACCAAGCAGCTGGCAGCTTCCAGGGACACGATAACCATCTTGTGCTGGTGGTTAAGATTTTGACAGTGACACTCCTGCCAGAGACTTGGGCTGCCGGTGATAGAATGCTGTAGACTGGCACATTCCAAGGTCCAGGACAAGTGTTTGGGCAGCAAGGGCTCAAAGGGGAAAGGCCACTAAAGGTCCATTGCTGTATTTTGGTCATGAATTAATGCCCCAAAGTAATCTAGTTAGGGACCAAAATACTTACTGAACAAATAAAGCCACAAGACTCCACCCATTTGGAATTTATCCCTTCGGGAAATTATAGACTTCCCGACAGTGCAGAAGGCCATTCGGTCCATTGAGAATGTACCGACCCTCTAATGAGCATCCCCACCTGAGCCTATCCCCATACCTTTTGCACAGGATTTTCTTTGCACATCTTTGGACAGTGGGAGGAAACCAGAGCACCTGGAGAAAGCCTACACAGTCACAGAACGTACAAACCCCACAGTCACCAGAGGCTGGAATTGAACCTGGGTCCCTAGTACTGTGGGGCAGCAGCACTAACCACTGCACTATCCAAATATGAGGCATAGGTGAACAGGTAAACTTATGGTTAGACACCTACACAATGACAAATGTGACCAAACCAGATTCCATAGATTCCTCAAACAACCCACACTTTTCACAGAGTCAAACAACCTGACTGAAACAAGGATTTCCAATCTCCACATTTGAAGATTTTGCCTTGGAATTCTCTTTAAAAAGGCACCCCCTCCCCCCAGCTTCTGCTGCCTGACCCACCTCAGGGTTTTAATCTAGACTTTTCCCCTGGAGGATGTGTTAAGTATCCTCAAGATTCATCTGCCAAGCACAATTTCAGATCGGTGGCTACGCCAAGCAGAATAACACTAACAGGTGTACCTTTGCCCCAAAGACCTATAGCACAAGCCATTGGAGCACATGGGCAGCACTGTTGCAGTGGTTAGCACTGTTGCTTCACCGCACCAGGGACCTGGGTTCAATTCCCAGCTTGGGTCATCTGTGTGGAGTCTGCATGTTCTCCCTTTGTCTGTGGGGGTTTCCTCCAAGCTCCAGTTTCCTCCCACAAGTCCCGAAAGACGGGCTGTTAGGTGAATTGGACATTCTGAACTCTCCCTCAGTGTACCCGAACAGGTGCTGGAATGTGGCGACTAGGGGCACAGTAACTTCATTGCAGTGTTAATGCAAACGTACTTGTGACAATAATAAATATATATAGCACACAAGTCTCCAACCTCTAGCTGCCATCATATGCCTAATTTGGTTCGAATCCACTTTACTGGAGCCTGCATCTCTGCCCCTTTCTCAATTGGGTCTATTCCCATCCCTTACCTGGAACCTTTTGTTGGGGGGGGGAATCTTCTGGTCTCTGTGCCTTGCACTCTGGGACACCTGCACCACAAACAGCAGTCAGAAGAAGGTTGCTGCGACCATTTTTCCCTTCTACGATGGTGTGCAAGATCAGCCCCTGGTCTGAAGAAGCATTAAAAACCTGGAATCATGCACATGTGCCAGCTCGGAAATGGCTACATGTGCAGGACCTGGGGTGCGTCAGACAGAGTTCAATGGAGCTTCAGAGTGCAGGGCAGCACGGTAGCATAGTGGTTAGCATAAATGCTTCACAGCTCCAGGGTCCCCCAGGTTCGATTCCCGGCTGGGTCACTGTCTGTGCGGAGTCTGCACGTCCTCCCCGTGTATGCGTGGGTTTCCTCCGGGTGCTCCGGTTTCCTCCCATAGTCCAAAGATGTGCGGGGTAGGTGGATTGGCCATGCTAAATTGCCTGTAGTGTTCCAAAAAAGTAAGGTTTGGGGGGGGGGGGGGGGGGGGGGGTTGTTCGGTTACGGGTATAGGGTGGATACGTGGGTTTGAGTAGGGTGATCATTGCTCGGCACAACATCGAGGGCCGAAGGGCCTGTTCTGTGCTGTTCTATACAAGAGTTACAGAGGCACCTTGGTGTCCATGCGCTATTTTTGCGCTTTCAGTAATGCCCAGTTTTAATTATGTACAGCACAAATTTGAAAAATAATTCTCACCATCACTGGGGAAATCTGGGTGTACAAAATGGCTGTTGCATACATTAGTCATTGCAAAGGGGAGTTTGTGTGTAAAGGGACACTGGAGACAAAGAGCTCCAGTTTCCTCTGGTGTAAAGTTACATAACGAAACAGGGCAAACAAATGCCTTTGTTCTCACAAGCTTGTCCATTTTACCAAATTGAGGAAGCCGGGGAAAGAAATTTGAAGTCACGGCTGTCTTGAGCAGTTAGTGGCAGCTTCAGACGATGGCAGTGTAACATGATGGCTGCCAGTGAGTAAAGTCAGCGTGTGAATTTCAAACCCCCAAGAGCTTGATTTTTAATTCATGAAGGACACAAGGATAAGCCAAGCGTCAATGAAGGGTCAGGTCGAACCTTGTTTCTATTCATGAGCAGATTCTGTAGCTCACTGTGCATCTTTTCACAGCAACTTCATTTGAAGCCTACTTGTGAACAATAAGCGATTTTCATTCATCTTTCACACAGTTTATGGGATGTAATATTGTGCCTCATTACATCCCATACAGCTCGGGGGGGGGGGGGGGGGGGGAGAGGGGGGGGGGGGGGGGGAGGGAAAGAGGGAGAATACTCAAATCTGCAGCATTGCCTGCAAAGGATGACAGCCCAAAAGTTACATTAAAAAAAAGGTGAGCCAATAGAATGAGTTCACATGTCCACAGTTTCAGAAAGGAACAATTGTAGGAAAGTTTTAGAACACCCAATTCTTCTTTTTCCAATTAAGGGGCAATTTAGCATGGTCAATCCACCTACCCTGCACATCTTCAGGTTGTGGTGGGTGAGGCACAGGGAGAATGTGCAAACTCCGCACAGTGACCCTGGGATCGAACACAGATCCTCAGTGAAGTGATGCAGCAGTGCTAACCACTGCACCACTCAATTGCAGGCAAAGGCCCTTGTCCACCAGAGTCAAAGGTCTCCGAACAGCAGACAGCCTCCTTGACCCCCATGTGGCTTATTCCAACTCCACCTGACCTACACCCGGAAGAGGCTGGGACCTTGGTTTTGGACGAGTCGGTGTAGTCTAGCAGCCAGCTTGGCCAATGGCATTGATCGGTTCTTAAAACATAAACTAGTCATCTTCAACAACTGAAGATCCCAAGAAGCAGCCAATTGGAAATGTGACCAACCAGGATTAATGGCAAATGGCCCACACTTCAGGCATTTCTATTACCCTCTGCCACTCAATATGCTCCAAATGAAACTATGAAACTATGAAACCCTGGGGCAGCAGGGTAGCATGGTGGTTAGCATAAATGCTTCACAGCTCCAGGGTCCCAGGTTCGATTCCCGGCTGGGTCACTGTCTGTGTGGAGTCTGCACGTCCTCCCCCTGTGTGCGTGGGTTTCCTCCGGGTGCTCCGGTTTCCTCCCACAGTCCAAAGATGTGCGGGTTAGGTGGATTGGCTATGCTAAATTGCCCGTAGTGTCCTAATAAAAGTAAGGTTAAGGGGGGGGGTTGTTGGGTTACGGGTATAGGGTGGATACGTGGGTTTGAGTAGGGTGATCATGGCTCGGCACAACATTGAGGGCCGAAGGGCCTGTTCTGTGCTGTACTGTTCTATGTTCTATGTTCTAATATTGATCTGGGAACTAGTTTATTGAATCTGGTTTGATTTTAGGGAATCACAGGGTTAAAACACAAAATATTTTTAAATATTGATTATTTCAAATTGCTTCAGGGCCTTGCTTCCCCCATTGTTAAATCCCCATTTCCTAGAACACTGTATTGAACAGTCCCATTCACCCCCCCCCCCCCCCGCACAGTCCTCTTCACTCCCCCCACTGTACTGTCAGCGTAACATGCAACTGAGCCCCATCCAGATTTTCAGTTTCTCCAGGGGCTGAGCAAGACTTTCATTTATATAGCAGCTTTCACATTCACAGCCAGTCTCCCAAAGCAGTAGCGAGGCACTGCTGCATTGCAAGAAACAGCAAGCTCAATGTTCTCCTCCTTTCCAAACCCCATTTCTGTAATCCCTCAAACCCGACAACTCTCAGGCCTATTTTCCAGTACCAGAATCCTTTTTCACCACCCTATTAACACAAGAACACAAGAACTAGGAGCAGGAGTAGGCCATCTGGCCCCTCGAGCCTGCTCCACCATTCAATGAGATCATGGCTGATCTTTTGTGGACTCAGCTCCACTTTCCGGCCCAAACACCATAACCCTTAATTCTTCAAAAAACTATCTTTACCTTAAAAACATGTAATGAAGGAGCCTCAACTACTTCACTGGGCAAGGAATTCCATAGATTCACAACCCTTTGGGTGAAGAAGTTCCTCCTAAACTCAGTCCTAAATCTACTTCCCCTTATTTTGAGGCTATGTCCCCTAGTTCTGCTGTCACCCGCCAGTGGAAACAACCTGCCCGCATCTATCCTATCTATTCCCTTCATAATTTTAAATGTTTCTATAAGATCCCCCCTCATCCTTCTAAATTCCAACAAGTACAGTCCCAGTCTACTCAACCTCTCCTTGTAATCCAACCCCTTCAGCTCTGGGATTAACCTAGTGAATCTCCTCTGCACACCCTCCAGCGCCAGTACGTCCTTTCTCAAGTGAGGAGACCAAAACTGAACACAATACTCCAGGTGTGGCCTCACTAACACCTTATACAATTGCAACATAACCTCCCTAGTCTTAAACTCCATCCCTCTAGCAATGAAGGACAAAATTCCATTTGCCTTCTTAATCACCTGTTGCACATGTAAACCAACCTTCTGTGACTCATGCACTAGCACACCCAAGTCTCACTGCACAGCGGCATGCTTTAATATTTTATCGTTTAAATAATAATCCCGTTTGCTGTTATTCCTACCAAAATGGATAACCTCACATTTGTCAACATTGTATTCCATCTGCCAGACCAGAGCCCATTCACTTAACCTATCCAAATCCCTCTGCAGACTTCCAGTATCCTCTGCACTTTTCGCTTTACCACTCATCTTAGTGTCATCTGCAAACTTGGACACATTGCCCTTGGTCCCCAACTCCAAATCATCTATGTAAATTGTGAACAATTGTGGGCCCAACACGGATCCCTGAGGGACACCACTAGCTACTGATTGCCAACCAGAGAAACACCCATTAATCCCCACTCTTTGCTTTCTATTAATTAACCAATCCTCTATCCATGCTACTACTTTACCCTTAATGCCATGCATCTTTATCTTATGCAGCAACCTTGTGTGGCACCTTGTCAAAGGCTTTCTGGAAATCCAGATATACCACATCCATCGGCTCCCCGTTATCTACTGCACTGGTAATGCCCTCAAAAAATTCCACAAAATTAGTTAGGCATGACCTGCCCTTTATGAACCCATGCTGCGTCTGCCCAATGGGACAGTTTCTAGCCAGATGCCTCGCAATTTCTTCCTTGATGATAGATTCCAGCATCTTCCCTACTACCTGACCTTCTGGCTTCATAGAACATAGAACAGTACAGCACAGAACAGGCCCTTCGGCCCTCGATGTTGTGCCGAGCCATGATCACCCTACTCAAACCCACGTATCCACCTTATAACCATAACCCAACAACCCCCCACCCCTTAACCTTACTTTTCTTAGGACACTACGGGCAATTTAGCATGGCCAATCCACCTAACCCACACATCTTTGGTCTGTGGGAGGAAACCGGAGCACCCGGAGGAAACCCACGCACACACGGGGAGGACGTGCAGACTCTGCACAGACAGTGACCCAGCCGGGATGCTTCAGAGATCTATTTACAAACACACCACAGTCCCTTTGTTCCTCAGAACTTCCCAGTGTCAGACCATTCATTTAATGGTTCCTGGTCACCTCACTTTTGTATTTTCAGTACTCCCACTGCCCCAAACCCGCTCTTCCCCCACCCCCCTCTGCCCAGGTATGGGCTTAAATTGGGTGCTCTTTCCAAGGGCCAGGGCAGACTCGATGGGCCAAATAGCATCCTCCTGCACTGTAAATTCTAGGATTCTGTAAATTCTAGGATTCTATGAACAAGAACAAGTCACATTACTCAGCACATCAACTCAACTCTGAAGCATTGGCTGGTGTTGGGATTTGGCTCGAGGTCAGGATTATTCAACCTCAAACACTGCCTTCCTACACACAATGCAACAGACCTGCTACCCAATCATGTGATAGAGAGCATCCTTTCTGGCTGCATCGCAGCATGGTGTGGAAATTGCTCGGTCCAAGATCGCAGGAAAGCGCAAGAAACTGCAGAGTGTGGTGAACTCAGCCCAACGCATCGCACAAGCTTGCCATCCTCACATTGATTCTGTCTGCACCTCCCGCTGCCTCAGGAAGGCAAACAGCATTGTCAGAAACCTCTCCCACTCAGGCATTGCCATCTTCCAGAACAGAACAGAACAGGCCCTTCGGCCCTCGATGTTGTGCCGAGCCACGATCACCCTACTCAAACCCACGTATCCACCCTATACCCGTAACCCAACAACCCCCCCCTTAACGTTACTTTTTAGGGCACTACGGGCAATTTAGCATGGCCAATCCACATAACCCGCACATCTTTGGACTGTGGGAGGAAACCGGAGCACCCGGAGGAAACCCACGCACACACGGGGAGGACGTGCAGACTCCGCACAGACAATGACCCAGCCGGGAATCGAACCTGGGACCCTGAAGCTGTGAAGCATTTATGCTAACCACCATGCTACCGTGCACACCCTTCCATAAGGCAAATGGTACAGAAGTCTGAATACCCACACATCCAGACATAGGAACAGCTTCTTCCCCACAGCGGCAAGATTCCTCAACGACTCTCCCTTGGACTGATCTGTTCCCTGCAAGAACACTATTCACGATGCCCTATGCTGCTCTTGCTCAGGTATTTGCCATGTTTGGCCCCTTGTTCCCCACTAACCAATCACCATTTGTTGATGTACCATTTGTCAACGTTCTCTGTTGATTATTATTTTTGTCTACTGTGTACATTTCCTTGGCTGCAGAAAAACACTTTTCACTGTACTTGGTACATGTGACAATAAATCAAATGTGATGCTGTCCCATCAGCCTTTCAATATTCCCCACATCTGATAGAGAAATGTTCAAAGACGCCACAGTGATTTTTCACCAGGGCTGCAGTTCGATTCTCAATTCCCAGAGTCTCCAGGTCAATCTTGGGGGAGGGTTGGCAACTTTCAAATCATACTGCTCACGTTCACTCCCAGTCTGTGCTTGGTATTAAATTTCATAGAATTGGGAGCCAACAGCAGGCTCTGCCTCAAACCTGCATTTCTGGTTCTGGGTATTGCAAATCTCCATTAGTACCAAAGGTCAAACCTCCGACAACTAATCAAGTTGCGAATGTCTGTCCAGGTAAGCAGCTTTGGCTGTACTTTAGCATTTATTTACAAGCAATATACTGACAATAAATTAGGACTGCCGATTAAAAAGCATTCACTTAAATTCATCTCCCATAGAGCCAAAGATATCCACTAATGCAGTGTCTGGACGATTAACATTCCTATAATCCCTCTTTTCCCCCCCCCTCCCGTCTTCCCCCCCTCCACAGAGTGACCAAATGGAACTAACAATGGCCTATTTCAGTGCTGTGTACTCACGCATCTCAAGGAAGGCACTTCAAAGACACACTAAGGTTCAGGAAATGCAACTATACACGTCAATACCTGGGGAGACCCTTGCTCCAAAGGGACCTCCTGGGGGGGCCCCAAAAAGGGAGCACCAGGAGACCCAAGGACCAATCCCGTCTCCCACACACACCTGCCAAGGGTGGCTCATAAGCCACCCAAGGGCCCACAGAATCCATGACCAGTAACAGTTTTAGCAGGACAATCACACTTGTTAATGTTAATGATTGCCAAAGACTACTAATGAGTGATTGCCAAAGACTGTACTCAACAACAAACCTCCTCCCAACTCACTGCATTGTTCCTCTGGCTTCACTTCACTTCACTATTTACTCTTGGGGAGGAGTCAGTGCTCCTGATACAGTTTAGATTTACACAAGAGTCATTCAAAGCCATCAGTAATCCCTACAAGACACGTGCCCCTTGTTCTGGGGATAGAGGGTCAAGGCATCAATGAAATGAAATGAAAATCGCTTATTGTCACGAGTAGGCTTCAATGAAGTTACTGTGAAAAGCCCCTAGTCGCCACATTCCGGCACCTGTCCGGGGAAGGCTGATACGGGAATCGAACAGTGCTGCTGGCCTGCTTTAAAAGCCAGCGATTTAGCCCAATGAGCTAAATCAGCCCCTGTACAGATAATTTGTGCATTTAGACTAGTGTGGCACAAGTGAATGGTTTCACAATAGTGGTGGTTTCGTTGGCTCACCGAGTGTGAATAGCCAATGGTACAAAGTTCAATTTGACAAAGCAGAACCCAGGATCAGCAGAATGGCCGGGCCCGGGGGGGGGGGGGGGGGGAAAGAGAGCTCAGTCAGCCCTTCCTGCAGACTGCAGGTTTAAGTCACATGTACTTCCTTCCTGAATCTGCTCTGGCCGAGAATCACATTGTCATCGAGTTTAGCAGTCTCCCCAGGACTGTGAAGCTGGAATTTCTGCTCAGTATTTAGTGCCTCTTCCAAACACACTAAACAGAACCTTAATAATGCAAAAGTCACCCGAAAGGTTAAAATGAAAAGCAAACTATTTAGGAGTGGATGACAGTATGGAGAGGCCATTCAGTCTGTTAGCCAAAAAGGTTACACTCCCTGGTTGCACATCAATCACCTTCAGGTGCCTATCTACATGATCTCCACATCAACCATCCTTTCAGGCACCACCTTCCCCCCCCCCCCCCCCCCCCCCTTCCCCTAGGTGGAAGAATTGGGCAGGGGGGGGAGAAATTGCTAATTAAATTTAAATCCTCTGGTTTACGATCGGAGATATCTGTCCGTCCCACCCATTACACCCCCCCCCCCCCTGCCCCCACCCACCCCTCTCCTCTGTTCCAAACAGAACTAGCCCCATTTCCCCCTGCCCTTAAAATGTTCCATTCCTGGCAGCATTCACGAATTCTCTACCCTCTCCTGGTGGAGCATCCTCCTTCTACTGTGATGAGCAGTAGCTGATCTACAGCCAGTTCTAGCAGAACCGCCCTGCTCCAATATCCTATGCCTTGGGTTTACCTGGCCTACAGGTGTAATTCTGCTCTGCTTTAAGTGACACCGTGCATCAACTGACACATACAACACTGTCTCATTGAAATCAGTCAGCCTAATCTACTTCTGCAAAGCTACACAGTGAACTAAAGTTAACAGCACAGCACTATCTTAGCCCGATTATTGGCATATATACACTGGATCTTTCATTAAATAGCACAACAACATCTCAGAAATAATGACTCCTTCCGAGAAAATCCCAACATTGCTTCCCCCTTGCTGCCTGGTTCACTAAAAGTCAACAAATCAAAGGCCAGTTTGTCAGTTTCACTGGATGTATCAACCCATCCAGATGATTTAACAACAAAATTCAGGCTCAACTGCTTGACAGTTCATTGCCAGCATTGTGTCATACTCCCAGAAACAGAAATAGTTAAACATGTAAATCCAAAACTTTACCATTAGCGATGGAATTTAATTTAGATGTTTGCTTTTAAAGTTTTGGAATATGCAAATCTAAAACTTTACTAGCAGCAATAGAGTTCATCTAGAGGGCAACATTTGTCTAAACAATCCTGAGTGCGCCAAAAGCTACACGGACAACTAATTAGAGATTGTGAGGTTGAAGTGCGGCACACTTGTGGAACTAGTTACACGGAGCCCTGTTCTTTGCAGACATGTACACATCCACTAAACAGGTGACAGCCATTCACTGGTTCATTCCCCAGGGCAATGACCAGAGTCAACATGATTAGTTTGAATGTTTACAATCAGTAGATGTTCATAGATGGAGAAATTTCTCCCACATTCAAACCTTTTTTTAAATTAAAAAAAGGGTTGATATTTCAGCTTCCCCCTGCATTGCTCATAAGCCACTTAATTGTTGGAAACAGTGGCCAGGAGAACTCCCTGGTCCTCAAGAGGGTTTTTAATTTTTTTTTTTTATTTACATCCACCCAAACGGAGGGTGAGAGTTGGGGGGAGAAGAGTGGCAAATGGAAAGTACCGCATTGCGGCTATCCTTCAGTATGGAACATAGATGGTAGCGAAATCCTGCCCTCATCATATTCCCCCTAGTTATCCACATTTAAGCTGTTTTATTATGTCCTGTGCAAGGTTAATGCCTCAAAAAAAAAAAAAAAAATTACTCAAGCTGACTCAAGCCACCAGACCAGTTGCTCCATAATCATTAATCTCACCCGTGCTCTGCTCTATCCCACACCTCGCTGGTTGGGTCTTCCTAAACCCATCTCATTTCTACAGTTGTTCAGTCCAAAGGGGTCACATTCCACCATGAAACGTCAACTCTCTCCCCCGACACTTGCCAGAGTCCCATCATTTTTCACGACTAAAAACAATGACCTCCACTGCTGCATTCCAGAATGGACCATTTCATTTGCAAGCCTAAAAAACGGACCTTCCAGAACACAAATAGCTCCAACTGGGAGGAAGCTCGGATACCAACTCGAGTGATGAAAATTACAATTGTTAAATGACTCAGCCAAAATATTAGAACCAGAGTTAATGGAAATGTGGACATTAATAGCTGTAATGGAGTAATGGCTGAAAATTACCTAGAGTGTGCTGGAAAGATCCCCCCCCCCCCCCAGCCAGTATTACTGGAAAGAACGTTAAATAGCCAGTATTGTGGGAAAGAACCTTAAACAATCTGAAGAAATTCCCTGCAATCGGGCCCCAAAGGCAGCTCAGATACATGAAGATTTAATTTTTTTCCCCCCCGCTCCAGGTGGTGATTTCCAACCCATTACCTTGACCCCATGCAGACAAAACATCTGCCCACCCAAGGTGGAAAAGGCAGCCACATGAATGCCCTTAATGTTAGCAGTTAGGCTTCAGCTCCCGTTTGCCCACCTCTTCCCCAAGTCCAATACCCAAATCCACCTCCAGGCAGCAGAGGCATTCCAGCACTGTAACTCTTCCAAAGCACAGCAGGCCAGCGACCGTGCTTTGGATCTCTCTCTCTTGCGCCCCCCCCCCCCCCCCCCCCCAGTATCTGACAGCACATAAAATCAACTACTTTGGGACCCCTGCCCTGTGTAGAGGGCCCAGACAAAATAAAATCAAGGGAGCAATCAACAGTGGGTGATTCTGTGGGCCCCCAAGGTCCTCAAAAGCCAACTCCTGAAGTACCGGGGACTGGAGTCAATTACAATCACTGCTAACCTTTACTTTCATTAACCTTTGTTCCATAGCACTGAAAACCACCATCACACAAGAAAACAACAACCTGAGGAAGGAGCAAGCATGCCTTATGGCGTATAAACACGGGTTCAGTGTGAGTGTGTCAGGGAGGCCTACCTTGGGCAGATTTTTTTGTAATGGTTACACATATTGCAAGTGGTTTATATTCACACACCCTGAAGTTCATACACCTGCTGTAGACTTCACTGGCCAAAGGAATTGGGAAATTGCAATTATGGGAATGTCTTTTTTTAAATGGTTCTCAATGAATAAATCAGAACCCCAACCACCCTTCAGCAATGTGCAGTGTACACCGGCACTTGGGTGAGCTCAACACCAGGGCTGAAGGATACTGGAATAATTGGGAGTTGCTGCAGAGGTTTGACACTAACTGGGATATTTGCAATATTAAAGTCAATGAAATCCCATCACTAGTTAATGGGTAGCCAATCTGTACTTTGCGCTGAGCGCACACATTTAAACGAGTGAGAATTACATCGTTACTAAACTAGAGGAATATGCTCCAGGAAGAAAACTAATCTGGAGCAACCAATGACACCGGCCCTTGGAAAGAACACCCCCATAACCCCACCTAACCTTTTTGGACACCATGGGGCAATTCCACTAAACCCCCCTTCCTTTCCTTGGTACAGAGGCAAGGGTATCTGGGTCTCTCCAGCACAAAGTTTACTGCTTGTACCATTTGTTTTTTGTACAACTGTGTTGTGAACTGTTTTAATAATCAGAGTACCCACCCCCACTCCCCGTACATGGGAGGGTACCCTGTTTCACCAACACAAAATGTGTGTTTGTACCGTTCAGCTTGGTACATTTCTTTTTTTACTGTTTTAATAAAAAGATATGGCCAATCCACCTAACCTGCACATCTTTGGACTGTGGGAGGAAACCCACGCAGACATGGGGAGAACGTGCAGACTCCACAGTCACCCAAGGCCGGAATCGAACCTGGGTCCGTGGGGCAGCAGTGCTTGCCACTGTGCCAACTTGATGGGCCGAATGGCCTCCTGTGCAATCTATCACCCCCATCTCTGTAAAGTTAATAGTTGAAAAGGACAACATTTCATATTTTAAGACTTTTAATTGTGACAAAGACTAAAACAGATCATTGCCCTTTAGCACAACTGTCTTTTACCCCAGATCCCATCCAAGGAGATTCTTAGCTCCCCAAGGGTTCACATTTCCTTCCTCAGCCAAACGGTCTTTGAGTTAGGATTCCCCCACCACCCTGATCTTTCTTCTAGAACAAGCGAGGCAAATCTTCCAATCTTGTTTTAACTTTCAAATTTGGTCATTTCAACCTCAGCGTGAGCTCCCACCTGCATTCCTACAACACCCATGTTGTCTATAACTGCTCCCTCTCCCAGTCCCTGGCAGACTCCTCTTCCCCGGAGTTTCAGGGAGAACCCGTACTTGCTCAAAAGCCCATCTCCAGGCAGTGAGAATCACCTAGGCCTTGTTCTATTCCAGAGTTCTCATCTTCAAAGAAAGGGGCAGCTTAAAAGCACAAACAGATAGACTCACTCTCGGGTCTCCAGCACACAGGCCTCGGTCATTGTTTTAGTGGCAAGATGGTGAGGGTTATACCCTTGGGCGAGTGACAAGGTCACTAGACTAATAATCCAGCAGCCCAGACTAATGCACTGGTTCAAATCCCACTGTGGCAGCTGGTGGAATTTTAATTAAATTAATAAAATCTGGAGTCTAGTCTCCGTAATGAGAACAAAACTGCTATAGGTGAACCAGATGGGTTTTATTAAAAACAGTGTCCTTTAGGGAATTAAATCTGCCATCCTTACCCAGTCTGGCCTACATGCGACTCCAGACCCACAGCGATGTGGTTGACTCCTGCCCCTCTGAAATAGGCCAGTGATACATCAGTTCAAAGGCAATTGGGATGTGACAATAAATGTAATCAAATTAAGTCAGGCACTTCAGGACAGGTCACATTTGGACAGGTCACATTTTTACCTCAAATTAATCCAAAGCAACATTAAACTCAGTTGTCGCCCACTGATGGCCATCCACTCAGTTACTAGGACCCCAAAGATTTAATTCCCAACCCTAACCTTTGATTCTTTACCTGGTTAAAACCACCTCTTACCTGCCCCAATATCTGACATCAGCTATTTTAAAATGTTCCCAAGCACCAGAACTGGGCCCATTATTACTTGCTTTATCTTGACCTCAAATACAACAGTGATGTTTAAGGGGCATCTTGACAATTGCATGAATAGGCTGGGAATAGAGGGATACGGACCCAGGAAACGTAGAAGATTTTAGTTTAGCAGCATGGTCAGCACCACTTGGAGGGCCAAAGGGCCTGTTCCTGTACTGTACATTTCTGTTCTTTGTACATCCCCTCCCACCTCCACTGGACAATGTGCCTTCAGCTTCCAGCCCACTGGAGACCGCACCACACACTTAAAAATTTGCTCAAAACCATCGTGCAGGCCATTCGGCCCATTGAGTCTGCACCAACCCTTTGAATGAGCATGTCCACCCATTGCTGGACACCAAGGGGCAATTTATCATGGCCAATCGACTTAACTTGTGGGAGGAAACTTGGAGGAAACCCACAAAGACACGGGGAAGCATGCAGACTCCGCACAGACGACAGTCACCCGAGGTCAGGATTGAACCTCGGCTGTGAGGCAGCAGTGCTAACCACTGTGCAACCCATCGGAGAATAGCCTCGGAAAGCGGAGGCCATGTCTCAGACAAGACAGTCAGGATGCTGAATCCGAAAGTACGAGCTAGTGAGCAAAGGGTAGCATCTAATTAAATGAAGCACGAGGCACAATTTTGTTGGGGGGGGGGGGAACAGAACCAAAATAAGCAGCCACTGGGGTTGGATTTGGAAAGTCTGCTCCCTGATGGGTGGGGACCCCCTACAATCTCAAATTACAGCCTTGCACTAAACATAAAATCTGCGCAATTTATGGCAGGAAAATAACCCCAGGTGAGGGGTTAACCTGCATACCCCCCCCCCCCCAGGGTCCAATTCTCCATAGAGGAGGAGAGAACACTACCATGGTGATCAAGTGGTTAATAAAAAAATGTAATTACAAGATTAGGCTTTTGTTTTAAAGGCATTCTATCCAAACAAAGACATTAGCAAATCCAGGTTACCATGTGATATTGTGGCAATGCTCCACAAGAAAACATTACACTAAACCCAATGGAACAATACAAATACCAAATGAAGGCTTTGGTTTGGTATGTACTGGTGCCCAAGTCTGCTAACTATATTCATCACAGGAAAATTGGGCACAGTTAAATCGTCTCAGACTTATTTCAATACCGGCAGAGCACACAGCATTACTGCAAAACTGCACCAGTAATTGGAAGTTTAGCATCAATAACAAACTCACTTGGAGGGGGGTAGGCAGCCAGGCACCTGTGCTGCACCAAATCCTTGTAAACAACCCAACCTGTTATGCTCCAAATTCTTTGAGCTGTTTCAGCAGTCATCACAGATAAACCATTTTAAAGACAAACATTTATGCAGTTATTGAGCCACGGGGAAATTTCATTCCTGCAGCTATACCTGTGCCCCGATATCCATTGCCAGCATGAAATTAGCAGAATTCAAACAGTTCCCACATACAGAGGGTAATACCAGATTTGAAGGGGTCCAGGACAAGGAGGGCCAACACGAGAGATCGTGACAAAGGATTTTCACACCCAAAATATAGAATGAAACACACGGAAACTACACAGCACAGGGCACCCAGTGAGTCAAAGAAAGACAAATCTCTTAAAAACAAATGCTACTCATTCAAAAATCTAGTTTAAAAGTGCTATGACAAAACAGGACATTTGGCACAGACAGTCAATTACAGCAGCTACAAAATAAAAACAAACATCAGGGTCTATAGAAAACAGACCAAGTTTGAAAACCTCATTAGACCGTGGATGAATGGTTGATGAGATGGGTGTGTTGATGAGATGGGTGTGGTTAAACACCAGATCACATCCTCTTTTGGACAAGCTGGTAAATGTACCAGACATCCACCACCCAGGTCATTTTGCTACAATGAACAATCACTCGACACCCACACACTCACAGTCCCAGAGCCCAAAACCAAGATACCAAGTTCCCCCTTCAATAATAAAAACATAGGAGGGCCCAGACCCAATATCTGAACTGCAAGATCAGTCTCGGTGCTGAGGATCTTAAAATATACAGGTCTTAAAATATGCCAACAATAAACACTTATGCAAAGTCCCCCATCCCAGAGCTCCAAAAATATTAGAGACAAACAAGCCCCCCTCCCCTTTAATAAAGATCTTTAGTGGGGCAGACCCATTACCTGAACTACAAGATCAGTCTTGTGCTGAGGGTCTTCAGACACCCAACACTTCCCAACCACATCCCCCCACCCAATCCATCATCATCATACCCTTCACAGCAGAAACTTCAATGCATCTTAACCTATCCAGGTGTAAATCACTGGCTTTTAAAGCAGACCAAGGCAGGCCAGCAGCACGGTTCAATTCCCATAACAGCCTCCCCGAACAGGCACCGGAATCTGGCAACTAGGGGCTTTACACAGTAACTTCATTTGAAGCCTACTCATGAAAATAAGCGATTTTCATTTCATTTCAAGATGTAAACATTGAAAAAAAAAAGGAATTCATTCAGCGCACACACAATTGGGAGTTAATTAAAAGGGTGTGGGGCACAGCACAAGGGGATTGGTAATGGTAACAGAGGGAGGGAGGAATGTTAGCCAAGGCAGTTCCACCTGTTCCATACTTACTATTCAGGATTCATGGCTGACATCTCAGAGAGAGAGAGAGAGATGGGGGGGGGGGGGGTCTGGGCTCCTCTGGATTGGGGGAGGGGGAAGATGAGGCTCCTCTGGATAGAAGGAGGGAGGGGTGATGAATCTCCTCTGGATGGGGGGGGGGGGCGCAAGGCTCCTCTGGATAGAAGGAGGGAGGGGTGATGAATCTCCCCTGGGGGGGAAAGGGGGTGAGGTTCCTCTGGATTGGGGGAGGGGGGGAAGGGGGTGAGGTTCCTCTGGATTGGGGGAGGGGTGGGGAAGGGGGTGAGGTTCCTCTGGATTGGGGATGGGGTGATGAAGCTCCTCAGGGGGGTCCGGGCTCCTCTGGATTGGGGGAGGGGAGGGGGAAGGGCGCTGTCAGTCCAGCTGCCGCCGCTCTCCGCCGCCGCACTCCGCCTCAGTGTCTCTCCCCTGCCTGGATCAAGATGGCGGCTCCGGGCGGCCCGTTCGCAGCTGATTCCCCGCAGAAACGTCGCCGCCGCTCAGCTCCCGCTCTGAGCCCCGCCCCCTCCGGCCCCGCCCTTTACGCTGACTGACGGCGGCGCCGGCCAATCTGCGCGGTGCGCCCCCCTCCCGCCTGACCAATGGGAGCGGGGTCCGGGCAGGGGGCGGGAATTCCCCGGGAAAGGGGCGGGGCAGCTGCGCGTCAGGTTCCGGCGCAGATTGCCCTGACGTCATTTTTAGACGTGGCAGCGCGATCACGAGAGCGGTGGAGTCACGTGGGCGGGTCCGGGGCCAGAGACTCTTAAAGTGGTATCTCCCTGAAAGCGGAATGCCTCTTAAAGTGGTATCTCCCTGAGAGCGGATGCCTCTTAAAGTGGTATCTCCTTGAAAGCAGATGCCTCTTAAAGTGGTATCTTTTTTTTATAAATTAAGAGTACCCAATTATTTTTTTTCCAATTAAGGAGCAATTTAACGTGGCCAATCCACCTCCCCTGCACATCTTTGGGTTGTGGGGGTGAAACCCAAGCAGACACGGGGAGAATGTGCAAACTCCACATGGACAGAGCCGGGATCGAACCTGCGACCTCAGCGCCGCAGTCCCAGTACTAACCAAAGTGGTATCTCTCTTAAAGCGATAAAAAGCACAATGCCTCTTTAAAAGGTATCTCTCTTAAAGTGGAATGCCTCTTAAAGTGTATCCCTCTAAAAGCGGTATCTCTCTTAAAGTGGTGCTTTAAGTCTCTTAAGCAGTATGCCTCTAAAAGCGATATCTCTCTTCAAGTGGTACTGTTTGTCTCTTAAAGTGGTACGCCTCTTAAAGAAGTATCTCTCTTAAAATGGTAATTTGTCTCTAAAAGTGGTCTGTTCTTAAAGTGGTATATCTCTTAAACTGCTACTTACTGTATTCTCTTAAAACGGAATGCCTCTTAAAGCGTTTTTTCTCTTAAAGTGGCGCAGTATGTCTCTTAAAGCAGTATGCCTCTTAAAAACGGTATCTCTCTTAAAGTGATGCTGTGTGTCTCTTAAAGCAGTTTTGCCTCTTAAAGCAGTATCTCTCTTAAAGTGGTGCTGTATGTCTCTTAAAGCAGTTTTGCCTCTTAAAGCGGTATCTCTCTTAAAGTTGTGCTGTGTGTCTCTTAAAGCGGTATGCCTCTTAAAGCGGTATCTCTCTTAAAGTGGTGCTGTATGTCTCTTAAAGCGGTATGCCTCTTAAAGCATGGCCATGAAGTCTTCTTCAGACCTATTGAACTGTAACCAACCGACCACAACAGCTCTCACCTCTGGAGTTCAGCTCATTTGTGCATGTTCAGGCCAAGGCTGTAATGAGGTCAGGAGCGGAGTGGTCCTGGCAGAACACGGTGCCCTCACTATGGGGATCCTTATTTGACAACAAATTGATGCCATCAACGATAATGCCCTGTGTGTGGCATTAAGGAAAGCCAGTCAGACCTTGGGGCGCGCCAAGAGGTCAATATTGAAATGCAGTAGTGAGGTCGCCGTGCCGCTTTGTAAACTATTAGTGCGACTGCAGTTAAAATATTGTGTGCATTGCCCGCCACCACAATATGGAAAGGATATTGCAGCTATTGACAGAATGTGCAAGGAGGCAGTCAACCTCTTTGTCACTCTGTGCCACTTTCTTTAAGAAGCTCGTTAACCCCTTTGACCTTTTGTTCACTTGCTCTAAAGGGCGAGATTCTCCGGTCCTCCAGCAGCATGTTTCCCGGCTCCGCACTCTTCGCTGCCAGCGGGCAAAGGGAATATCAGCGACCAGTGAATTCCGGCCAAAAAGCTGCCGATGTGGCCTACTGTCAAATTTTGGCTTCATAGCCCTCCTGTAAAACACTTTCAGATGTTTTTTTTACACAACCCAATTATTTTTTCCAATGAAGGGGCAATTTAGCGTGGCCAATCCACCTACCCTGCACATCTTTGGGTTGGGGGGGCGAAACCCACGCAGACACGGGGAGAATGTGCAAACTCCACACGGACAGTGACCCAGAGCCGGGATTCGAACCCGGGTCCTCAGCAATGCTAAGCACTGTGCCACCGTGCTGCCCTTTAAGATGTTTTACTGTGTTAAAGGGCATTCATAAACTCCAGCTGCCATAGGGAACAATGAGAATGATTGTTTGGAGCTGAAGGGATGGACTGGATTACGAGGAGCTATTTTATCAACTGGACGTATTCCCAACAGAAGGGGAAAGGTTGCGATCGGAGCAGAGGACATGATCGAAATGAACAAAATTATGAGGGGCATAGATAGAGTAGACAGGAAGAAACTTTTCCCCTTGCTGGGGGGATCAGTGACCAGGGGGCAGAGATTTAGGGTGAGAGGCTGGAGGTTTAGAGGGAATGTGAGGAAAAACCTTTCCACCCAGAGGGTGGTGGGAGTTTGGAACTCGCTGCCTGAAAGGGAGGTGAAGGCCGAGACCCCTCTTTCACATTTTCTCCCAAATTTACACCCAACAATAAACAATAATCAGTAACGAATGTAATGTCAATCCCCAAATCAATAACAACAATCCCATCCTCCCACCAAACCCCAGACATTGGCCCGCATGTTAACCTAAAGAAATGACAGAAAGGAATCAGGGATCAGCCAAAATCACCATTAACACACACCGCCCCCTCCCCCCAACCCTCCCACCCACAGCCCCCCTCCCCCCAACCCTCCCCCAACTAATGTTCGATGTTATCCAGTTTATTGAAACTGCATAATGAATAATGCCCGTGAATTGTAGAACCCCTCCATCCTTCCCCTCAGTTCAAACTTAACCTTCTCAAGGGTCAAGAATTCCAACAGATCCCCCCGCCACGCCAGGGTACAGGGTGGAGAGGCCGCTCTCCAACCCAGCAGGATCTGCCTTTGGGCGATCAACGAGGCGAAGGCTACAACATCTGCCTCCGCACCCGTTTCCAACCCCGGCTGGTCCGACACCCCGAGTATGGCCTCCCGGGGGCCCGGGTCCAGTTTCACGTGCATCACTTTAGAAATTAACCTAAAAACCTCCTTCCAGTAATCCTCCAGCTTTGGACAGGACCAATACATATGAATGTGGTTTGCCCCCCCCCCCCCCCCCCGCAACGTTCACACACATCTTTTACTCCTTCAAAGAATCAGCTTATCCTCGCCCACGTGAGGTGCGCTCTGTATACCACCTTCAGCTGTATCAGCCCCAACCTCGCGCACGAGGTGGAGGCATTCACTCTCTGGAGCACCTCACACCAGAACCTCTCCTCCAGACCCTCTCCCAACTCTTCCACTTTGCTTTGATCCCTTCCAGTGGTGCCTTCCCCCCCTCCAAAATGCTCCGTAAACTGCCGATACTACCCCCTTCTTCAGTCCCCCTGTCGTCAGCACCTCCTCCAGCAACGTGGAGACCGGCTCCACCGGGAAGCTCTGTCCTTTCTGGCAAAATCTCGAACCTGCATGTATCTAAACATTTCCCCTCCTCCAGCCCATACTTCGCTTCCAGCTCCTTCAATCCTGCAAAACGACCCCCAAGAAATAAATCTTTTGTGGGCAGCACGGTAGCGCAGTGGTTAGCACTGCTGCCTCACGGCGCCGAGGTCCCAGGTTCAATCCCGGCTCTGGGTCACTGTCTGTGTGGAGTTTGCACATTGTTCCCGTGTTTGCGTGGGTCTCGCCCCCACAACCCAAAGATGTGCAGGGTAGGTGGATTGGCCACGTTAAATTGCCCCTTAATTGGAAAAATTAATTGGGTACTCTAAATTTTTATTTAAAAAGAAAAGAAATAAATCTTTTAGTGTTCTAATTCCTCTCTCCTTCCATCTCCGAAAACTTCCATCGCACTTCCCTGGCTCAAATCTATGGGGCGCCTCTCCTATCCCCCTGGGGGTGGGAGATTAGGGGTCTGGGAGCGGCCTCCGACGCCGGAGTGAAACACTCCGGTTTTCACTCCGGCGCCGGGACTTAGGCCGCGATTCTCCGCTCCCCACGCTGGGTGGGAGAATCGCAGGAGGGCCCCCCGGCTAATTTCACTACCCCCTGGCGCCCTCCCCCCCCCGTGATTCTCCCACCCCCCGCTCGGAAGAATCGCCGCTCGCCGGTTTTCACGGCGAGCGCCGATTCTCCGACCCGGATGGGCCGAGCGGCCTGCCGTTCGCGACCGGTTCACGACGGCGGCAACCACACCTGGTCGCTGCCGTCGTGAAATCGCCGTGGGATGCCCGATTTGGGGCTTGTAGGGGGCCTGGTGGGGAATGAGCACCACGACTGTGCTCGGGAGGGGACAGGCCCGCGATCGGTGCCCACCGATCGTCTGGCCGGCGTCTCAATCGGACGCACTATTTCCCCTCCGCCGCCCTGCAAGATCAAGCTGCCACGTCTTGCGGGGCGGCTGAGGGGAAAGACGGCCACCGCGCATGCGCGGGTTCGAGCTGTCAGCCGCCGTGACGTCAGCCGCGCATGCGCGGGTTCGAGCCGGCCAACCTGCCCATGCGCGGCTGACGTCACATAGGCGCCGCCGTCGCATCATTCTCGGCGCACCGCCCGGCAGCCGAGAGTTACGGAGCGCCGCTCCTAGCCCCCCCGGGTGGGGTGAATTCGGTGAGAGGAGCGGGCTCCGAGGCCGTCGTGAAACTCGGCCGAGTTCACGACGGCCTTCCCGGTTTTTCCCGGGAGCGGAGAATCACGCCTAGTCTCCCGATGGGAGAATTATCATAGAATTTACAGTGCAGAAGGAGGCCATTCGGCCCATCGAGCCTGCACCGGCTCTTGGAAAGAGCACCCTACCCAAGGTCAACACCTCGACCCTATCCCCATACCCCAATAACCCCACCCAACACTAAGGGCAATTTTGGACACTACGGGCAATTTATCATGGCTAATCCACCTAACCTGCACATCTTTGGACTGTGGGAGGAAACCGGAGCACCCAGAGGAAACCCACGCACACACGGGGAGGATGTGCAGACTCCGCACAGACAGTGACCCAAGCCGGGAATCGAACCTGGGACCCTGGAGCTGTGAAGCAATTGTGCTGCCCACAATGCTACCGATGGTTCCCCCGAATCGGCATTTCCCTTGGCCCTGCCCCCAACCCGAAGTGCTGTCGAAACTGCCTCCAAATTCTCAATGATTACCGGACTCCCTGAGTATAACATTTCAGAAGTATTCAGATGTGCGCTTGCGATCCCAGGGCAGACAAGGCTATGGGCCAAATGCTGGGAAATGGGACTGGAATGGTCAGCTGGTTGTTTTTCACCGGCACAGACGCGAAGGGCCTGTGTTGTAGGCCTCCATGACTCTGTTGATTTTAGGATTCTAAATATTTCCGCCCTGGCAAACAGTTTGAATTTTAAGAGACCACCCAGGAGACTGAGCCTGTGCTGGAGGAGGGTAAATTCGGAGCCAGTCCGTGGGGCCTTTCCAGTGAGGAAGTGGTGAATCCACGGGTCAGGCCTTCTCGGCGGGGGTTCTGCTGGGGGTGTAGGCCGGGGTTAATGTGCACCCGGGGGGGGGGGGGGCTGTGCTGCAAACGGGACAGGGCACCGCACCGCAGATGGTTAAGCTTCGGGCGGGCCGCTGGCTCGAGATTTCCTCCCCTTGCGTTTTCCCCCTGCCTCCGACATGCACTTTGCTTTCGAAGGAGCTCCTTTAATTGGCCTGCGGCGGCCGCAGTGATACTGGGCGGGCTTCTCCCAGGACGAGAGGTTGATATCAAAACTCTGGGGTGAAGCCTTCCGTGCTTCCTTGTTGCCACCAGGAGAGCGTGTCGCTTATTGTGGTGAATGTAATATATATATATATGTATATGTGATCATTCACACCATCTTTGTAAGCGCAGTAGCGCTATCCTACCACTAGGGGGGTAGCTCTGGGAGTACTCAGGAACTTGTACTGGGCTCCACCCTTGATCCGCCCACGACTCCTCCCCCTAGTGCAGCTGTATAAATGTCCAGAGTCAGCCTGAGTTCACTAAGAGTTCATCAACGGGTGACAGGCTGGCTCTGAAGTAAGTCGATTAAAGCCTGGATTCATATCGGAAACACGTGTCTGGAGAATTGATGGTTCCATCACTTATGTAACAGGCTCCCTTTTTGGGAGTCGGTGCATAAGCAACTTGAGACAAGGCATGAGTGGTTGTGACAAGCTTGGGAGGAAAAAGTGTATTTTTCCACTGGCTCTTCACCACTGGCCTTTCCCTTCTCCGGTTCCATCGACCAAGATTGATGACAGGGATTAGTCAGTAACTTCACTGCTGTTGGATTAAGTGGGAACCAGTAGGGTGGGAGGTGTACTTGGCCAAACTGGACATTTCTCCATTAAGTAATTCCAACGCTATTCATTCTTCATCCCTTCCTTAACCAGGAGAATGGGTGCAGATGCAGAGAGGCCACCAGAGAGCAGGGGCATCCATTTCCTCATTGAACAAGCCCTGAGTGGTAGAATTTCCACACTGTGATCCCACAAAATAACAATCCAGCAAATGACTAGTTTATCTGAGGGCAGCACGGTAGCTCAGTGGTTAGCACTGTTGCTTCACAGCTCCAGGGTCCCAGGTTCGATTCCCGGCTTGGGTCACTGCCTGTGCGGAGTCTGCACGTTCCCCCCCCCCCCCGTGTCTGCGTGGGTTTCCTCCCGGTGCTCCGGTTTCCTCCCACAAGTCCCGAAAGACGTGCTGTTAGGTAATTTGGACATTTTGAATTCTCTCCGTGTACCCGAACAGGCGCCGGAGTGTGGCGACTGGGGGCTTTTCACAGTAACTTCATTGCAGTGTTAATAGAACATAGAACATAGAACAGTACAGCACAAAACAGGCCCTTCGGCCCTCGATGTTGTGCCGAGCAATGATCACCCTACTCAAACGCATGTATCCACCCTATACCCGTAACCCAACAACCCCCCCTTAACCTTACTTTTATTAGGACACTACGGGCAATTTAGCATGGCCAATCCACCTAACCCGCACATCTTTGGACTGTGGGAGGAAACCGGAGCACCCGGAGGAAACCCACGCACACACGGGGAGGACGTGCAGACTCCACACAGACAGTGACCCAGCCGGGAATCGAACCTGGGACCCTGGAGCTGTGAAGCATTTATGCTAACCACCATGCTACCGTGCTGCCCAATGTTAGCCTACTTGTGACAATAAAGATTATTTATTGAATGAGGGAGGATTATTGGCCAGGCCATGAGGGGAACTTCACATGGCAGCACGGTGGCTCAGTGGTTAGCACTGCTGCCTCACGGCGCCGAGGACCCGGGTTCGAATCCCGGCCCTGGGTCACTGTCCGTGTGGAGTTTGCACATTTTCCCCGTGCTTGCGTGTGTTTCGCCCCCACAACCCAAAGATGTGCAGGATAGGTGGATTGGCCGCGCTAAATTGCCCCTTAATTGGAAAAAATGAATTGGCTATTGTCAATAAAAAAAAACAATATGTGGGGAACTTCACTTACTCAGTGTGAATTTTTTAACTTCCACCCGGGGATTTAAACGTAACTTTGATTACGAGTGTATGGAGCAGGCTCCCCCCCCCCCCACCCCTCCAGTCTCCCCCCTTGCCCTGCCCCGCTCCTCCCTGCCCTTCCGTGCCCCCACCCCCAGGCACCCACCACATCGCTGCCAATGATCATAGAATCATAGAATTTACAGTGCAGAAGGAGGCCATTCGGCCCATCGAGTCTACACCAGTCCTCACAAAGAGCACCCGATGCAAGCCCAAATATCAACCCTATCCCCGTAACCCAATGACCAAACTTAACCTTTTTGGACACCAAGGGGCAATTTATCACGGCCAATCCACCAAACCTGCACGTCTTTGGACTGTGGCAGGAAACCGGAGCACCCGGAGGAAACCCACGCACACACGGGGAGAACGGGCAGACTGCGCACAGACAGTGAGGCAAGCCGCAAATCGAACCAAACACCCTGGAGCTGTGAAGCAACTGTGCTAACCACTGTGCTGTTGTGCTGCCCATGATGTCGACATCACAGCCTTTTCACAGTCCAAGGATGGTTAATTGGCGGGAGCAGGGACTTTCAGTCCTCACTCTGGAGGAGATCCTGTCTCAGACAGCGGCCGGTTAATCGGATTCGCAAGAAGCTCTGCACGGTCCACACAGCGCCAGAGGTGCAAAGGACTGGGGGAGCACGCAATACCCAGCACTCCATCCGCACTGACCCTCTGACAGTGCAGCACTCCCTCAGTACTGACCCTCTGACAGTGCAGCACTCCCTCAGTACTGACCCTCTGACAGTGCAGCACTCCCTCAGTACTGACCCTCTGACAGTGCGGCACTCCCTCAGTACTGACCCTCTGACAGTGCAGCACTCCCTCAGTACTGACCCTCTGACAGTGCAGCGCTCCCTCAGTACTGACCCTCTGACAGTGCAGCACTCCCTCAGTACTGACCCTCTGACAGTGCAGCACTCCCTCCACACTGACCGTCTGACAGTGCAGCACTCCCTCAGTACTGACCCTCTGACAGTGCAGCACTCCCTCAGTACTGACCCTCTGACAGTGCAGCACTCCCTCCACACTGACCGTCTGACAGTGCAGCACTCCCTCAGTACTGACCCTCTCACAGTGCAGCACTCCCTCAGTACTGACCCTCTCACAGTGCGGCACTCCCTCAGTACTGACCCTCTGACAGTGCAGCGCTCCCTCAGTACTGACCCTCTGACAGTGCAGCACTCCCTCAGTACTGACCCTCTGACAGTGCAGCACTCCCTCAGTACTGACCCTCTGACAGTGCAACACTCCCTCAGTACTGACCCTCTGACAGTGCAGCACTCCCTCAGTACTGACCCTCTCACAGTGCGGCACTCCCTCAGTACTGACCCTCTGACAGTGCGGCGCTCCCTCAGTACCGACCCTCTGACAGTGCAGCGCTCCCTCAGTACTGACCCTCTGACAGTGCAGCACTCCCTCAGTACTGACCCTCTGACAGTGTGGCATTCCCTCAGTACTGACCCTCTGACAGTGCGGCACTCCCTCAGTACTGACCCTCTGACAGTGCAGCACTCCCTCAGTACTGACCCTCTGACAGTGCGGCACGCCCTCAGTACTGACCCTCTGACAGTGCGGCACTCCCTCAGTACTGACCCTCTGACAGTGCGGCACTCCCTCAGTACTGACCCTCTGACAGTGCAGCACTCCCTCAGTACTGACCCTCTGACAGTGCAGCACTCCCTCAGTACTGACCCTCTGACAGTGCGGCACTCCCTCAGTACTGACCCTCTGACAGTGCAGCACTCCCTCAGTACTGACCCTCTGACAGTGCAGCACTCCCTCAGTACTGACCCTCTGACAGTGCAGCACTCCCTCAGTACTGACCCTCTGACAGTGCAGCACTCCCTCAGTACTGACCCTCTGACAGTGCGGCACTCCCCCAGTACTGACCCTCTGACAGTGCAGCACTCCCTCAGTACTGACCCTCTGACAGTGCGGCACTCCCTCAGCACTGACCCTCTGACAGTGCGGCACTCCCTCAGTACTGACCCTCTGACAGTGCAGCACTCCCTCAGTACTGACCCTCTGACAGTGCAGCACTCCCTCAGTACTGACCCTCTGACAGTGCGGCAATCCCTCAGTACTGACCCTCTGACAGTGCAGCGCTCCCTCAGTACTGACCCTCAGACAGTGCAGCACTCCCTCAGTACTGACCCTCTGACAGTGCAGCACTCCCTCAGTACTGACCCTCCCACAGTGCAGCACTCCCTCAGTACTGACCCTCTGACAGTGCAGCACTCCCTCAGTACTGACCCTCTGACAGTGCGGCACTCCCTCAGTACTGACCCTCTGACAGTGCAGCACTCCCTCAGTACTGACCCTCTGACAGTGCAGCGCTCCCTCAGTACTGACCCTCTGACAGTGCAGCACTCCCTCAGTACTGACCCTCTGACAGTGCAGCACTCCCTCCACACTGACCGTCTGACAGTGCAGCACTCCCTCAGTACTGACCCTCTGACAGTGCAGCACTCCCTCAGTACTGACCCTCTGACAGTGCAGCAGTCCCTCCACACTGACCGTCTGACAGTGCAGCACTCCCTCAGTACTGACCCTCTCACAGTGCAGCACTCCCTCAGTACTGACCCTCTCACAGTGCGGCACTCCCTCAGTACTGACCCTCTGACAGTGCAGCGCTCCCTCAGTACTGACCCTCTGACAGTGGAGCACTCCCTCAGTACTGACCCTCTGACAGTGCAGCACTCCCTCCACACTGACCGTCTGACAGTGCAGCACTCCCTCAGTACTGACCCTCCGACAGTGCAGCACTCCCTCAGTACTGACCCTCTGACAGTGCGGCACTCCTTCAGTACTGACCCTCTGACAGTGCAGCACTCCCTCAGTACTGACCCTCTGACAGTGCAACACTCCCTCAGTACTGACCCTCTGACAGTGCAGCACTCCCTCAGTACTGACCCTCTCACAGTGCGGCACTCCCTCAGTACTGACCCTCTGACAGTGCAGCACTCCCTCAGTACTGACCCTCTGACAGTGCAGCACTCCCTCAGTACTGACCCTCTGACAGTGCAGCGCTCCCTCAGTACTGACCCTCTGACAGTGCGGCATTCCCACAGTACTGACCCTCTGACAGTGCAGCACTCCCTCAGTACTGACCCTCTGACAGTGCGGCACTCCCTCAGTACTGACCCTCTGACAGTGCGGCACTCCCTCAGTACTGACCCTCTGACAG
This sequence comes from Scyliorhinus canicula, assembly GCF_902713615.1. NCBI lineage: Eukaryota > Metazoa > Chordata > Chondrichthyes > Carcharhiniformes > Scyliorhinidae > Scyliorhinus > Scyliorhinus canicula. The sequence continues at coordinate 4,477,162 of NC_052172.1, read as the reverse complement.
TGCAGCATTCCCTCAGTACTGACCCTCTGACAGTGCAGCACTCCCTCAGTACTGACCCTCTGACAGTGCAGCATTCCCTCAGTACTGACCCTCTGACAGTGCAGCACTCCCTCAGCACTGACCCTCTGACAGTGCGGCACTCCCTCAGTACTGACCCTCTGACAGTGCGGCACTCCCTCAGTACTGACCCTCTGACAGTGCCGCACTCCCTCAGTACTGGCCCTCTGACAGTGCAGCACTCCCTCAGTACTGACCCTCTGACAGTGCAGCACTCCCTCAGTACTGACCCTCTGACAGTGCGGCGCTCCCTCAGTACCGACCTTCTGACAGTGCAGCGCTCCCTCAGTACTGACCCTCTGACAGTGCAGCACTCCCTCAGTACTGACCCTCTGACAGTGTGGCATTCCCTCAGTACTGACCCTCTGACAGTCCGGCACTCCCTCAGTACTGACCCTCTGACAGTGCAGCACTCCCTCAGTACTGACCCTCTGACAGTGCGGCACGCCCTCAGTACTGACCCTCTGACAGTGCGGCACTCCCTCAGTACTGACCCTCTGACAGTGCGGCACTCCCTCAGTACTGACCCTCTGACAGTGCAGCACTCCCTCAGTACTGACCCTCTGACAGTGCAGCACTCCCTCAGTACTGACCCTCTGACAGTGCGGCACTCCCTCAGTACTGACCCTCTGACAGTGCAGCACTCCCTCAGTACTGACCCTCTGACAGTGCAGCACTCCCTCAGTACTGACCCTCTGACAGTGCAGCACTCCCTCAGTACTGACCCTCTGACAGTGCAGCACTCCCTCAGTACTGACCCTCTGACAGTGCGGCACTCCCCCAGTACTGACCCTCTGACAGTGCAGCACTCCCTCAGTACTGACCCTCTGACAGTGCGGCACTCCCTCAGCACTGACCCTCTGACAGTGCGGCACTCCCTCAGTACTGACCCTCTGACAGTGCAGCACTCCCTCAGTACTGACCCTCTGACAGTGCAGCACTCCCTCAGTACTGACCCTCTGATAGTGCGGCAATCCCTCAGTACTGACCCTCTGACAGTGCAGCGCTCCCTCAGTACTGACCCTCTGACAGTGCAGCACTCCCTCAGTACTGACCCTCTGACAGTGCAGCACTCCCTCAGTACTGACCCTCCCACAGTGCAGCACTTCCTCAGTGCTGACCCTCTGACAGTGCGGCACTCCCTCAGTACTGACTCTCTGACAGTGCGGCACTCCCTCAGTACTGACCCTCTGACAGTGCAGCACTCCCTCAGTACTGACCCTCTGACAGTGCGGCACTCCCTCAGTACTGACCCTCTGACAGTGCGGCACTCCCTCAGTACTGACCCTCTGACAGTGCAGCACTCCCTCAGTACTGACCCTCTGACAGTGCAGCATTCCCTCAGTACTGACCCTCTGATAGCCCAGCACTCCCTCAGTACTGACCCTCTGACAGTGCAGCACTCCCTCAGTACTGACCCTCTGACAGTGCGGCACTCCCTCAGTACTGACCCTCTGACAGTGCGGCACTCCCTCAGTACTGACCCTCTGACAGTGCAGCACTCCCTCAGTACTGACCCTCTGACAGTGCAGCATTCCCTCAGTACTGACCCTCTGACAGCCCAGCACTCCCTCAGTACTGACCCTCTGACAGTGCAGCACTCCCTCAGTACTGACCCTCTGACAGTGCGGCGCTCCCTCAGTACTGACCCTCTGACAGTGCAGCACTCCCTCAGTACTGACCCTCTGACAGTGCGGCACTCCCTCAGTACTGACCCTCTGACAGTGCAGCACTCCCTCAGTACTGACTCTCTGACAGTGCAGCACTCCCTCAGTACTGACCCTCTGACAGTGCGGCACTCCCACAGTACTGACCCTCTGACAGTGCGGCACTCCCACAGTACTGACCCTCTGACAGTGCAGCACTCCATTAGCACTGACCCTCTGACAGTGCGGCACTCCCTCAGGACTGACCCTCCAACAGTGCAGCACTCCCTCAGTACTGACCCTCTGACAGTGCGGCACTCCCTCAGTACTGACCCTCTGACAGTGCAGCACTCCCTCAGTACTGACCCTCTGACAGTGCAACACTCCCTCAGTACTGACCCTCTGACAGTGCAGCACTCCCTCAGTACTGACCCTCTCACAGTGCGGCACTCCCTCAGTACTGACCCTCTGACAGTGCAGCACTCCCTCAGTACTGACCCTCTGACAGTGCAACACTCCCTCAGTACTGACCCTCTGACAGAGCAGCACTCCCTCAGTACTGACCCTCTGAAAGTGCAGCACTCCCTCAGTACTGACCCTCTGACAGTGCAGCACTCCCTCAGTACTGACCCTCTGACAGTGCAGCGCTCCCTCAGTACTGACCCTCTGACAGTGCGGCATTCCCACAGTACTGACCCTCTGACAGTGCAGCACTCCCTCAGTACTGACCCTCTGACAGTGCGGCACTCCCTCAGTACTGACCCTCTGACAGTGCGGCACTCCCTCAGTACTGACCCTCTGACAGTGCAGCATTCCCTCAGTACTGACCCTCTGACAGTGCAGCACTCCCTCAGTACTGACCCTCTGACAGTGCAGCATTCCCTCAGTACTGACCCTCTGACAGTGCAGCACTCCCTCAGCACTGACCCTCTGACAGTGCGGCACTCCCTCAGTACTGACCCTCTGACAGTGCGGCACTCCCTCAGTACTGACCCTCTGACAGTGCCGCACTCCCTCAGTACTGGCCCTCTGACAGTGCAGCACTCCCTCAGTACTGACCCTCTGACAGTGCAGCACTCCCTCAGTACTGACCCTCTGACAGTGCGGCGCTCCCTCAGTACCGACCCTCTGACAGTGCAGCGCTCCCTCAGTACTGACCCTCTGACAGTGCAGCACTCCCTCAGTACTGACCCTCTGACAGTGTGGCATTCCCTCAGTACTGACCCTCTGACAGTGCGGCACTCCCTCAGTACTGACCCTCTGACAGTGCAGCACTCCCTCAGTACTGACCCTCTGACAGTGCGGCACGCCCTCAGTACTGACCCTCTGACAGTGCGGCACTCCCTCAGTACTGACCCTCTGACAGTGCGGCACTCCCTCAGTACTGACCCTCTGACAGTGCAGCACTCCCTCAGTACTGACCCTCTGACAGTGCAGCACTCCCTCAGTACTGACCCTCTGACAGTGTGGCACTCCCTCAGTACTGACCCTCTGACAGTGCAGCACTCCCTCAGTACTGACCCTCTGACAGTGCAGCACTCCCTCAGTACTGACCCTCTGACAGTGCAGCACTCCCTCAGTACTGACCCTCTGACAGTGCAGCACTCCCTCAGTACTGACCCTCTGACAGTGCGGCACTCCCCCAGTACTGACCCTCTGACAGTGCAGCACTCCCTCAGTACTGACCCTCTGACAGTGCGGCACTCCCTCAGCACTGACCCTCTGACAGTGCGGCACTCCCTCAGTACTGACCCTCTGACAGTGCAGCACTCCCTCAGTACTGACCCTCTGACAGTGCAGCACTCCCTCAGTACTGACCCTCTGACAGTGCGGCAATCCCTCAGTACTGACCCTCTGACAGTGCAGCGCTCCCTCAGTACTGACCCTCTGACAGTGCAGCACTCCCTCAGTACTGACCCTCTGACAGTGCAGCACTCCCTCAGTACTGACCCTCCCACAGTGCAGCACTTCCTCAGTACTGACCCTCTGACAGTGCGGCACTCCCTCAGTACTGACTCTCTGACAGTGCGGCACTCCCTCAGTACTGACCCTCTGACAGTGCAGCACTCCCTCAGTACTGACCCTCTGACAGTGTGGCACTCCCTCAGTACTGACCCTCTGACAGTGCGGCACTCCCTCAGTACTGACCCTCTGACAGTGCAGCACTCCCTCAGTACTGACCCTCTGACAGTGCAGCATTCCCTCAGTACTGACCCTCTGACAGCCCAGCACTCCCTCAGTACTGACCCTCTGACAGTGCAGCACTCCCTCAGTACTGACCCTCTGACAGTGCGGCACTCCCTCAGTACTGACCCTCTGACAGTGCGGCACTCCCTCAGTACTGACCCTCTGACAGTGCAGCACTCCCTCAGTACTGACCCTCTGACAGTGCAGCATTCCCTCAGTACTGACCCTCTGACAGCCCAGCACTCCCTCAGTACTGACCCTCTGACAGTGCAGCGCCCCCTCAGTGCTGACCCTCTGACAGTACAGCACTCCCTCAGTACTGACCCTCTGACAGTGCAGCACTCACTCAGGACTGACCCTCTGACAGTGCAGCACTCTCTCAGTACTGACCCTCTGACAGTGCGGCACTCCCTCAGTACTGACCCTCTGACAGTGCAGCACTCCCTCAGTACTGGCCCTCTGACAGTGCGGCGCTCCCTCAGTACTGACCCTCTGACAGTGCAGCACTCCCTCAGTACTGACCCTCTGACAGTGCGACACACCCTCAGTTCTGACCCTCTGACAATGCAGCACTCCCTCAGTACTGACCCTCTGACAGTGCGGCACTCTCTCAGTACTGACCCTCTGACAGTGCGGCCCTCCCTCAGTACTGACCCTCTGACAGTGCGGCCCTCCCTCAGTACTGACCCTCTGACAGTGCGGCACTCCCTCAGTACTGACCCTCTGACCGTGCGGCACTCCCTAAGTACTGACCCTCTGACAGTGCAGCACTCCCTCAGTACTGACCCTCTGACCGTGCGGCCCTCCCTCAGTTCTGACCCTCTGACAGTGCAGCACTCCCTCAGTACTGACCCTCTGACAGTGCAGCATTCCCTCAGTACTGACCCTCTGACAGCCCAGCACTCCCTCAGTACTGACCCTCTGACAGTGCAGCACTCCCTCAGTACTGACCCTCTGACAGTGCGGCACTCCCTCAGTACTGACCCTCTGACAGTGCGGCACTCCCTCAGTACTGACCCTCTGACAGTGCAGCACTCCCTCAGTACTGACCCTCTGACAGTGCAGCATTCCCTCAGTACTGACCCTCTGACAGCCCAGCACTCCCTCAGTACTGACCCTCTGACAGTGCAGCGCCCCCTCAGTGCTGACCCTCTGACAGTACAGCACTCCCTCAGTACTGACCCTCTGACAGTGCAGCACTCACTCAGGACTGACCCTCTGACAGTGCAGCACTCTCTCAGTACTGACCCTCTGACAGTGCGGCACTCCCTCAGTACTGACCCTCTGACAGTGCAGCACTCCCTCAGTACTGGCCCTCTGACAGTGCGGCGCTCCCTCAGTACTGACCCTCTGACAGTGCAGCACTCCCTCAGTACTGACCCTCTGACAGTGCGACACACCCTCAGTTCTGACCCTCTGACAATGCAGCACTCCCTCAGTACTGACCCTCTGACAGTGCGGCACTCTCTCAGTACTGACCCTCTGACAGTGCGGCCCTCCCTCAGTACTGACCCTCTGACAGTGCGGCCCTCCCTCAGTACTGACCCTCTGACAGTGCGGCACTCCCTCAGTACTGACCCTCTGACCGTGCGGCACTCCCTAAGTACTGACCCTCTGACAGTGCAGCACTCCCTCAGTACTGACCCTCTGACCGTGCGGCCTTCCCTCAGTTCTGACCCTCTGACAGTGCAGCACTCCCTCTGGGCGACTTTATTTTATGTTTCACGCAATCCTCAGAATCTAGCGGTAGAACCTTACCGGCCCAGCTGGAGGAGGGAAAAACGTGGAGGGGGAGAAAATTGCACCCGGAGATGCGAAAATGCAGCTTCCCGACAATGGGAATTTCCACACCAAGCCCCGGGAAGCCCCCTTGCATGGGTTTATTGACTCAGAGGAGCTGGCAGTGAACGAAGGTAGCTGTATCTACACTCTTCACAACGCTCTGTGTAACGCAGCAGATCACCCCCAATACACTCCCAGCTGGGAGGACTAACCACAGCGAGCCCTGCTTTGGGCTGACTTGTGTGTTGGCTCATAATGAGCCCCGTGGTGGGGGTCACCTCCATCCCCTAGCTGCGGAGCACGTACGGAGAGATCAATGATGGTTTCCCAGTGGTCTTGGGGGGGGGGAGGTTACGACAATTTCCATACCATACACAATCGTTAATAGGCCAGTTCGCTGTAAATTAGCTCCCCCACTTCCAAAAGGCAACAATTCATAGAATCGTACAATCCCTGCAGTGAAGAAGGCGGCCATTCGGCCCATCGATTGCATGTGAAATTTGGGCCCGATCCTGTGTCCCAAATCGGATCCGACCTCTTTAATGACCTCATCGTCAACGACTTCATCAAATATCCCATTATTCGACAAATGCACATTTCTAAGAGGGCGGGACTGACTGGCCGCGGGTCTGATGATTCGTCTGGCTGGGCGTGGAGGGAGCCCAGAACAAGGGGGGGGGGGGTCATGGTTTCAGAATGCAGAGTCGACTATTTAAGACTCAGAAGGTGGTGAATCTGTGGAATTCTCTGCTACGATTGGCTCGCTCTTTGTGGTGGCCACGTTGCAGAGAGGATTTCAAGACACTGGAGAAAACGCAGTAAAGATTCAGAAGGACGAGACTATAGCTGCAAGGTTAGAAATGGCCAGGGAATACAGCACAGGGACAGAGGAAGCTGAGTGAGACCCAAACAGTATTTCTGGCGTTGGTACCCATGGTAGGCTTATGCAGAAAGTAAGGAGGCATGGGATAGTGGGAAATTTGGCCAGTTGGATAACAAACTGGCTAACCGATAGAAGACAGAGAGTTGTGGTGGATGGCAAATATTCAGCCTGGAGCCCAGTTATCAGTGGCGTACCGCAGGGATCAGTTCTGGGTCCTCTGCTGTTTGTGATTTTCATTAACGACTTGGATGAGGGAGTTGAAGGGTGGGTCAGTAAATTTGCAGATGATACGAAGATTGGTGGAGTTGTGGATAGTGAGGAGGGCTGTTGTCGGCTTCAAAGAGACATAGATAGAATGCAGAGCTGGGCTGAGAAGTGGCAGATGGAGTTTAACCCTGACAAGTGTGAGGTTGTCCATTTTGGAAGGACAAATCTGAATGCGGAATACAGGGTTAATGGTAGGGTTCTTGGCAATGTGGAGGAGCAGAGAGATCTTGGGGTCTATGTTCATTGTTCTTTGAAAGTTGCCACTCAAGTGGATAGAGCTGTGAAGAAGGCCTATGGTGTGCTAGCGTTCATTAGCAGAGGGATTGAATTTAAGAGCCGTGAGGTGATGATGCAGCTGTACAAAACCTTGGTCAGGCCACATTTGGAGTACTGTGTGCAGTTCTGGTCACCTCATTTTAGGAAGGATGTGGAAGCTTTGGAAAAGGTGCAAAGGAGATTTACCAGGATGTTGCCTGGAATGGAGAGTAGGTCATACGAGGAAAGATTGAGGGTGTTAGGCCTTTTCTCATTAGAACGGAGAAGGATGAGGGGCGACTTGATAGAGGTTTATAAGATGATCAGGGGAATAGATAGAGTAGACAGTCAGAGACTTTTTCCCCGGGTGGAACACACCATTACAAGGGGACATAAATTTAAGATAAATGGTGGAAGATATAGAGGGGATGTCAGAGGTAGGTTCTTTACCCAGAGAGTAGTGGGGGCATGGAATGCACTGCCTGTGGTAGTAGTTGAGTCGGAAAATTTATGGACCTTCAAGCGGCTATTGGATAGGTACTTGGATTAGGGTAGAATAAGGGAGTGTAGGTTAACTTCTTAAGGGCAGCACGGTAGCATTGTGGATAGCACAATTGCTTCACAGCTCCAGGGTCCCAAGTTCGATTTCGACTTGGGTCACTGTCTGTGTGGAGTCTGCACATCCTCCCCGTGACTGCGTGGGTTTCCTCCGGGTACTCCGGTTTCCTCCCACAGTCCAAAGATGTGCAGGTTGGGTGGATTGGCCATGACAAATTGTCCAAAATTCTATGATTAACCTAGGACAAAAGTTCGGCGCAACATCGTGGGCCGAAGGGCCTGTTCTGTGCTGTATTTCTCTATCTCTATCTATAGATGTGGACATTTACAGAACGACGGAGGTGGAGGGGCGACCTGATAGAGGTCTACAAGATTATAAGGGGCATAGACAGAGTGGATAGTCAGAAGCTTTTTCCCAGGGTAGAAGAGTAAATTACTCGGAATCATAGGTTTAAGGTGCGAGGGGCAAAGTTTAGAGGAGATGTACGAGGCAGGTTTTTTACACAGAGGGTAGTGGGTGCCTGGAACTCGCTGCCGGAGGAGGTGGTGGAAGCAGGGACGATAGTGACGTTTCAGGGGCATCTTGACAAATACATGAATAGGATGGGAATAGAGGGATACGGACCCCGGAAGTGTAGATTTTAGTTTAGACGGGCAGCATGGTCGGCACAGGCTTGGAGGGCCGAAGGGCCTGTTCCTGTGCTGTACTGTTCTTTGTTCTAAGACATTTCTACTTGTGCAGGAGGCCGAAGCAAGGAGGTATTAGTGAAAGAGGAGCGCTAATCAATCCACGGAGGAATTCAGGAACGGTTTCTTTAGCCAGAGAGGTGGGACTCACTACCAGAGGGAGCGGAATGTCACCATCGCCCGCTGTCAGATTCCAAGGTGTGGGAGGGCGGGGAGTATTGTAAAATCACAATGATAGAATTGTCAAGGTGCAGGGGAGGCCATTCGGCCCTCTAATATAGCACCCCGCTGAGGCCCACTCCCCCATCCTATCCCCCTAACCCCGTAACCCCACCTAACCAGGACTGTGAGGGGAAATCGGAGCGCCCCATATTATGGCATAAACTGCACATTCTCCCCGTGTCTGCGTGGGTTTCCTCCGGGTGCTCCGGTTTCCTCCCACAAGTCCAGAAAGACGTGCTTGTTAGGTGAATTGGACATTCTGAATTCTCCCTCCTTGTACCTGAACAGGCGCCGGAATGTGGTGACTAGGGGCTTTTCACAGTAACTTCATTGCAGTGTTCATGTCAGCCTACTTGTGACACTAATACTTATTATTATTCGGTGTACGTGTCAGGTGCCCCGCCCACCCTTGGACCTATTAAGGACCTTAAATGACCAATTAGTGGCCACTTTAATGGCATCAGCCCCCGCTGTTACTTACTCCAGGACAAGGTGAGGCTCGGGCCGGTTGGGAAACCTGCAAGCTTTCTCTGGGCAAGGTTGGGCAAGAGGTTGGAACATCTTTCGGGCGGGGGAGAGGGGCCTATCGGAAGCAGCCCCCAGAAGGTCCTGTTCCACACTCCCTCCCCCACTTTTCAAAACCTGTCCCCTAACCTCTCAATCCCCAGGCGCCCCTCACATCTTCTCAAACTTGCCTGGCTGAGGCGTCCCTGCCCCCCCCCCTCCCCCGATACCCCAGAACTGCCTGATGTCTGGGCTCCATTACCCCCTGAGCTTCGAGGCCACGGTGACCCCTGCGTGAGTTGGCTGGCACCACCCTCGACAGTTGGCCAATCAACAGCCTCCGGGGGGGGGGGGGGCATTAAATGGCGGTGGGAGGGTGCGGACGGTATTGATGGGGGTTCGGGGTTGGGGGGAATATAGTATTATAATGAGAGTATAGTGCACAGTTCTGGTCACCACATTATCAGAAGGACGTGGAAGCGTTGGGGAGAGAGCAAAGAAGGTTCACCAGGATGTTGTCTGGTCTCGAGGGTGTTGGCTACGAGGAGAGGGTGAATAAAGGCAGCCCGGTAGCATGGTGGTTAGCACAAATGCTTTACAGCTCCAGGGTCCCAGGTTCAATTCCCGGCTTGGGTCACTGTCTGTGCGGAGTCTGCACGTTCTCCCCGTGTCTAGAACATAGAACATAGAACAGTACAGCACAGAACAGGCCCTTCGGCCCTCAATGTTGTGCCGAACCATGATCACCCTACTCAAACCCACGTATCCACCCTATACCCGTAACCCAACAACCCCCCCTTAACCTTACTTTTTATTAGGAAACTATGGGCAATTTAGCATGGCCAATCCACCTAACCCGCACATCTTTGGACTGTGGGAGGAAACCGGAGCACCCGGAGGAAACCCACGCACACAGGGGGAGGACGTGCAGACTCCACACAGACAGTGACCCAGCCGGGAATCGAACCTGGGACCCTGGAGCTGTGAAGCATTTATGCTAACCACCATGCTACCCTGCTGCCCTGGGTTTCCTCCGGGTGCTCCGGTTTCCTCCCACAGTCCAAAGATGTGCAGGTTAGGTGGATTGGCCATTCTCAATTGCCCCTCAGTGTCTAAAATTGCCCTTAGTGTTGGGTGGGGTTACTGGGTTATGGGGATAGGGTGGAGGTATGGGCTTGGGTAGGGTGCTCTTTCCAAGAGCCGGTGCAGACTCGATGGGCCGAATGGCCTCCTTCTGCACTGTAAATTCTATGATAAACCAGGATTGTTTTCACTGGAAAGACGGAGGCTGAGGGGAGACCTGATAGACGTTTACAAAATTATGAGAGGCACAGACAGGGTGGATTGTCGGGGCTTTTCCCAAGGGTGGAAGTGTCAATTACAAGGGGGGCACGGGTTCAAGGTGAGAGGGGGAAAGTTTAAGGGAGATGGGCAGGGTACGTTTTTCACACAGAGAAGTGGTGGGTACCTGGAACGCGCTGCCAGAGGATGTGGTGGAAGCTGGCATATTAGCGACATTTAAGAGGCATCTGGATGGGTACCTGAATAGGGAGGAAATAGAGGTTCACGGACCGAGTAAGGGCAGAAGGTTTTTTTTTCAGTTCGGGCATCATGATCGGCACAGGCTTGGAGGGCCGAAGGGCCTGTTTCCTGTGCTGTAGAGTTCTTTGTTCTTCTCATGTTACAATCAGAGCTGGCATGATCTGATTGAATGGAGCATATTTGGAGGGCCGAATGGCCACCTGCTGGTCCTAATTCCTATGTCAGTATGGATGTGTTTCCCATTGACCCCCCCCCCCAGAGATGGTGGCAATGGAAACCCAGGCCATCCGAAAACTCTGTGATGCCCTATTAATTACGCAAAGACGAGAGTAGAGTGTAATCGAGGCTTTATTACACTGAGATGGGTGACCTCCTACAGCAGCTGACAAAATGGCTGCTGTACGGGGAGCACACACATTTATACTCCGCTTACTGGGCGGAGCCAGCAGGCAGGGATCTACCCCCGTACCTGTAGCAGGTGCCTTACAGTAAAACACCTATATCAACATCCTCCATATACAATATATACATCAGTGGTGACTACCACACCCTGCCCATGGTGTATTTGGGGCCAATGGCAGAGATGTATTTAAAGGGAAGTTAGATGAAGGCCCGCGGAACGGGAGCTCAGGATTTGTCCGATTTTCGTAAACCGAGATGCAGTTCTTGGAGACGATCATACGTCGAAATGCGGTCATAGAATCACTTCAATTCGGCAGAAAACTCCTGTGTGAGGTTGTGTGCGTGTGTGTTGGGGGGGGGGGCACCAATGGGCCCAGGAGACCCCCAGGGCAGGGCCATTTGCCGGCTGAAACACTGCATTTTTACTCTTAAATAAATGAGTTGCTATTTCATTGAGAACTTGCTGCAGTAATTTATGATCCCAGCAGATGGCAGTATTGAGCTCACGAGAAGCAATTTCTCTCAGTCAGCAGGAAGGTTTTGTATCTGCCACAGGGTATAGTTGTTCATAAGAGGAAATAACCTGCATTTATATAGTATCTTTCATGGACGCCTAATGTGCTATCCAGCAAATTAAGTATTTCTGAAGTAGAACAAACTACCTGTTGCAATACATACTGACCCTCTGACAGTGCAGCACTCCCTCAGTACTGACCCTCTGACAGTGCAGCACTCCCTCAGTACTGACCCTCTGACAGTGCAGCACTCCCTCAGTACTGACCCTTAGACAGTGCAGCACTCCCTCAGTACTGACCCTCTGACAGTGCAGCACTCCCTCAGTACTGACCCTCTCACAGTGCAGCACTCCCTCAGTACTGACCCTCTGACAGTGCAGCACTCCCTCAGTACTGACCCTCCCACAGTGCAGCACTCCCTCAGTACTGACCCTCTGACAGTGCGGCACTCCCTCAGTACTGACCCTCTGACAGTGCAGCACTCCCTCAGTACTGACCCTCTGACAGTGCGACACTCCCTCAGTACTGACCCTCTGACAGTGCAGCACTCCCTCAGTACTGACCCTCTGACAGTGCGCCACTCCCTCAGTACTGACCCTCTGGCAGTGCAGCACTCCCGCAGTATTGACCCTCTGACAGTGCAGCACTCCCTCAGTACTGACCCTCTCACAGTGCAGCACTCCCTCAGTACTGACCCTCTGACAGTGCAGCACTCCCTCAGTACTGACCCTCCGACAGTGCAGCACTCCCTCAGTACTGACCCTCTGACAGTGCGGCACTCCCTCAGTACTGACCCTCTGACAGTGCAGCACTCCCTCAGTACTGACCCTCTGACAGTGCAGCACTCCCTCAGTACTGACCCTCTGACAGTGCAGCACTCCCTCAGTACTGACCCTCTGACAGTGCAGCACTCCCTCAGTACTGACCCTCTGACAGTGCAGCACTCCCTCAGTACTGACCCGCTGACAGTGCGGCACTCCCTCAGTACTGACCCTCTGACAGTGCGGCACTCCCTCAGTACTGACCCTGTGACAGTGCAGCACTCCCTCAGTACTGACCCTCTGACAGTGCAGCACTCCCTCAGTACTGACTCTCTGACAGTGCAGCACTCCCTCAGTACTGACCCTCTGACAGTGCAGCACTCCCTCAGTACTGACCCTCTGACAGTGCGCACTCCCTCAGTACTGACCCTCTGGCAGTGCAGCACTCCCTCAGTACTGACCCTCTGACAGTGCAGCACTCCCTCAGTACTGACCCTCTGACAGTGCAGCACTCCCTCAGTACTGACCCTCCCACAGTGCAGCACTCCCTCAGTACTGACCCTCCCACAGTGCAGCACTCCCTCAGTACTGACCCTCTGACAGTGCGGCACTCCCTCAGTACTGACCCTCTGACAGTGCAGCACTCCCTCAGTACTGACCCTCTGACAGTGCAGCACTCCCTCAGTACTGACCCTCTGACAGTGCGGCACTCCCTCAGTACTGACCCGCTGACAGTGCGGCACTCCCTCAGTACTGACCCTCTGACAGTGCGGCACTCCCTCAGTACTGACCCTGTGACAGTGCAGCACTCCCTCAGTACTGACCCTCTGACAGTGCAGCACTCCCTCAGTACTGACCCTCTGACAGTGCAGCACTCCCTCAGTGCTGACCCTCTGACAGTGCAGCACTCCCTCAGTGCTGACCCTCTGACAGTGCAGCACTCCCTCAGTACTGACCCTCTGACAGTGCGGCCCTCCCTCAGCACTGACCCTCTGACAGTGCGGCACTCCCTCAGTACTGACCCTCTGACAGTGCGGCACTCCCTCAGTACTGACCCTCTGACAGTGCGGCACTCCCTCAGTACTGACCCTCTGACAGTGCAGCACTCCCTCAGTACTGACCCTCTGACAGTGCGGCACTCCCTCAGTCCTGACCCTCTGACAGTGCAGCACCTCCTCAGTACTGACCCTCTGACAGTGCGGCACTCCCTCAGTACTGGACCCTCTGACAGTGCGGCACTCCCTCAGTACTGACCCTCTGACAGTGCGGCACTCCCTCAGTACTGACCCTCTGACAGTGCAGCTCCCTCAGTACTGACCCTCTGACAGTGCGGCACTCCCTCAGTACTGACCATCTGACAGTGCAGCACTCCCTCAGTACTGACCCTCTGACAGTGCAGCATTCCCTCAGTACTGACCCTCTGACAGTGCGGCACTCCCTCAGTACTACAGACCTTCTTGGTAGAGGCAGATCGCCTCCCATGATGGCGATCGCACAGTGGTCCAGAGCTAGAGGAATGTAGATTCCAGGCCACCTATCCCATATTTAATGGGGAGGCCTTTGGCCTGTCTATGTCCTTCATCTCATAAGCGACACTTTTTGTCACTGCTTGTGAGAATGAGCTCCGTGGCCAGCAGGTGGCGACCTAGTAGATAGATAGATAGAACAGATAGAACAGTACAGTACAGAACAGGCCCTTCGGCCCTCGATGTTGTGCCGAACAATGATCACCCCACTTAAACCCACGTAACCCGTATACCCGTAACCCAACAATCCCCCCATTAACCTTACACTACAGGCAATTTAGCATGGCCAATCCACCTAATCTGCACATCTTTGGACTTAGTCATGGGAATTCGGAAATGCATAAAGTCCTAATTGGTGATAAGACCAGTCACAAAGAACATAGAACAGTACAGCACAGAACAGGCCCTTCTGCCCTCGATGTTGTGCCGAGCCATGATCACCCTACTCAAACCCACATATCCACCCTATACCCGTAACCCAACAACCCCCCCTTAACCTTACTTATTTAGGACACTATGGGCAATTTATCATGGCCAATCCACCTAACCCGCACATCTTTGGACTGTGGGAGGAAACCGGAGCACCCGGAGGAAACCCACGCTGACACGGGGGAGGACGTGCAGACTCCACACAGACAGTGACCCAGCCGGGAATCGAACCCGGGACCCTGGAGCTGTGAAGCATTTATGCTAACCACCATGCTACCCTGCTGCACCTTTTGGGATATCTCCTCTCGCACAGCATCTGGTAAATGTTTAGTAAACGACTGCAGATGTTTATCTCTTGATTGAAGATGTTCTCCCTGATATTTGGTCCAAAGTTCACTCACCTTGCATTGTCACGTTTATTTAATGTGCATGGACTTTGAAGTTAAAAAACCACCCTTATATGGGCCTCTCAATATTTAATGGTCAGGCTCCCTCTATTAAAGTCAGCCCTGGACTTTGGATCTTTCGTATCTCTGCTCAAACTCACCCTCTTTCTTCAAGGTTGCTCTCTGTTTGAGATCGACTCAAGGCAGCGCTGAACCCAATAATCTACACCAGGCCCAACCAGTGTTTTGCAAACACTTTAATAAGAGGTTCCTCCCCTATGTATCTTTGATATTGTCCCGCGGTTATGCGTCTCCCTCTGATGGCCATTCCTTGTTGACGGTCGCAGTATGTTACCCCCCAGCTGAGAAGCGCTCCTTGCCCCCGCCCTCCACTCAGTTCCACCTCCCACCATTAGAGGGCAGGCCGAGTGGAGATCGGGCATTCGGGGCCAGCTGCACAGTCTGGCACCGAATGAAATGAAATGAAAATCGCTTATTGTCGCGAGTAGGCTTCAGTGAAGTTACTGTGAAAAGCCCCTAGTCGCCACATTCCGGCGCCTGTCCGGGGAGGCTGGTACGGGAATCGAACCGTGCTGCTGGCCTGCTCGGTCTGCTTTCAAAGCCAGCGATTTAGCCCAGTGAGCTAAACCAGCCCCCGAGACGACCCCCGAGGCTTCTCGTGTTATAGCAACAGGTCGTAACGCAGAGACTGAGGACATTCGGCCCTTCCAGCCTGTGTCGGATTTTAGGAAGAACTCTCCAATTATAGAATCCATAGAAGGGGGGCCATTCGGCCCATCGGGTGTGTACCCACCCTCCGAAAGGGCGCCCTACACAGGCCCACTCCTCCACCCTATCCACGTAACCCCACCTAACCCGCACGTCTTTGGGCCGTGGGAGGAAACCGGAGCACCCGGAGAAAACCCACGCACACACGGGGAGGATGTGCAGACTCCGCACAGACAGTGACCCAAGCCGGGAATCGAACCCGGGTCGGTGGTGGGACCTCAGTTGACGGCTACAATCGAAAGCTGGGATCTCCAACAGCAAAGGGTCAACGTGGCTTTTACATTCTGGTCTCCCAATCGGGGTCTGAACTTTGAACTTTCAAGAAGTGGCGGTGTTACCCAATGAACCAATCAAAGACACCCGGGCAGGTTTCCCATGTAACCGCATGGCCTAGTCATAGAATCTTAAATTTAGGAAGTGGCTCCATTGAATTTTTTGTGTTCTTTGTTTAAACTCAGGAAATCTTGTCTGAATATTTATTAATACCCTGGAAGTCTGCCTAAGGGGAGTCCTGCAGTATTGGAAAGTGCAACCTCCCTAAATTCACAAAAGGAACCCGTTACAGCCAGTGGCAGAATAGGGGATTATTTTTGCCGCTTCCCATGTAGTCGTGTCGAGGAGGAGGCGCGATGGGAGACACCGTCGGCAGACCTGGATCAGAATCGAGTGGGGCTGCTCGGCAGAGGTCGCCGGCTCGACCAAAAGCTGAACGAGAGAAAGCACGGCACTGAGGTCACTGAGGTCAGCGGTGGGCCGCCTGCGGCCAAGGCGGCCTGGGGGCTGTACGGGGACCAGCTGGGTTCCGAGTGCGGCCCCCACGATGCATTGTGTTGACCGTTGCCCACGCGCGGGGTCGCCACATTCCGCTGATTTCCATCTGCGCAGTTTTTTTTTCCTGCCAGTATGGCTGAAGTGATTCACCCGTAAAGCGAGGGCGAGTGAAGCGAGGGCGAGTGAAGCGAGGGCGAGTGAAGCGAGGGCGAGTGAAGCGAGGGCGAGTGAAGCGAGGGCGAGTGAAGCGAGGGCGAGTGAAGCGAGGGCGAGTGAAGCGAGGCTGAGTGAAGTGAGGGCGAGTGAAGCGAGGCTGAGTGAAGTGAGGGCGAGTGAAGCGAGGGCGAGTGAAGCGAGGGCGAGTGAAGCGAGGCTGAGTGAAGTGAGGGCGAGTGAAGCGAGGCTGAGTGAAGCGAGGCTGAGTGAAGTGAGGGCGAGTGAAGGGAGGCTGAGTGAAGCGAGGGCGAGTGAAGCGAGGCTGAGTGAAGCGAGGGCGAGTGAAGCGAGGGCGAGTGAAGCAAGGGCGAGTGAAGCGAGGGCGAGTGAAGCGAGGGCGAGTGAAGCAAGGGCGAGTGAAGCGAGGCTGAGTGATGCGAGGGCGAGTGAAGCGAGGCTGAGTGAAGCGAGGCTGAGTGAAGCGGGGGCGAGTGAAGCGAGGCTGAGTGAAGCGAGGCTGAGTGAAGCGAGGGCTGAGTGAAGCGAGGGCGAGTGAAGCGAGGGCGAGTGAAGCGAGGGCGAGTGAAGCGAGGGCGAGTGAAGCGAGGCAGAGTGAAGCGAGGCTGAGTGAAGCGAGGCTGAGTGAAGCGAGGGCGAGTGAAGCGAGGGCGAGTGAAGCGAGGGCGAGTGAAGCGAGGGCGAGTGAAGCGAGGGCGAGTGAAGCGAGGGCGAGTGAAGCGAGGGCGAGTGAAGCGAGGCTGAGTGAAGCGAGGCTGAGTGAAGCGAGGGCGAGTGAAGCGAGGGCGAGTGAAGCGAGGGCGAGTGAAGCGAGGGCGAGTGAAGCGAGGGCGAGTGAAGCGAGGGCGAGTGAAGCGAGGCTGAGTGAAGCGAGGGCGAGTGAAGCGAGGCTGAGTGATGCGAGGCTGAGTGAAGCGAGGCTGAGTGAAGTGAGGGCGAGTGAAGGGAGGGCGAGTGAAGCGAGGGCGAGTGAAGCGAGGCTGAGTGAAGCGAGGGCGAGTGAAGCGAGGCTGAGTGAAGCGAGGGCGAGTGAAGCGAGGCTGAGTGAAGCGAGGGCGAGTGAAGCGAGGCTGAGGTGATGCGAG
Organism: Scyliorhinus canicula; assembly: GCF_902713615.1. Taxonomy (NCBI): domain Eukaryota; kingdom Metazoa; phylum Chordata; class Chondrichthyes; order Carcharhiniformes; family Scyliorhinidae; genus Scyliorhinus; species Scyliorhinus canicula. The sequence goes on along the minus strand of NC_052172.1, from coordinate 4,459,734 downwards.
GCTGAGTGAAGCGAGGCTGAGTGAAGTGAGGGCGAGTGAAGGGAGGGCGAGTGAAGCGAGGGCGAGTGAAGCGAGGCTGAGTGAAGCGAGGGCGAGTGAAGCGAGGCTGAGTGAAGCGAGGGCGAGTGAAGCGAGGCTGAGTGAAGCGAGGGCGAGTGAAGCGAGGGCGAGTGAAGCGAGGGCGAGTGAAGGCGAGGGCGAGTGAAGCGAGGCTGAGTGAAGCGAGGGCGATGAAGCGAGGGCGAGTGAAGCGAGGCTGAGTGAAGCGAGGGCGAGTGAAGCGAGGCTGAGTGAAGCGAGGCTGAGTGAAGCGAGGGCGAGTGAAGCGAGGCTGAGTGAAGCGAGGCTGAGTGAAGCGAGGCTGAGTGAAGCGAGGGCGAGTGAAGCGAGGGCGAGTGAAGCGAGGGCGAGTGAAGCGAGGCTGAGTGAAGCGAGGGCGAGTGAAGCGAGGCTGAGTGAAGCGAGGCTGAGTGAAGCGAGGCTGAGTGAAGCGAGGGCGAGTGAAGCGAGGGCGAGTGAAGCGAGGCTGAGTGAAGCGAGGGCGAGTGAAGCGAGGCTGAGTGAAGCGAGGCTGAGTGAAGCGAGGCTGAGTGAAGCGAGGCTGAGTGAAGCGAGGCTGAGTGAAGCGAGGGCGAGTGAAGCGAGGGCGAGTGAAGCGAGGCTGAGTGAAGCGAGGGCGAGTGAAGCGAGGCTGAGTAAAGCGAGGGCGAGTGAAGCGAGGCTGAGTGAAGCCAGGCT